>NC_087266.1:10009947-10344114 GCF_015220805.1 Pogoniulus pusillus | reverse complement strand
GGATATTAGGAAGAAGTTCTTCACAGAGAGAGTGATTTCCCATTGGAATGGGCTGCCCAGGGAGGTGGTGGAGTCGCTGTCCCTGGGGGTCTTCAAGAAAAGCCTGGCTGAGGCACTTAGTGCCACGGTCTAGTTGATTGGTTAGGGCTGGGTGCTAGGTTGGACTGGATGATCTTGGAGGTCTCTTCCAACCTGGTTGATTCTATGATTCTATGTTCAAGCCCATTTTGTGACCCTTGGGACTCTCCACCACAGTGTGGCTGTGCATACTTCCACAAGTCAGCTGTCCAAGACCTGGACAGTTAAGGAAAACAGAAATTGGAACCGGAATGCTGAGTGGCTTGGCAGACTCTCTGAGCCATCCTCAATCCCGTTCAACCACAAGAAAGGGATTTCAGTGATGCAAGTAGGTTAGAGATACTCGTAGGTATTTTCCATAAAAGCAATGAGCACTCCTCAACAGTGAACCTGCTGAATGCAAGTTGCCTAAATTAATCAGATCATTCGAATGTTAATGATATTGTACTTAGGCTACCACGACAGCAAAGTTTCTGACATTTTACACAGTGCCACAGGTAAAGGGCAGCTATTACAAACCTAATCTGTATTTGGGGAAATACAACACAAAAATTAAGTAGGCTGCAGCTCCAGGGGCAGATAACCAAGTGTAGGTGTCTATCAATGAGCTAAGAGTTTGAGCTCACATGGGAATCAAGGAAGCTCAGAGAGCAGTGAAGCTTGTGCTTCAGCAGGCATCACTAATTTGCTCTGCAGACTGTGCTCTTAATAAATGAATTATTATTAGTTTCTTCACAGAATCATAGAATCAACCAGGTTGGAAGAGACCTCCAAGATCAGCCAGTCCAACCTAGCACCCAGCCCTATCCAATCAATTAGACCATGGCACTAAGTGCCTCAGCCAGGCTTTTCTTGAACACCTCCAGGGACGCTGACTCCACCACCTCCCTGGGCAGCCCATTCCAATGCCAATCACTCTCTCTGGGAAGAACTTCCTCCTAACATCCAGCCTATACTTCCCCTGGCACAACTTGAGACTGTGTCCCCTTGTTCTATTGCTGGTTGCCTGGGAGAAGAGGCCAACCCCCAGCTGGCTACAACCTCCCTTCAGGTCGTTGTAGACAGCAATGAGGTCACCCCTGAGCCTCCTCATCTCCAGGCTGAACAACCCCAGCTCCCTCCACCTCTCCTCATAAGGCTTGTGTTCCCTTCCTTGGTTATAGTAGAAATGTAGACACTTATGACTGTACAGTTGTTTCAAGACAGATCTCTAAGGCCATCTGAGATCACCTTTGATCTCCATCTGCTTTGCCAGAAGTACATGAGTCCTATATACCAACACTGTGCAAACGTACCAGGTCACCCAGAGGATCTTGGCATCACAAGACTCCTACCCTGGGAGCAGAAGGATGAGGCCTAACAGGAGAAAAAGAATGTCATTGGGGGATTGATTTCTGTTTCCAGCTGCTTGAAAATAAATCCCTGCAACACAATTTTCATTTATTTGTTTGTTTGTTGTAGGAGGAGGGTCTGTTTCTGAATAGGTTGTTGTTAACATTAGCCAACTGTATGCTGACCTGGAGCTCAGGCTAGCAGAAATGCAGCCAATCAGATCATGATGCTAGGGTCACTTGATCAGTTTAGAAACATATATAAGGCAGCATTTGCCACCAATATGGAATCATAGAATGGTTTAGGTTGGAAGGCACCTCAAAGATCATCCAGTTCCAACCCCACACCATAGGCAGGGACACCTCCCATGAGAGCAGCTCGCTCAAGGCCTCATCCAACCTGGCCTTTAACACCTCCAGGGAGGAAGTAGCCACAACCCCCCTGGGCAACCTGTGCCAGTGTTACACCACCCTCACTCTAAAGAACCCTTTCCCAACATCTAGTTTGAATTTTGTCTCTGCCAGTTTAAACCCATTACTGCTTTTCCAGTCATTACAAGACCTTGTAAACAGTCCCTTCCCAGCCTTCCTGTAGGCTCCCTTCAGATACTGGAAGGCTACTACAAGGTCTCCTCAAAGCCTTCTCCTCTCCAAGCTGAAGAGCCCCAACTCTTGTAGCCTGTCCTCACAGCAGAGGTGCTCCAGCCCTCTGATCATCTTCGTGGCCCTGCTCTGGACTCGCTCTAACAGTTCCATGTCTTTCTTGTGTTGGGGGCTCCAGAACTGCACACAGTACTCCAGGTGGGGTCTGGCGAGAGCAGAGTAAAGGAGGAGAATCCCCTCCCTTGCCCTGCTGTCCACACTACTCTTGCTGCAGCCCAGCACACAGTTGCTGTCTGGGCTGCATGAGCACACTGCCAGCTCATGTTGAGCTTTTCATCAACGCAGACCCCCAGGTGCTTTTCCTCAGGGCTGCTCTCAGCCATTTGCCCCCCAGCCTGGATTTGTCCTTGGGATTGCACTGACCCAGGTGCAGGACCTTACACTTAACCTCCGTGAATCTTATCAGATTGGCCTGGGCTTACCTATAATTTATTATAGAAGAAGGCACCACTTACTATTAAGAACTAATTTAGCTTCTTGGTTATCAACAACTAGCAGAATTTGGCATGCTGTAAAGTCTTCTGTCTAACTGCTGGTTACAGACTTCCTAGTTCCTGTGCCAGCCTTAATGTTTAATGCTATTAGATCTCAATGTCATATATCAAATGATATTAGATAGAATCATAGAATCAACCCTGTTGGAAGAGACCTCCAAGATCAGCCAGTCCAACCTAGCACCCAGCCCTAACCAATCAACTAGACCATGGCACTAAGTGCCTCATCCAGTCTTTTCTTGAAGACCCCCAGGGACGGTGCCTCCACCACCTCCCTGGGCAGCCCATTCCAATGGGAAATCACTCTCTCTGTGAAGAACTTCTTCCTAACATCCAGCCTATACCTACCCTGAGACTATGTAGGTAACTGAGTCAAGTCTTTCAGGTTGACTAAAGCACTGGTTTGTCCATTTTGTTGATAAGGATTCTAGCAAATATATATTGTGTTTCCTTATGTCCACATCCCTGAGGTTCTTCTGCACTCATTAAATGCAGTTTTACTTTTCCATTCTAAATAATAACTCATTTGAATTGGTAATGGTTTTAAACAGAGGCATTTCAATCAGAAGCAGCAACCCATTTGTTTCATTTTCTCTGGCTGATGCATTTATGCATAACTGAGCTGGCTGAGAGAACAAAAGTAACTTCCTCCTGTTTGTGAAATGTCAGTGTGACATCCTGGGCATGGGGTACTGGAGTCTCAGGAGAAGCTAAGTGCAGTGAGTAACTTTATTTTGTCCAGAAGTGGAGCTGCACCCATTGGCTAGCTGGGTATGACGCACTCTCCGCATGCCTTATGTGCGTGCTTTCGTTGGTGATGGGGCAAAAATGACTCACTGCCGTGTGGGTTGGCTATCAGCTCAGCTGAGCCTTCTAACTTCGATGAAGCTTCTTAATTGACTCTGACAAGTCTATATCTATCTTTTATATAATATTTTATAATGCCCTAAGGTCAAAATAAAGTTCTGCTCCTTGCCTGACCTTCTTTTACAGAACGTTAAAAAAAAAAACGGACTAAATCATCTGGAACTAAGTATTATTTAGGGGAATGTACTGTGAAGTAGCATTTTGTATCTTTGCTGGCAAACTCTGCAACAAATAAAATAACAAATTCTGCACGTATCAGAAAACCTTCATTGCTTGTCAAGGAATGTAAGCTTTGTCAAACCTTGCTCTCTGAGAGATTGGCAAGTGCTTTTATTGCTGGCTGACAAAGTCGCTGTGCATATTCATGTGAAACAAACAAAGCCGATGGTCACTGCTCTGTAGTGCAGGGTTACTCTTACAACATGGAGTACTGCAGCTATAAAGAATGCTAATGCTCAGAGTTAGGGAGCAAACAATTAGGTAATGATTTTAAAATAAAAATCTTCCTTATTATTATGCCACTTTTGAAGAGCTGGATAAGCCAGATAAGCAGCAGCATTGCACACCAGGAGATTCTATTTCGTGTTGCCCTGTACTTCGACCAAGAAGAGAAAGCTGATTATCAGAGTTTTCATGAGTACTCTGTCCTTATGCTGAATTATGGGAAACAACAAATTTTGCAGATTAGCATTATGAAAATAATAACCAACAAAAACTAAGAACATCAGATGCTCAGGCTTGAGTTCAGGTATCAAACTTTACACATCTTTGCCTGAGTGTCTCGTTCAAGCTCATCTTCTAGTCTCTCAGTCCATAGGGAAAGAGGGTGATCCATGTGGTACCTCAAGGCTGATTCATCTCTCTTACTCTAGGAGGAATTGTCCTTTGGAGATGCTAGTCACTCTCATACTAGCTCAGTCTGATGCTGTGATGGTTTGGGTGTTGCCCGTCCCCCCCCCCCCCCCCCCCCCCCCCCCACTTTGGAAATCACCCAGACTAGACTCAGCCAGTTCTGGAAATATGAATGAAGCTTATATTTACAGCTAGCATAATATACAAGCAGATATTTACAGTATATACAGTTATATACAGAAATAGACAAGATAAAAGGTAATACAGAAACACAACAGCCCTCCCAGAAACCTGAGTCCCCAGGAGGGGCTTTCAACCACCGCTTCACCTTCCTTCTACCCCTCCCAATCTTACCCCAGTCCCAAAGAAGAATAGAGGTTCAGCTGATGTGGGTAGGAAGCAAAGTGGATTAGCCAAGGAAACGGAGGATGTGATTAGGAGAGAGATGCAGCTCAGAGCTTGCCAGCAGTAGAAGTGGCTTTATCTATGTTTTGCTTTTTATTCTTGTACATCTCAGTGAGCCTCTGAGGGAAGTAGGCATCACCATTGTTTTTCTTTTGCAGCCTGTAATCTAGTTCTTCTTACCAAAACACTCTAGCCAGCTTCAAACTAGCACAGATGCTTGGCTTATAGATAAAGTTAAAGAAGATGAACCCCACCTCTGGCTTTTGTTTTGAGGAGGCAGGCACTGGCTTTATTTCCTATGTCTGTGTAGTGACTGGCCAGCAGTTTTGACGAGCAGGCTATGGTTTACGGTGGAAGCCCTCAGGTGATAGTGCAATCTCTACATTTTTCAGAATTCATGGGCTATTATCATACTTCAGTCTCACATTGTGCTGGGGGAAGTACAGGCTGGATGTTAGGAGGAAGTTCCTGACAGAGAGAGAGATTTGCCAATGGAATGGGCTGCCTCGGGAGGTGGTGGAGTCACCGTCCCTGGAGGTGTTGAAGAAAAGCCTGGCTGAGGCACTCAGTGCCATGGTCTAGTTGACTGGCTAGGTCTGGGTGCTAGGTTGGACTGGCTGATCTTGGAGGTCTCTTCCAACCTGGTTGATTCTATGATTCTATGACTCAGTTCTTTGGGCTGATACTAACTTCCGTCTAGCCCCAAATGAGGACACAGACAATCAGAGAGATAAAAAGGGAGGTACACTTTTAACACAGAAAATAATGAAGATACATATGTGTCATTTGCTGCAACATAGGTAGATCGGTAAGTAGATGACGGAGAAGAGAAGAGGCAACTTTTGCGTTATCTGTGCGTATTTATCATGCACTTCAGTTGCTGCAGCTCGAAAATGAAACCACTTATTTTAACAGTACTGTGGTAACATCAGAAAATTGCATGTGAAGAAAATGAAGCCCAAATTAGATACAATGAGACCACAGTGACTTACAAGTTTGAATGAGGAGAAGGAAACAGATCTGCTTTCTAAGAGTCCCTCAGTGGCTCAGTTGAAGGTTAATATGATACCATTAGCCTTCAACTAAATCATAGAAGCTGTTTATCATTACTGTGAAGCTGAAGTAATAGCGAGCTTAAGACTGTGACTGATAAATAGCTTGATAATGACAGAGTTGCCTGCAGCCCATTAAAGAACCACCACTGAAGTCTGCCACAAGGTTTCTGCAGCCTGACACAGATGAGGTGGTGATGACTGGGAGATATCCAGATCACGCTTTAACAGATAACTAGTAAAAATTGAACACATGGATCTTGCATGCATATGCAGCCCAGGGCTAAAGATATTCACAAATTAAAAACTGTGTGATGAAAGATGGTAAGGGAAGATGGAAAATGTATAAGTACAGGGAGTAATTTATGTGTCTGGGAATATGCCAAAGCTCATGCAAAAGTATTGCACCACTATTAGTAAGAAGTGAGAAGAGGACCACAGGATCTAGAATAAAGGCAGTAGACCAGTTAGAAAGGGCAAACACTGGGGCAGAGAGAGAAGGAGAGTAGGGAGTATGGCTTTTAGTTAAATAATGGGGAACTGTGCTGCAAAAGAAGTCAACAGCTGTGTGTGCTGGAGAGTTCACCAGTCTTGGGGGTTGCTGTACCATCCCATCTGCACATCACCATCTGTCTAGATTAGGTGGTCTAATTCTACCAAGAGCCAGCATGACCAACCAATATGGGAAGAAGCATGAATGGGACATTGAAAGGATGGTGATACTAGTGAGTCAGCAGGACATATGCCTGCTGCTGCTGGTACATATCTTTGTGGTTCTGGCTTTTCATTCCATAAGAAAATTCTGCATTTCAGCTGCAGGATCAAAAGAAGACAGAGGACAGTTCTCTGGATGTGGCTCCATTCACCACCACTCTATGGGTCCAGCCACTGAGATCCCCTCTCAGTGTTCTTTTCTCCAGACTAAATGGCCCCAGGTCTCTCAATTGCTCTTCACAGAGGAGATGCCCAAGTCCCCTAGTCATTCTCATGGCTCTCCATTGGACTCCCTCTAGCAGGTCCCTGTCTCTCTTGAACTGGGGAGCCCAAAACTGGACACAATACTTCATGTATCTTCTCACTAGGGCAGAGTAGAGGGGGAGAACCTCCCTAGACCTGCTGGACACACATTTCTTGATTCATCCCAGGATACCATTTGTCATCTTGGCCACAAAGGCACACTGCTGTTCCATCAAGAACTTGCTGTCCACCAGGACTCCAAGGTCTTTCTCCATGGAGCTACTCTCTAGTAGGGCAATCCCTAACCTGTACTAGTACGTTCTGTCATTTCTCCCCAGATGCAGGATCCTGCACTTGTCCTTACTGAATTTCATGAGGTTTGCTTTCACTCAGCCCACCAGCCTGTCCAGGTTTTGTTGGATGGCAGCACAGCCTAATGGAGTTTTGGCTTTTTGTGTGTGTTTGTTTTTATTTTGTTTCATTTTGTGTTAAGTTTTTATTTCTTTAAAAAGTTCATGAAGACAAATCCATGATAGACGAGATCTCTTGTTAAGGAAGCTCTTCTAATATGAAACTGCTTATCCTTAAATGCCTGATTCTTCTTGAGGCAAAAAAATTGCTCTTGGTTAAAAGTTGAAATTTCCCATAGTCAGTTCAACAGAGTTCTAATTACAAGCAGAGATTTGACAGTCTCTCAGCAAAGTTTATTCTGGATGTGGACTGTTTTGTAACAGAGGCTGACTCCCCACAGTGACGGACAAAAAGAAGTCTATAAATTGAATATCTGATGTCTTAATACCAAAGAATTTTAAATCTCAGGTTGATGACAGTCATCCTTCCCATCAGGCAGGAAAAGCACTGCTCCACTTTGTAACACATCTGGTACATTAAAAATTCCCTCCCCACCAATCTGTGAGGCCCAGGAGAACATGAGAGTAGGCAGTTCAAGGGGTATTTAAAATATCAAATGAATGTATGAGACATTAAGTCTTGCATGGGGTGGCAAGTTTAATAAGCACTGCGATGTTTAGTAAGCCTCCATACTTAATAGCAGTTTCCTTATTGGAATAAGATACCCAGCAAAGTCTGTCACTACTCTGAGGTATACATTTATTTTAATCTTCCACCCTGTGCTAGTTTGAAGCAGGGTAGAATGTTTTGGTGAGAGGAACTAGATCATAGGCTGTGAAAGGAAATCAGTGGTGATGTCTACTCCCCTCAGAGTCTTGCTGAAGAAGAAATGAAAATATTAGATAATACTCTTGCCATTTTGTCTCACTCTGCCTTGGGCTTCTGACTGAGCTACATCTCTCTAACACACCCTCCACTCACCTACCTTTCTTTCTTTCTTTCTTTCTTTCTTTCTTTCTTTCTTTCTTTCTTTCTTTCTTTCTTTCTTTCTTTCTTTCTTTCTTTCTTTCTTCCTTCCTTCCTTCCTTCCTTCCTTCCTCCCTCTTTCTCTCTCTTTCTCTCTCTCTTCCTTCCTTCCTTCCTTCCTTCCTTCCTTCCTTCCTTCCTTCCTTCCTTCCTTCCTTCCTTCCTTCCTTCCTTCCTCCCTCCCTCCCTCCCTCCCTCCCTCTTTCTCTCTCTTTCTCTCTCTCTCTCTTCCTTCCTTCCTTCCTTCCTTCCTTCCTTCCTTCCTTCCTTCCTTCCTTCCTTCCTTCCTTCCTTCCTTCCTTCCTTCCTTCCTCCCTCCCTCCCTCCCTCCCTGCCTCTTTCTCTCTCTTTCTCTCTCTCTCTTCCTTCCTTCCTTCCTTCCTTCCTTCCTTCCTTCCTTCCTTCCTTCCTTCCTTCCTTCCTTCCTTCCTTCCTTCCTTCCTTCCTTCCTTCCTTCCTTCCTTCCTTCCTTCTTTTCTCCTTCCCTTTCTCCCTTTCTTCCTTTCTTTTGTGTCTTTTTCTAATACTTGCCATTAGTAACAATCTAAATCTTTTTTATGAGCAAAGAGGCTCAGTTTATATAAATTTACGTATATCAAATAATTTATTTTTAGTATACTTGAAGTCCTGTAATTCTAACCATTGCTGATCCAGACAGAATTGTTACAGCAAAGAATAACGAAGTTGCATGTGTCTCTACAAGATGGTCTACACATGGTAACTTGCCATCGCTTCTTGTCTGTAAATCAAAATTGCATAAACTTCTAAAAATATTCTGCAGGAAGGGAGGAGAAGAAAGGACATAAAACCTACTGCCAAAAATGGCATGATAAAATCACATACGTTTCAATTCTGCAGGAAGAGAAGCAAAATTGTTTGTCTATCAGAATTACACAATCATAGAATAGTTTGAGTCAGAAAGGACTTCCAAATGTCATCTAGTCCAAGCCCCATGCAGTGAGCAGGGGCATCCTTCACTAGATCAGGTTGCCCAGAGCCCTGTCGAGGCTAACCTTGAATCTCTTCAAGGGTGAGAGCTCAACTACCTCCTTGGGCAACCTCTTCCAGTGTTCTACTGCCCTCACTTGCTCCTAGTGTCCAACACTAATGGGACAGCACACAGAGTCTTACAGATAACCTTCATCTGCTTAGCTTCCCTTGAAAAGAAAATGTGCCTGAGCACCCATCTCATGTCCTCACTACTTTCCATCATCTCCAGCCTGAACTCCAACTTTGTCTCTATCTGCTTTAGTTCCCTCAACATTCAAGGAGGATGTCCTACACTCCCATTACACTGTTGTTTTTGACAGGAGACTATGAAGCAATGGGAGAGGCCATAAGATATTCTGGTTCAGTTGTAACTCTGGTACTCAAGCAGTTGCCAAATAGCAATTTTATTAATGCAACATATTTCAAATAAATAAAAGCAGCACCATAGAGCAAAATATCCATCACCAAATAATACCCATGGGATGCAGTAAATGAAGTTAAATAGATAATAGCTTTTTGTTTAAAATTGCTCTGAAGTGTGTGGAGGGAAAGGAGCTTATAGCATACTGGGTTTATAGACAAAAGTAAAACGATAAAGCTTTGCACTGAAGACAAGAGAAATAAATTCTAATCCCTGTAGAAATTATGTAATTGACACAAAGTGTAAAAATTTCATTCTTGTTTAAGTAATTTGTTTATACATCCCTGATTGCTAATCTTTCCCATGCATCTAGGATGTTTTGCAGACCCTTGTCAGTAGTAAAGCCAAACATTAACGCTGTGGGATTAACTATCCTTCTTAGTCAATCAGGTCTGTGTCCTGGCATAACACAGAAGTGATATTTTTTTTCCCAGATGTCCTGGAGTCCTGTACCCCTAAATTCCTCTCCTGCCCGGACTTCGGGGGGGAAGGGGAAAAGCCGCCTGGTTTCCCCCCCCCTTGCCTGCCCTGCAGCCGAGAAGGGGGCGGGGACTGCCCCGTGAGTTCCCGCGCTGGAGCCAGGCTGGGATTGGCCGTGCGCTTTCGCGCCTAAAGTGTGGTAACTCTGCCCTTTGTCTAGCGAAGGGTATAAATATTGGGGGTCTTCCCGCCTTTGGGGTTCCCGCTTTTGGATTTTGCCTGTGCCTGGACGAGTTCGCTCACTCTCCTGTGCCTGGACTGCAGAGAGATAAAGGACTTGCCTTGGTGTTAGGCACACCTTTGTCTGCCTAACGACCCTTAACGACCCTTAACGACTCCTGTAGCCGCTGGAGGAGGAAGACCGACTGCACGAGCCAGCCTGAGTGAGTTATTTGGCTTAGCTTAATTTAGTAAGAAACCGCTATTAATTAATAGCAGAATCCTTTTCCAAAAACTGACTTCTAAATATATATAGTCAGATTATTAATGGTATCCTTGTAGAATTCTCATGCAACTTAACCTGTTTATCAAACGAAATTAATCTTTGTATATATAGTTGTGGGGGCGGGTTTTTTGTAAAAATAAAAAATATCTATTTTTGATAAATTTCCTTCTCGGCCACGTATTTCTGCCCTCCGCAACATTATGGCGCAGTGTATGCTGGGTAGTTCAATCATAGAATTTCTACAAGAAAAGGGATGCCTAATCACAGGTCTTGATTTAATTTGGGCTCAGAAAAATTGTAAAAATCCGGAGAAAATCCTGGAGAAATTAGCTGAGCGCTCAGACCCTGTGATTTCTGAGTCTCCAACGGAGCATTTCTCTGTTGTTCTGGGGTCAGTCGTGACCCAGACTCTGGCCGAATTTGAAAATTATGAAAAAAGAATTCAGGCCTTGGAAAAGGACTTATTAGCCGAAAAAGCTAAATGCCAAAGCATCTGGGAAAGCATGCTGGCGCAGACAAAGAGCCTGACCGCGGCACTGACTGCCCAGATGAAAGAAAGGCTTGTAACGCCTGCAGACACCACCTCTTCGGTCTCCGTGTCTGAATTTGAATGGAGTGATTCGCGGGAATCGGGGAAAAAGGCAGAGAATGCCCCGAGGGGCTCTTCGGGGGAGAGGAGTTCCCCGAAACCAGGCACAAAAGACTCTGCTAGAGACTCAGAGAATTCCTCTGCACATGCCTCTGCGCGGCAGAAAGCCTCAAAGCCACGCAGAAAGCGCAGGTCCCGACCGGACTCTCCCGTAGCTAGCGGAGAAGAGAGCTCCGGTGAGGAGGGCGCCGCGGTGCAGAGGCACGTGTTGCCTGTGATAAGAATTGAGTCCGTGAAGGGCAGGAAAGGCGGTGCAGGGACCACCGTGATCAAAAAGCAGTTCACAGATGCACAGCTCAGTGACTTACAAGTCAAATATGCGAGAGATCCTGGAGACTCAGTCGCTGACTATGTGTATCGAGTGTCCCGAGCCGGTGGGGACCGGGTCCTTCTAGACTCGCAGGAAGCTGCTGGAGACTGGGGGGACGATGTGTTCCTGACTCGTGAACCCGAGGGGACACACAGCCTCACCGCTCGGATAGCCTACTGGGCAAGCAGTGTCCGTCCAGCCTACCGGGGGGAGCCGACGGAACTAAAGGTCACCAGCTCCTCTGAGCTCATCACTGCTCTCCGCAGACTTGCCTGTGTCCAGGCTATCTATGATAAGGGACATTATGATTGCCCATTTTATGCCCCTGTGGACCCGGAGAGACTGCACCCTATTATGAAGGGTTTGCCAGCAACTCTGCAAATCCAACTACTGAAGAATGTTGAGAAAATTGAACGTGTGCTTGGAGAAAATGCAGAGAACGATGGTGCTAAAGAGCACGTAATGACTTGGGCTGAACTGTTAACTGACTTAAATGCCCACGGGCTGCAGTTTGGGTTTGGGTCTCCTGAAGGAAAAGGGGCTGGGGAGAGACAGTCTCGTGCTTCTCCCCCAGAAAATCCCAGGACTCTGCGCAGGCAGGTCCGGCCAGTGCAGGACTGCCCCCCCAGGGGGACCGGTCCTTCAGGCTTCTCCCCGAGGGGAAGGGGCAGAGACCCACAGAGTGACTGGAGACCCAGAGAAAAGAACAGTTGGTATAGACAAGCCCTGACTTTAGGGGTACCAAAAACTGTTTTAAGGCAGCTGGCAGACTGGCAGCTGAAGGATCTAGTGCGGTGCCTTCAGAAATCGGCTGCAAAATCCAGAGGCAGCCGCGCCAGGGCCAGCGGCAGCGGCTCGCCCAGCGGTGGTTCCCAGAGCGGCTCGCCCAGAAGCGGCAGCCCCCCCGCTGGGAACTGCAGCTCGTCCCCAGACAGAAAGGTTAACCCTTTCTCGTCTCCCACACGGGAGGCAAAACACTGAATTACCGTAATAGTGGCTCGGCAGCTTTTAATGGTCAGCAGTCACGGGGAGAGCTACAGAAGCCCCCAGAATAAAGACCTGCTGCCTAGGTGAGCCACGTGGTCACTGACCACCTGCCCCAGTACAAAAGGCCAACCTATAGGGGTAGTGCCAATGGCATGGGGTAAACCCAGAGGCTTATATGCCTGGGAAGCCCTAGATGCAAATGGAAAAGGCCACCGGATCAGTACACGGTGGATCGTCCCCAACTATTAATTGCTAAGCCTGGCCTTCATAGGCCGAGGCAGGTTTTGTCTCCTTACAGGTTAAGGTCGAGGCAGAGGACCAGTTCCTGACCACCTGACCAGCACCTGGGAAAGGGAGAACCAGCTACACGGGAGATGGAGTCATATCACCGGGGTGGCCAGTGGATGATGGCATCCGGACCCACGGACTGTGACCTCCAGCCATGGACTCAGAGCATCTAAGGCTCTGCCATGAACTTGGTTGCTCTACCAGGAACAGAGCAATCTTCAAATGGACTGTGTAGCTTTGTTAATACTGTTTGGGCTATTGTTAAGCCTTGTTAAGTATTGTTAAATATTGTTGGGGCGATTAATGTATTGTTAATGTTGGAAAAGGCTAAGCCATATATATATATATTAATAGGTTCCTAAATTGAAGGGGGATCACCTCTCACTCAAGTTCTAGACAAAGATGCTCATTACCACCGGGGTGGGATGTCCTGGAGTCCTGTACCCCTAAATTCCTCTCCTGCCCGGACTTCGGGGGGGAAGGGGAAAAGCCGCCTGGTTTCCCCCCCCCTTGCCTGCCCTGCAGCCGAGAAGGGGGCGGGGACTGCCCCGTGAGTTCCCGCGCTGGAGCCAGGCTGGGATTGGCCGTGCGCTTTCGCGCCCAAAGTGTGGTAACTCTGCCCTTTGTCTAGCGAAGGGTATAAATATTGGGGGTCTTCCCGCCTTTGGGGTTCCCGCTTTTGGATTTTGCCTGTGCCTGGACGAGTTCGCTCACTCTCCTGTGCCTGGACTGCAGAGAGATAAAGGACTTGCCTTGGTGTTAGGCACACCTTTGTCTGCCTAACGACCCTTAACGACCCTTAACGACTCCTGTAGCCGCTGGAGGAGGAAGACAGACTGCACGAGCCAGCCTGAGTGAGTTATTTGGCTTAGCTTAATTTAGTAAGAAACCGCTATTAATTAATAGCAGAATCCTTTTCCAAAAACTGACTTCTAAATATATATAGTCAGATTATTAATGGTATCCTTGTAGAATTCTCATGCAACTTAACCTGTTTATCAAACGAAATTAATCTTTGTATATATAGTTGTGGGGGCGGGTTTTTTGTAAAAATAAAAAATATCTATTTTTGATAAATTTCCTTCTCGGCCACGTATTTCTGCCCTCCGCAACACCAGATTAGATCATAATTTCTCTGTTCTCTTCCATTTTGCACCCATTTCCAAATTATCCTTCTCCACTGCTTAGCATCTCACTTGAATCACTCCAGTCCTCGGGGTTTCATAAATGAGCTCACAGCTGGTATAAATCTAGAAGCTTGTTCTGCTTATGAACAAGTTTCTGTGCAACAAATGTCTGCAATAGCACCTAACTAAACCAGGGACTAAAAAAGGTCTCTTCTACTGCCACATTCATAGTGGTATGAATTGAGTGCAGCAAGCAAAACGTTAACCTTACCCTAACAAGTTAATATCTGTCAACATAGCTAAAGGAATTAATTATAACTACCATTGTGATACTAATTCAAACAAATCAACTTAAACTGCAACACAAGTGAGCATCTGTCCCCATCTTAGCTACTCTGTGATCTCCATCCACGCTTTGCATCATTCAATTTTAGCATGAATACACAGATTTATTATGCTGAAGCTTCTCTCACTAGAGTCATGAGTTCTGCTTGACCTAAATTCCTAGGACTTTGAGTTGGACGAATGCACATTTGTTGCTTTAGCAGTAAGTTTAGACATGGAAAAATGCAATCAAGCAAAAATCCTTCAATGTATAACCTGATTATTTTCAAAAGTGAGAAGACAGTGGTCAGCCATCAAAATAGGTTGTCCAGGGAAGTGCTGGAGTCACCATCCTTGGAGGTGTTCAGGAAATGCTTGGACATGACACTTCAGGACATGATTTAATGCCCATGATGGTCTTAGGTTGATGGTTGGACTCAATGATCTTAGAGATCTTTCCAACCAAAGAAAATTCTAAGATTCTGTGATACTAAGGCAGGTAAAGAAGACTTTGAATAGATCATTTTACAATGCAGTGAATTTTGTCCATTGTCAAGATATTGGATCACTCTAATTAGACATTATCTGGATATCTTATCAACATGACAATTTCTAGTTTAGAAAATTGTATAATCAAAGTAATGAAACAGAGTTGTGTGACACATATCAATCCCATCAGTCAGGTGTGCTGGATCTACTTATGTCACTCTATTCATGCAAGTTGATCCTGACTAGATCCACACACCTGAAGGAGTACAAGCCAGTCCCACAAGCAGGCTCTGAATACATTATTGCAGGACAAGTGGCACAGAATCACAAGAGATTGCACCAACACAGACACAGATACAAATACATTATGGCTAGAAAAGGGAATTTTTGAGTCCATATCTGAGTGCAAAGAAGGGGAAACCATCCACTGAGTAGGGTACAGTGGGTGCAATGGGTATAATTCTGGGAATATGGCAATGGTGATGGGACAAGCCTTGTTAAAGATGGGGGCTTAACCTTAAAGATATGGATTGTACATTAACAGCAAGAATCATAGAATCATAGAATCATAGAATCAAACAGGTTGGAAGAGACCTCCAAGATCATCCAGTCCAACCTAGCATCCAGCCCTGTCCAATCAACTAGACCATGGCACTAAGTGCCTCATTCAGTCTTTTCTTGAAGACCCTCAGGGACGGTGCCTCCACCACCTCCCTGGGCAGCCCATTCCTGACTCCTAAGCCAGGACAAGCTGCCTTCATTTAGGCAAAAAGAAGGTTAGTCACTTCCATCAGGGCATTTGGGAAAAGGCCATGGGGCTTTCTCCTAGGAAATCTCTTCCTATCCCTAGAAGAAAGACTTGCTGGAGGAAAGGAGGGCAGGATGGATTGAGCCTGGTACAAATGTGCTAGATGCAATAACTCCCCTCAGAGCATTTCAGCATGCAGTGCAGTAGAACCTCAAATTTCCATTTTCATGCATATTTTAATGCAAAATCTTCCATTTCATGAGACCTGCACAGGAAGCTTCATGCAGAGCCTATGAGGTTTCCTGTTAAGAGAAAATTTTATTCAGAAAACATAATGTTACAGTCTGCTTTATGATTTCTGCCCACTCTTGTTCATATTCAAGTGTCTTTCCCTGCTTGAAAAATGGGCAGTCTTGTGTCAAACTGGAAAAGTATATTGGATATTGAAGAGACTAGCAGTGTATTCCCTTTGACTCTACTCATATTCTCTTGCTAATACATTCTTTTTCAGTCTCCTGAGCAGGACAAAACCCAATCTTCTTCAAATCCTCCCTGTTAAAAAATAATGTTCTGTTTGCCCTTACAGATAGATGAGTTCTCCCTACAGTGAATTGGTTTTTAGAGCAGCTTCACTTTGAGATGATTAACATTCATTTCTGGGTCAGCAATGTGTTTCTGCTGGTATATCATTTGCAAGATCTGAAGCCTCATCATCCTGTAAAGTTGGAGACTATATTGTGTTGTGGGGAATCACAGAGCTGGAGTTTCTGAAGGGGATATATGTTTGTTAGAAGCATGAAGATCGTAGAATCATAGAATCCCTAAGGCTGGAAAAGACTTTTAAGATCATCCTGTCCAACCATACCCTAACTATCATGACCACTAAATTGTATCCTGAAGTGGCATATCTATAGGATGGCAACTCTACCACCTCCCTGGGGAGCATGTTCCAATGATTCACCTCTTTTTCAATAAAGATTTTTTCCCCTAATTTCTATTCTAAACCTCTCTCAGGACAACTTAAACCCATTTCCTCTTTCCTCTCTTGCTAGTTTGAAGAAAGAGACCAACTCCAGCCTCACTACGTGCTCCTTTCAGGTAGTTGTAGAGAGTAAAATCTTCTCTACAGTCTTGAAAGGAGCATTTTAAACATGGAAAGGTCACTTCAGAGGAGGTTTTATGCATCCTTCTAAGCTTAACTTCTTAGGTTAATGAAAACTAAGGCATATAGCTGCATATATGAAAGGGCACAAAATCTGAATATTGGAAGCATATAAAGCTTCTATAAAATATCTAAGAGAATTGTTCTGTAACCTAGGGAGCATATGTGTAACAACTTAAACTTATTTGACAGACTGAGAGTTGCACCATAGGGTTCAAAATTTTGTTCACAAAATATTTGATGGTAGAATTTTACAGTATGCACATATTTGGGAAAATTCCAGGAAATGCTAGGCTTTCAGCTATCATCTTCCATGACAAAACTCCAACCTATGCTTGACACAAATGAAGGTTTTCATGCAAGACCCAAAAAAGGTCAATGAGAAGCAAACACATTAAGTAAGTGTTTTCAAATACAATATATGTATAGTTGTGGTAGGCTTATCCATGTCCTGCCTTGCCTAGGCATGTTTTTCTGCTCCATGAGAGTGGCAAGCTTGGGAAGAGGACACAAAAGAACCTGAAGCCACTGAGTCTGGCCTTCCCAGGGTCCTGTGGTGTAAGGTACAGACACTTAATTGTGCCTGCCTAGTGCAAGGCCTCTGCTTTTCCCAAATTAGGGAAAAGTGAGCCTATGGCTTTGCCTAATGTGCTATGGTTTGGCTAACTGCCATCCTGATTGGCTGTTCTGCATCCAAAGGGCAATTAATCTCAGTCCACACTGATAAAAGGAGAACACAGGTAAATAATGTGCTTTGCTTCCCTGCTCTCTCTGCTGTGCTCAGCCATGTTCTACCGTTGCCTGTCGCAATTGCCAACTGCCTTATTGTTTGCCTGGTAAACTCCACTGCTGTGAGTTACCAGAAGCAGACCCGGGATGCCTGTACATATTTGGCCTGTGTGGTCAGCATGACATTGTACTGAGACTGCACAACATCTACATTCTGCACCTGAAAGTCCTGCTTAGAAGAGCCAGGAGACAAGGTCAGAGTTTGTTTGCATCCTTTCCCCAGAAGCTGGGAAGAACTGAGTCTCAATGTCCGACAAGACAGAGTCCCCTGAAAGCATTTGGGCACTGTCTGGACTGTGTCTGCCCCCTGCGAGTGGGTAATAATAATTTGTGAGTAAATGCTTAAATCCCTCTTTGTAATTCTCCATTGCCTTCTGCCATAAGCAGAAAGAGCTCCTTGAGCCCATCTAGTGGGCAAGCAGCATATTGACCCAAGCAGCATTTGACTGTGGGAATCTTCTCTTCCAGTTCAATTACTGTTCACATATTTTGATGATTATTACCAGATCTAGATATTATCCATGGAATGTTTCCATGACCATGTAAGAACCAAAATATTATTAAAATGAGTGGTCAGGGGTGGTGAGAGTTCTGAATAGCAAAATTAATAAACAATATTAATTTTTGGAAAAAAACCTCATCCCACATAATTAATTTTCCCCTCCACAACAATAGTGTTTGCTTCATTGTCACTTTCCAGGTAAGAACCAGGGATTTGACACACAGAAGTTAATGTAGATAATATGCCTGACAATGCTGTCTACAACTACCTGAAGGGAGGTTGTAGCCAGGTGGGGGTTGGTCTCTTCTGCCAGGCAACCACCAATAGAACAAGGGGACACAGTCTCAAGTTGTGCCAGGGGAAGTACAGGCTGGATGTTACGAGGAAGTTGTTGCCAGAGAGAGTGATTGGCATTGGAATGGGCTGCCCAGGGAGGTGGTGGAGTCAGCGTCCCTGGAGGTGTTCAAGCAAAGCCTGGCTGAGGCACTTAGTGCCATGGTCTAGTTGATTGGATAGGGCTGGGTGCTAGGTTGGCCTGGATGATCTTCGAGTTCTCTTCCAACCTGGTTGATTCTATGATTCTATGATTCTATTCTATGAGGATTTCAAAGTCATGCACTTCAGCCATTTTTTACCAGGACAGTCTTCTGGAAGTCAAATGGGTACTAATTTAATATTTTGCTGGTTTTAAAACTGGGTTAAAGTCTTGCTGGTGTTCACATTTACCATGCATACTCCATACAAGAGTGACTTAAGCTGCTAACAATTACACCTAGTCACATTGCATTTTGGGGATGGTACATAGTGGTGGAGCTTAAACTAAGATCTATGATTTCCTAAACCACAGGAATTGGATTTTATCTACATCTAGGTACATGTAGAAAGACATTCTTATTGGTATATAAATTTGCATTCAGTACAACTTCACTCACGACATCTCATGGAACAGTGCTGTGACTGAAGGGATATCACTGCAAGTGCATTTCCCCAGGAGAAGCTTCTGCTGAGTCATCTTATGTGCTGTCTATTGAAACAAAAGCAAAGGAGGGACCTTCCCAGTCACAGCATGTTACTGGAAATTCAGTATCTGAAGCTATCTGTGCTTTAAAAAGGCAAACTATGAAAGATGCCTTAAGTGTACATACTGCACTTGCTGCTCTCTTTTCAGGTGAAATATTCAGCAAGGCAAGAAAGCATTCAGAGAAATAGAGTCTTTTGGAACTCAAAGGCATCAAAAAGTGAGCAATCTGGAAGAGCAGTTTGAGATATGTATGCCCACAGGTAAGATAAGAAAGAGACTGAGAATTTGCTGAATTAACTACTTTACAAGAAATCAAGGTTGTAAAACCAGCTCTGCCATCCCTTGTATGAGAGTGGGATGTATGGGAACTTTAGAGCATAACTGGCTTTTAACAAGCTGCAATGTGGCTTTCTCTAAGTGCTGTGCTGGGAAGCTGTCCAGGGGATATTGACTTCTGGTTTTCTGGATCCAGGAAATAGTACTGTCAAGTCCTGAGGGCTAAAACTAATCCTTATTTAATTAAGAATTTTGATTAACTGAGTTCGGGTAAACAGGATGATGCAGTAACCAAAATATCTTGAAAGCAAAATGTGGGAACTGAGACACATGTCCCTGGCCAGCCACTTGTCAGTAAAGATACATTCTTTGTCTTCCTGCCCTTGCAGCTGCTGGGGATAAAAATTCAACCTCCTGGCTGCAGAGGGATCAGTGTGGGAAGAGCTGGAAGAAGGCTTTGGTAGAATTCATGAAAGGCATCTGTCAGTAGTGTTTTATAGCATTAAATGTGCTGCCAACTGTGTTAGAAGGAAAAATGAACCTTCGTACTGGGTCTGCTTGGGGTGGTTAATTTTCTTCGTAGCAGCCTGTACTGCAGTGTGTTTGGGATTAGTGACCAAGCCAGTGTTGATAACAGACTGATGTTTTAGTTGTTGATGTGTTTGCACAGTTTCAAGGGCTTTTGTTTGTCCTGTTCTGCTCTCCCTAGAAGTAGGCTGAACGTGGGCAAGATGTCGAGAGGAGACCCTACCAGGGCAGCCAACCCAAGGTGGCCAAAGGGCTACTCCATATCATATGATGTCACACTCAGCTAGAAAATCTCAGAGAAAGTCAGAGGAAGGGAGGCTATCTGTAGTTATGACATTTCCCTTTTGCACATAGTGAAGCCCTTCTTTCTGGAAATGGCTGAATATTTTCCTGCTGATGGGAAGTAGAGAATGAATTCCTTGGCTTATTTTGCCTTGCTTGCACATGCCATGTTGCCTTGATCGTTAAACCACTACAAGAGGTAGGGCTTTTCAGCCTGGAGAAGAGAAGGCTTCAAGGAGACCTTAAAGTTGCCTTCCAGTATCTGAAGGAGGCCTGCAGGAAGGCTGGGGAGGAATTGTTTGCAAGGTCTTGAAATGACAGGATGAAGAGTAATGGGTTTAAACTGGAAGAGGGGAGATTCAAACTAGATGTATGAAAGGGTTCTTTACAGTGAGGGTGGTGAGACACTGCCACAGGTTGCCTAGGGAGGTTGTGGCTGCTCCCTCCCTGGAGGTGTTCAAGGCCAGGTTGGATGAGGTTGTTCTTGAGCAAGCTGTTCTAGTGGGAGTTGTCCTTGCCTATGGTGTGGGGTTGGAACTGGATAATCTTTGAGGACCTTTCCAACCTAAACCATTCTATGATTCTAACATTCTTTGGAACACTGGAACAGGTTGCCCAGGGAGGTGGTTGGGCCCCCATCCTTGGAAATATTCGAGATGAAGCTCCACAGGGCTCTACACAGCCTAATCTAGTTGAGGATGACCCTGTTTACTGCAGAGGAGGTTGCACTAGATGACCTTTGGAGGTCCTTTCCAGCCCAGACCATTCTATGATTCTGTTCCACTTGGGGAGAATAATTGAGCAACTGGCTTACCTCCTAGCTGGGATCAACCCACCCATCACAAGACTGTGATGAGACCCTCATGACAAATTCTTTCCCTGCCTCTGAATTTTCAGCTTTAAATGTTTTTCCCTTTTAACTTACACAAAAAAATGCTCAAGAGACATTTAAGAGTGGACCAAGTAAGTAACATTCAAGTATGCAGTTGCACAATTAATTTATGTGTACAACTTTGAGGACTCATAAAAAGGAGACACTCAGAAATAAAGTATCTCTTGAGTGAGATGGTCATTTGATTATGAAACAATAATTTTCCAAACATTATTTAATACAAGTGATGCAACTGCTCTGTTTGTGTGACTGATCTCTTGGAACACTCTGCTAAAGGCTGTCCTCAGTCATAGCCATGCAAACACGTTGGTAGCAGTGCAATTGTACAAGCATGGCTGCAGAAAGAAGCTCACCTCTGTGGTGTACCTTCCTCTCCTGCAGAATCACCTGCCATTTAGATCTTATTTTTTGCCATTATAGTTCATTACTCCTTGTATAACTAATGTGACAGTGTATGAGTGATTCTGGTCTCAAGCCTGTACCAAGGCACGTTGTCCTGAGTCACAGTATCACAGTATCATCAGGGTTGGAAGAGACCTCACAGATCATCAAGTCCAACCCTTAACCACAGAGCTCAAGGCTAGACCATGGCACCAAGTGCCACATCCAACCTTGCCTTGAGAGTCCTGCCAAGTCATCCTAGGAGGACTTCCACCTAAATGACTTCCTTTGCATCCAGACTCAATAGCTTACCAGACTCCTCTTCCCAATTTATTAGATATACTTTGATTATTGTTTTCCTTTACAACAGTGTGAAAATAATTAATTTAGAATGGAAAGTACAGAAAAAATGTTTGAGGCACTATCATAGTCCTCTGTCAAACTTGAAGGTGGATTTTGGACAGTCTTAGTACTGAGATCATTATAGTCCCAACCCCTGCATTTCAAATCCAGGTAAGGCTACTACAGTGCAAGCAGACCCACAGACTTTGCTAGGTGATTTGGTTAATTGTCCTCACTGTTAAAAATTTCTAGTAGGAATATATCTGTCTTTAGCTTCCAGCTGTTGGATACTATCAGAGCCCTGAATTTATTGCAGGAAGTTTAGCTGATCAGGGACCTAGTCAACAAAAGGGAAAACACAAAGCTATAAACCAGAATGTATAGAGACACAAACCTAACATAGAAGCACTGACATGAGACAAATCTTGTCAGTCTGTGCTAGTTTGAAGCAGGCTAGAATGTTTTTGTGAGAGGAACTAGATCATAGGCTGTGAAAGGAAAACAGTGGTGATGTCTACTTCCTTCAGAGTCTTGCTGAAGAAGAAAGTAAACATTAGATAACACTCTCAACATTTTGGCACTCTCACTCAGTCTCTGCACTGAGCTGCATCTCCCTAACCTCACCTTTCACTCACCTTTGCTTCTTAACCTCTTGGCTGAACCTCTATTCTTCTTTAGGACTGGGGTAAGGTTGAGAGGGGCAGGGGGAAGGGGCAGGGGTGGTTGAGAGCCCCTCCTGGGGACTCGGGTTTCTGGGAGGGGAGTTGTGTTTCTGTATTACTTTTACCTTGTATATTTCTGTCTATAACTGTATATACTGTAAATATCTGCTTGTATATTGTGCTAGCTGTAAATAAATAGCGTCAGGGAGGTCATTCTGCCCCTGTACTCTGCACTGGTTAGACCACACCGTGAGTACTGTGTTCAGTTCTGGGCCCCCCAGTTTAGGAGGGACATTGAGATGCTTGAGCGTGTCCAGAGAAGGGCGACGAGGCTGGGGAGAGGCCTTGAGCACAGCCCTACGAGGAGAGGCTGAGGGAGCTGGGATTGGTTAGCCTGGAGAAGAGGAGGCTCAGGGGTGACCTTATTGCTGTCTACAACTACCTGAAGGGAGGTTGTGGCCAGGAGGAGGTTGCTCTCTTCTCTCAGGTGGCCAGCACCAGAACAAGAGGACACAGCCTCAGGCTGTGCCAGGGGAGATTTAGGCTTGAGGTGAGGAGAAAGTTCTTCACTGAGAGAGTCATTGGACACTGGAATGGGCTGCCCGGGGAGGTGGTGGAGTCGCCATCCCTGGGGCTGTTCAAGGCAAGGTTGGAGGTGGCACTTGGTGCCATGGTCTAGCCTTGAGCTCTGTGGTAAAGGGTTGGACTTGATGATCTATGAGGTCTCTTCCAACCTTGGTGATACTGTGTGTGATTGATATTCCCAGAGCCGGCTGAGTCTAGTTGGGTATTTCTAAAGTGTGGGGGGGCAGGGAACACCCAAACCCTCACACAGTCATAATAATTTATCAGGAAACTACAGACCACACTTCCAGGAAGATCAATCCAGACTTTGCAACTGCTAAGACTAAAGCAGGAGAGATCAGACAGTCGGCTGGGAAGGGTGCAGGAACTGATAACTGAGATCACCTAAAGAAGCTGAACACCCACAAATCCACAGGCCCCGACGGAATGTACCCACAAGTGCCAAAGGAGCTGGCTAAAGTTATTTTTGAGAGATCATGGAGAAAAGGAGAGTTAGCTGAGGATTGGAGGAAAGCTAATGTCACTCCAGTCCTCAAAAATGCAAGAAGGAGGACCTAGGATACTACAGGCCAATCAGCCACACATCCATTCCTGGAAAGGTGATGGAAGAGCTCATTCTGCATGTCATCTGTAAGTACATAGAAGAAAAGATTGTCAGGAATAGTCAGCTTGGATTCATGAAGGAAAAGTCACATTTGAGCAACCTGATAGCTTTCTATGATGGTGTGGCCAGCTGGGTAGAGAAGGGGATAGCAGCAGATGCTGCCTACCTCGAGTCTGGCAAAGCCTTTGATAGTCTCCCATAACATCCCCAAAGGTAAGCTTGGGAGGTGTGAGTTAGATGAGTGGACATCTCTGAATGACAAAGCACAGAGAGTCATGACCAAGTGTGCAGAGTGTAGTTGAAGGCCTGTGGCTACCTGTGTTCTGCAAGAGTCAGTACTGAGTCCAGCCTTGTTCAACACTTTCATCATCAATCTGCATGAAGGAACTGGGAGGAGTGATTGACACACCAGAAGGCTGTGTTGCCATTCAATGAGACCTGGACAGGCTGGAAAGTTGGGGAGAGGTGACCCAAAGGGATCTTATGGGGGTGGACACTTTTCAGTGCTGGCCAGTGATAGGACAAGGGCCAACAGGTACAAACTAGAACACAGGAGGTTTCACTTGAATTTAAGGAGAAATTTCCTTACTGTGGGAGTGATGCTGTACTGGTCAGGGAGGGTTAAAGAGACCCCCATGAAAATAATAGGCAGGTGCTGATTCGTAGCACAGGTTAAACAGGGCCCTTAATTCCCAGAGAAGGCTAAATGCATAGATACTCAGCCCTTATACCTATGCATGGGCTGGACAGTTTCTGTGAGGAGAAAGTTCTTCACTGAGAGAGTCATTGGGCACTGGAATGGGCAGCCCGGGGAGGTGGTGGAGTCGCCGTCCCTGGGGCAGTTCAAGGCAAGGTTGGATGTGGCACTTGGTGCCATGGTCTAGCCTTGAGCTCTGTGGTAAAGGGTTGGACTTGATGATCTGTGAGGTCTCTTCCAACCCTGATGATACTGTGATACTGTGTGATACTGTGTGATCTGCTCCAAGGAGAGGTACCCATTAATTCCTAGGGAGGATTGAGCAGGCTGCTGCTCTGAGACAGATGCATTTGCTCTCATATATGTGATCAGCAGACTATGTATCTGAGAATGCTGGAAAACTCACACTTCCTGCTTTCTAGGAAGAGCCCAAAGAGCAGCATCCAGAAAGTGTAGCTGTTCCTTCTCTCATCACTGCAGCAGAAAGATCTCGATCTGTCTCTACTAGCTGAACTGAACAAGATGAAGGAGGTCATAATAAAGCATGTGAGCAAAGACTATTTTTGTTCCCAGAGCCAATTGTAAGATGAGACAAAGAATGCTACACTCAGATGCAATTTATGTATATCAAGCAACTTGCTACTGTACAGGTCAAGGAAGATGCTTGGCAGTTTGCTAAGGAAATTTCTGCAGAATATAACATAATAGGACAAAGAGAGGCATGCATTAGTTCCCAGGGAGGGCTGAATCAGACACCACTCCACAGACAGCCAGCTGCTATTTGTTAGCCCTAAGGAGAGACACATAATACATACAGCTCTGAAGTTCTCAGCACAGGAAAGACATGGATCTGCTGGAGCAGGTCCAGAGGAGGACCACAAAAAATTATCAGATGGATAGAACACTTCTGTGAAGAAAAACAAGAGAGTTGAGGCTTTTCAGCCTGGAAAAAAAGAAGGCTCCTGGAACACCGTATAGTAGACTTTCAATACTTAAATGGGGTTTATAAGAAAGATGAAGACAATGTTTTATCAGGAGCTATTGCAACAGGTCAAGAGGTAATCATTTTAAACTAAAAGAGAGTAGATTTAGATTAGAAGAAATTTGGAATTTTTTTTTGCAATGAAGGTGGTGCAACACTGGAACATTGCTCAGAGAAGTAATAGAAAACTCATTGCTGGAAATAACCCAGATCAGACTGGACGGGGCTCTGAGCAACCTCATGCAGCTGAAGGTGTTACAGCAAACTCAACGTGTGTTATGCAAGCTAATGGGGTCACTCGTGTCCTGTTGCAGGGCTGTTGCAGAGGCAAGTGGAATTAGCTTGAATTGAATGTGTTAGGCATGGGCAGCCCCAGGCTCTCCTCACAGAAACTGCATCCCTCCCACTTCCAGCACCTTGCCATGAACACCCAGTACAGTTATAAACAGACCATGGAGCCCTGAACTCTTAAATTCATTTCTATACCATTGCCTAGCAATAACATTTTATGCTCCTTTTTGGCAAGCACTGTACAAACCCCAGGAAACCTCCATCCCTAAAAAGTGAGTGTAAAGCAAGCAACATAGCTGGGGCACAAAGTGAATTTCAGAGGTGTTTAAAAGATGTTTGCAGTCCAGTTTACACGCCATCAGTCATCGTTACCACAGTACACTGCCACTCTCTAGACCCTATCTTTTTGTCTGATTTTATTTTGTCTTACTGCCTCCTTACATCATACCAATGGAGTCTCATTTTCTGCTCCCCTGGATTCTCCTGCAGTCAGTCATCCATGTGAGGTACAATGCCATTGTGTTTTTCATCCTTTTCACACCTTCCTTTTTCAAAGCTTTTCAAGTGAGCAAGGATCCTATCTCAGAAACTTGGGATTTTTTTCTTGGCAATATCTGAAACTCCTCCCTTTCTTGATAAGTAATTTGTGCCATTACTGTGCACAGCCATCTCCTCAAAATATCATTTCAGAATACACCTGGCTGGTTTAGTGCACAGTCTGCAAACGAAGGACCAATTTTATAAATACTTTGATTTTTTTTCCCAGCCTTTATCTATCACACTGTATGTCCTCAGCAGCTCCAATGACCTGTTGGAGACAGAAGGCAGAGGGATAAACAACCAGGAGAAAAGCTTAGTAAATACACGATTTGAAGCCTGTAGCAGAAGTCTGTTTAGCTTAGAATCATAGAATCATAGAATCAGCCAGGTTGGAAGAGACCTCCAAGTCCAACCTAGCACCCAGCCCTAGCCAGTCAACTAGACCATGGCACTAAGTGCCTCAGCCAGGCTTTGCTTGAACACCTCCAGGGACGGTGACTCCACCATCTCCCTGGGCAGCTCATTCCAATGCCAATCACTCTCTCTGGCAAGAACTTCCTCCTAACATCCAGCCTATACTTCCCCTGCACAACTTGAGATTGTGTCCCCTTGTTCTGTTGCTGGTTGCCTGGGAGAAGAGGCCAACCCCCATCTGGCTACAACCTCCCTTCAGGTAGTTGTAGACAGCAATGAGGTCACCCCTGAGCCTCCTCTTCTCCAGGCTAAACAACCCCAGTTCCCTCAGCCTCTCCTCATAGGGTTTGTGTTCCAGGCCCCTCACCAGCTTTGCCGCCCTTCTCTGGACACATTCCAGCACCTCAACATCTCTCTTGAATTGAGGACCCCACAACTGGACACAGTACTCAAGGTGTGGCCTGACCAGTGCTGAGTACAGGGGCAGAATAACCTCCCTTGTCCTACTGGCCACACTGTTCCTGATGCAGGCCAGGATGCCATTGGCTCTCTTGGCCACCTGGGCACACTGCTGGCTCATCTTCAGCCTACTATCTACCAGTACCCCCAGGTCCCTTTCCTCCTGGCTGCAAGAATGTGGTCAAGGCCCCACAGATCAGTGTGATCAAGGTGATGCCACATGGGCTCCAGATGATTCAATGTGAATTATGCCAGAGACGTTTATTGATCATTTTGGCTCTCAATGTATACCTTCAGGGCATAAAGCACATGCCTACACATTAGCATAATTAGTCAAGGACAACCCACTCCATCAGCATAAACCATGCCTTGTTTTCATCATTAATGAGGTGTCCATTATCTATCCTTTCTGAGATAAGGTAGCCAGCAGCTGGTGGGAACCAAGGTCAGCATCTGCCTGTTATTATCCTTCTTCACTTTGCATTCCCACAGAAGCCCATTCCACCTGAGGCCATACACAAACAACTAATACCCCGCTTATAACCCATGAAACACTATTTAAATGATGAATACTTCTATCTAGATCTTCATGGCTAGAACTTTTTGCGTACCTAGTTATGTCAGAAAGTCAGTTAATAGCATCTGGATGTATACATAGGCTGGAACACAGAGTGCAGCAGGTTGGAGGATACTTTATCAAAGTACCACACAAGATCAGCTGCTTCAGCCCCTTTTCAGCCCTGACAGTTTGTTCCAGTAGGTATCACGGTCAGAAGAGTATTGGCACTGGCAGTGCTGACTGTATGATTCAGAGCAGCCAGCACCAACTTGATGGCCTTTCTGCATGAGAGGAGCTGTGTGATCCTTTGTATAGTGAGACCTTTGAGATGAGATATGATTTTGTCACTTTGTTATCAAATCACTCTGACGAGGTTTTACTAAGATTTTGACTGTCTTTCTGCCTGCAGAATTTCTCAGGGGCAGTATCAATAGCTCCAAGTGCAGGGTGCTGCACTTTGGCTACAACAACCCCATGGAGAGATACAGGCTAGGGTCGGAGTGGCTGGAGAGCAGCCAGACAGAGAGGGATCTGGGGGTGCTGATTGATACCTGCCTGAACATGAGCCAGCAGTGTGCCCAGGTGGCCAAGAGAGCCAGTGGCATCCTGGCCTGCATCAGGAATGGTGTAGTCAGCAGGAGCAGGGAGGTCATTCTGCCCCTGTACTCTGCACTGGTTAGACCACACCTTGAGTACTGTGTTCAGTTCTGGGCCCCCCCCCCCCCCCCCCCGTTTAGGAGGGACGTTGAGATGCTTGAGCGCGTCCAGAGAAGGGCGACGAGGCTGGTGAGAGGCCTTGAGCACAGCCCTACAAGGAGAGGCTGAGGGAGCTGGGATTGTTTAGCCTGGAGAAGAGGAGGCTCAGGGGTGACCTTATTGTTGTCTACAACTACCTGAGGGGTGGTTGTGGCCAGGAGGAGGTTGCTCTCTTCTCTCACGTGGCCAGCGCCAGAACAAGAAGACACAGCCTTAGGCTGTGCCAGGGGAGATTTAGGCTTGAGGTGAGGAGAAAGTTCTTCCCTGAGAGAGTCATTGGACACTGGAGTGGGCTGCCCGGGGAGGTGGTGGAGTCGCCATCCCTGGAGCTGTTCAAGGCAGGATTGGACGTGGCACTTGGTGCCATGGTCTAGCCTTGAGCTCTGTGGTAAAGGGTTGGACTCGATGATCTGTGAGGTCTCTTCCAACCCTGATGATACTATGATACTACTATGATACTATGATCTTCCTCTCTCTCTGTCCTGTATGGGCAAGATGGGATTTCTACAAACCCAGTAGGTAGCCTGAAGAAATATGCTGACTTTCAGTGAAAGGTCCAAGCTAACTTGTCCTCAGAGAACAAGGTGAACTGAGAGCTGTATGAGAGTGCTGAAAGGAGAGAGATAAAATAAGCTTCCATAGGAAGCAGAGAAGAAAAATGACAATATCCTAAGGTTCATTGTTTAAAAGTGACTTGATGGTCCGAGTCAATTCAGCATCAAAGCTTAGGGCTGGGCCAACCACTAAACAACTCACAGACACTCTCTATTAACCTCTTTCCTTTCACAAAGGGGAAAAGAAAGGGAATAAGGGAGAGAGACTTAGGAATTGTAAAACAAAAATTAGAACTACTCCAATGAAAATAATTATAATAAAATGAAATATACACAAATACATACAAGGCCAATATTGAATCCATCCCTCCTCATAGCAGTTAGTCACCTTCACCACTGGTGCTGTGGCAAAACATCCCAGACTAGACTCAGAGGCAAATGGGAACTGGATGCATGAGCTGGATTCTGAAACTAGATTTAATACCTCAAGTATCAGGATTGCAGGCAGAATCATAGAATCATAGAATCAACCAGGTTGGAAGAGACCTCCAACATCATCCAGTCCAACCTAGCACCCAGCCCTGTCCAGTCAACCAGACCATGGCACTAAGTGCCTCAGCCAGGCTTTTCTTGAACACCTCCAGGCATGCTGACTCCACCACCTCCCTGGGCAGCCCATTCCAATGCCAATCACTCTCTCTGGGAAGAACTTCTTCCTAACATCCAGCCTATACTTTCCCTGGCACAACTTGAGACTGTGTCCCCTTGTTCTATTGCTGGTTGCCTGGGAGAAGAGGCCACCCCCACCTGGCTAGAATGTCCCTTCAGATAGTTGTAGGCAGCAATGAGGTCACCTTGTATGATGGTCATTGAAGACTAGCAAGAAAACGAGACCCTACCTCTCATGACCTCTCAGCTTCCTACCAAATATGACAGACATGGAAAGGAATACTTGGTTAGTCAGTTTAAGGTCACTTTAACTGTTTGGTCCTCCCCACGGGCACAGCATTTTACTCCGCGTCCCTAACACAGAAGATTGAACAGTGACTTTGGTCTGCATACCAATCATTGTTGCTCCTTAGAAAGATTGAGCACTATCACTGCTAGAAGAGACACTGTGAAGAAATGTGGTTAATCTCAGAAATTGTAGTTTCTTAGAAGTACTTAGAAGCTGAGAAGTAAAATCACTGCGCAGGATTCGTTCTGTTCTAACGCAAACTAGGACATTCAGGCAACTCCAAATCCCTGATGTCTGAGTATCTTTTTTTAGTAAAACATCTTCGTCAGGTTCTTCAAATGTCTACCATTTCACTTTTCTGAAGACCATGGACATGTCACTTTTAGGAAGCAGGTGGGAGATGGGAAGAAGCCCATTCTTGGAGAACAATGACTTCAGGATAAGGCTAGAGAATCTGCGGTCAACAGGGTTTGGAGGACAAATCTTACAAGGCAAAGGTCAGGTGGCAGATATTGTCTCTTTCCCTCACATTGTGAGTATCACCTGTGGATACTAAGAAGCATCTCCAAAGCACTCCAAGCTAATTTGTGTCGACAAATGAAGCATTGGCATCCAGCACGTGACCCAGATGGACTGGGTCTCCAAGGATAATGCTCAGAGCTCCTGCCCTCAGCCTTCCCCCACCAAGGAGTGTACCTTTGTCCCCCTTTGCCTCTCCCTCCCCATTATCACAGGTTATAATTCACTCCTCTCTGTGAATTTACATGGTCATAATACTGTACCTGCCCTTGTAAGGGTGGAAAAAAGCCCAGGTTGTGAAAAATATCATTTTAGGAGAAGTCTTTTTCAAAACTGAGATAATTTAGCAGAAGCAGGAATAAATGGATGGTGTCAAGCTAAGGATAGGAACACCTGAGGTAGGCATAATAAATAGGTTTTTTTTCAGTGCTTTAGGTCTTTTTCCTTTAACTGAGACCTTGCCAGAGCATGAAACTGGCTCTCTGTAAGACAAATATCTTATTTAAGAGGGTGAGGAGCGCATTTGCCTAAGGGGGGGCAAAAAAAAGGCAAACAGTACTAAGTTGTTGATCTCTATTTACCATCCACTTTATACGGCTGGGTGTATAAGAGCAGCAAAAATGCCTGTCTCTAAGCAGGAATCTGCAAGATGAAGACTGAAGTAATCCTGAGGGCTACATTTCACACAGCTATGACTCTGCTGTCTTGAATAGATGTTCAGGGAAATATTAGCCTGGACAGACTGTCCTGCCTGTCTTGCAGCTGCCCTTATGGAAGAGCACGGGTTTTATGTGGGGCTGATGACACGTTTGTGTCCTGGAGTCCTGCACCCCTAAATTCCTCTCCTGCCCGGACTTCGGGGGGAAAGGGGAAAAGCCGCCTGGTTTCCCCCCCCCCCTCGCCTGCCCTGCAGCCGTGACGGGGGGGAGGACTGCCCCGTGAGTTCCCGCACTGGAGCCAGGCTGGGATTGGCCGTGCGCTTTCGCGCCTAAGGTGTGGTAACTCTGCCCTTTGTCTAGCGAAGGTTATAACTATTGGGGGTCTTCCCACCTTTGGGGTTCCCGCTTTGGAGTTTGCTTGTGCCTGGACGTATGTGTCTGCCTGAGCTCACACACTCCCCTCGGCTGGACTGCAGAGACCTTCAGGAATTCGCTTTCCTATTGACACCTTTGTGTGCCTAACGACCCTTAATGACCCTTAACGACTCCTGCAGCCGCTGGAAAGGAAGAGAAGGACAGACCCCACGAGCCAGCCTGAGTGAGTTATTTGGCTTAGCTTAATTTAGTAAGAAACCACTATTAATTAATAGCTGAGGCCTTTTCCAACTTCTGACTTCCAATATGGTCAGATTATTGATGGTATCCTTGTAGATTAATTCTCATGCAACTGAACCTGTTTATTAAACTAAATTAATCTTTGTATATATAGTTGTGGGGGCGGGTTTTTGGGAAAATAAAAAATAACTATTTTTGATAAATTCCCGACTCGGCCACGAATTAATTCCTGCTCTCTGCAACAGTTTGTGTGCTGGTTTTAGGGCCACGAGCTACCCAATACCAGGGGGCAGAAATGATGTTTGCTCCTCTGGGGGAGTAAAAATGGGCACGCTGCACACTGATTGGACGTTTAAAGGGGGGTTCTATTTACAAGTACATATGTACAGAAGGCAATCAGGTAGAATGAATGCATTGACAAACTAGGCCAAGCTTACCAGGTCAAAACCATCCAGAATCCTGCACCCCAAGAGGCCTGAGAGTGGGCCAAAGCTGCCCTCCCCACCTCAGGCTTACAAGGTCTCGGCGGCCTCATGATGCATCTCAACATTCTCTGCCAGCTAGAAGCTGTCTCCCACACACAGACCATGAGGCAAGCAGGGATGTGCACTCGTCTCAAAGAGAGAAGTGAAGGGAGGAGAAGCAGGGAGGAGAAGAAAATTATATTGGCCAGGCACTGCTTTATAAACTGCGATACCAGAAAATGGAGTAGAATAACAATGTCACAACGTCCTGGGATGACCAGGTGTGTCCCTTGGGACTCTCTTTTTGGAGGACTTTGTCTTTGTGGTGTTCTTAAGGGTGCCCAGGGCCCAAAACCACCACAGTTTGTTATGCTGGTACACGTATGCCATAGTGTCATGACGTTCTATGGCATCTCTAGTGGACAACAATTAGATAGGAGCCCTCAGTGTGCACTTGCAGCTCAGAAATGCAGCCATAGCCTGGGCTGCATAAAAAGAAGCATGAGCGGCAGGCTGAGGGAGTGACTCTTCCCTCTGCTCTCACGAGATCTCACCTGTAGTACTGCATCCAGCTCTGTTGACCCCAACACAAGAAAGATTTGGATGTGTTGAATAAGGTCCAGGGTACTGCCACAAAAATGATCAGAGGGATGGAACACCTATCTGTGAAGATAAACTGAGATAGTTCTGTCTTTTCAGCCTGGAGAAGACTCTGGGAGGCCTTTCCATATATGAAGGGGGTTTATAAGAAAGGTGGAGGGGGACTTTTCACCAAGGTATGTAGAGAGAGGATAAGAAGCATCAGTTTTAAACTGAAAGAATATGTTTAAATTTGACATAGGGAATATATTTTTTTTAATTTAGGTAGTGAGGCTCTCACACAAATTGTCCAGAAAGTTGTTAGGCATTCAAAGACAGGTCTGGACGGGGCTTTGAGCAACCAGCTGAAAGTGGGAGATGCCTTAGACTGTGGGCTGACAAGACAATCTTTAGAGGAGATCCCTTCTAACCCAAAGCATTCTATGATTCTTTGATTCAATGTTTTTCTTTTTAATTAAATTATCTTGTCCACTTCTCTTTAGGCAACTAACATTGCCTCCAGCCAAGCTCCTAATTTTTTTGGTGGGGAAAAGTCTCTTCTCCCAGACAACCAGCAACAGAACAAGGGGATACAGTCTCAAGTTGTGCCGGGGGAAGTATAGGCTGGATGTTAGGAGGAAATTCTTGCCAGAGAGAGTGATTGGCATTGGAATGGGCTGCTGTGGTGGTTTGGGTGTTACACGCCCCCCTACACTTTGGAAATCACCCAGACTAGACTCAGACGGCTCTGGAAATTTGAATGAAGCTTATATTTACACCTTAGCTCAATATATACAAGCAGTTATTTACAGTATATACAGTTATAGACAGAAATATACAAGGTAAAAGGTAATACAGAAACACAACTCCCCTCCTAGAAACCTGAGTCCCCAGGAGGTGCTCCCAACCACCCTTCTACCTTCTCCCACCCCTCTCAACCTTACCCCAGTCCCAAGGAAGAATGGAGGTTCAGCCAGGGGGTTAGGAAGCAAAATGGATTAATCAGAGAGACGGCAGAGAGGCTAGAGAGAGAAATGCAGCCCAGAGCTCCCAAGCAGAAGAGTGACTCCCTTATCTATGCTTGGATTCTTGTTCTTATACCTCTTAGCAAGCTTATGAGTGAAGTAGACATCACCCTTGTTTCTCTTTCACAGCCTGTAATCTATTTCTTCTCACCAAAACATTCTAGCTAGGCTCAAAATAGCACAGCTGCCCAGGGAGATGGTGGAGTCACCGTTCCTGGAGGTGTTCCAGAAAAGACTGGCTGAGGCACTTAGTGCCATGGTCTGGTTGACTGGACAGGGCTGGGTGCTAGGTTGGACTGGCTGATCTTGGAGGTCTCTTCCAACCTGGTTGATTCTATGATTCTATGATAATTTCAGTCTTGGAAGAGATAGGAACACTATGTATAGGTAAAAGGGAAATACAGATTTGAGGACGGATGAAGGTACAAGAATATCTATGAACGGAGAGGTGGCTTTTGTGGACATGAGATGTGGTTTCAGCCACACTTCAAGTAGATCTGTTTCTCCACGTGATGCAGTCAACTGCCCCTTCATTCAGTGAAACTGCTTGTGGATCTTCTCCAGCAGGAAAAATAGCAAGCATACTGTTGCATCTGTTCAAAGCATGGGGCAGAAAGTTGTGGCTCCGAGGCAAGAAGCAGCAAGTAGAGAAGAAACTCTGTATCACCTACAACCTGGGAGAAAAATCTGTGCAAGATTTCTTTAGATGAGCTCAGAATCTGGAAATCCTTTATCCTGAAGATGGATTTACATGAATGTTGTCACTGTGTTTAAGCATTGGGGTTATGAATTATCTGATGGAAAGGAGGAATTGACTTGCATTTTGGGATAAGTAAAAGCTCTTCATCTGCTGTCTCAAGAAAGTCAGTAGTCCAGCCATTTGTGCAGACCCTTATACCCTTCAATCCTATATCCAATAGGCTTTTCAATGCTATCCCTTACATATAAATGTCCCTTTGTCCCAATGCAAACTTGCAGCTGTCAACACAGCCAACACTAACTACCAGGAAATGATCTGTCTGAGAAGGAAATGTTGCAAACTATCAAGTCTCCACAATGTGCTAAAACATCCGTAGAGGCAGACTGCCAGGGGGCTATTATAAACTATGGCACATATGTTCTCTTGGCTTCCATAGTTTTGAACAAGGAAATGTGTCATCAAATAATCCTGAAGGGAAAGGAGAGTGCACTGCTCAGGGGAAGAGTTATAATGATACTTCACTGGGATGGTACCCCAACATCTGCTTTCCTGAAAAGTGTGAAGGCTGAAAAGACCAACACAGATAAAAAAGGGGGTGTTACTAGAGTGTGGATAGGAACAAAATTGACAGGAGCTCCACCATATGGAAACCTCAGGATATGTGATAGATTTCAGAGGAAATCCTGCTGTCATTCATGCTGGTATAAGGAACAATAACAGTCTGATGTATGTATCTTTCTTGGCTGTAGTCAAGACAGGTATGCCAAAACATGTATGTATCACAAGACTCAAGGTGAAGCAGACAAGTAACCCTACCATCTAGTCTTGTTGACCATTCTGGTGAGCTGGTGCCCCACGTATGCAGTGTATATACAACTTGTGTCGAATAAGATCTGAGTCTGGCTGACAGATTCACCTGCTAGGGGACAGAACTGAGGCTACATCGAACTTTTCCATTCCAAGCTGGTATAATTTCTTTACAGGCTGCTGTTTTTCTGTGCTGATACCAGACAGTGCAGGTAACACTGCCTGTTCTTACTCCTGAAATTGCAAAATTCTGAACTGCATGAGTTATGACATATTCATTTATCTGGCAGTTGATGTCACTAGTACCCAGGATGACTCTCACAGTTCAGTGCAGAGCCCTTCAGACCTTGAAAATATGTTGATGAGCAGGCACTAAATGTGAATAATGCCTGAGGTGAGCAAACAAATCAGTCCATTGGAAACAGAGATTGTAAGTACCTTCAAGCATATTCTTTTTACTAGCAAGGTTGAAGTCATAGAATCATAGAATGCTTTGGGTTGGAAGAGACCTTTAAAGGTCATCTCATCCAACCACCCTTCAGCAAGCAGGGACATCTCCAACTAGGTTCAATTGATCAGAGCCTCATGCAACCTGACCTTGAATACTTCCAGAAATGAGGTTTCTATCACCTGTCTGGGCAAGTTATTTCAGTGTTTCATGACCCACACTATAGCAAATTCATTCCTTGTATCTAGTCTGCATCTACCCTCTTTTACTTTCAAATAGTTATTTCTTGTTCTGTTGCAACAGGCACTTCTTAAGCTAAAAGCTGAGTTTGCTCTTGCAAAGTCTGAAGTTGGCCAATTGATTACAAACCAGAGACACAGTTATGAAAATGCTGCCACAAACAAATATATTTTGCTGAACACAATCTAACAAAAAGGTTAGTATATAAATTAAATAACTCATATTCAGTTGATGGTCAACCAATACCTTCAGCTCCCTCTCCAAGCTGCAATTTTCCAACCACACACTCACAAGTCTGTAGCTTACCATGAGATTGTTGTGACCAAAGCACAGGACCCAGCACTTGGCCTTGTTGTGCTTCATGCAATTAGCCTTGGCCCATTGGTCTCACCTGTACAGGTCTTGTTGTGAAGCTTCCCTAACCTCTAAGAGATCAACACAGCCACTCAGCTTGGTGTCATCTGCAAACTTAGAGTGCATTCAATCCCCTCATCCTGATCATTAATAAAGATATTAAAGAGGACTAACCCTAGTACTGAACCCTTGGGCATACCACTAGTGACTGGATGCCAGCCAGAGTTAACTCCATTCACTTTGGGCCAGCCATTTAGACAGCTTTTATCCAGTGCAGAGTATACTCATCCAAGCCATGTGCCATGAGCATCTGAATGCTGTGGGAGATTGTCAAAGTCTTTCCTGAAGTCCAAGACAATCTGTGCAGTTCTTCCCTCATCCACTAGGTGGGTGTAATGGGTTGAACCGAACCAGTGGGTTAACCTGTCTGCCTCTTCCAACACAAAAGTGGGAAGCAACACACACAAAACTCCCAAAAGTCCAAGGTGCGCCCAAAAAGAGTGAGATAAAACAAGAGTTTACTGAGCAAATCAAACAATCATAATACAAATGCACGATTAGCTTAGCCTTTTTTGCAGGAAAAGCACAGTAGAAAGCAGCAGCAAGCAGAAGCAAGCAAGCTAAAAACACAAGCCAGGGAGCTACCCCCCCATCCTTCCCTGTCCTGCTGCCATCTCAGTGGAAGAGAGACAACAGTCAAAACCCTGCAACTCCAAAGCAGCAATGAGAACAGGAAGCTTCCCAAGTCCTAAGCTGAACTCAAGCCCCACAACACTTTGCTCCAGCCGTCACTTTCACTTTGAAGCTGGCATAAGGCAGAATGGTTTGAATAAAAGCAGCAGATTAAAACTCAACCTGTGACAGTGGTTCACCTTGTAGATGGAGATCAGATCAGTCAGACAGAGCCTGTCTTTCATAAGCCTATGATGACTGGACCCAATCACTTCGTTGTCCTACACATGCTGCATGATGGCACCCAGGGTGACCTGTGCCTTAACGTTCCCTGGCACCAAGGTAAGACTGACAGGTTTGTAGTTTCTTTGTAGATGGACATCACATTAGCTACCCTTCAGTCAACTGGGACCTCCCTGGTTAGCCTGGATAGTTGATAAATAATGGTGAAGTGACCTGGTGAGCACATCTGCCAGCTCTTTAGGTATACTTGTGTGGATCACATCCATTCCCATAGACTTGTATACATCTAAGTAGCACAACAGGTCATTGGTCATTTCCTCCTGTGTTATGGAGACTGTATTTTGCTTCTCATCCCTGTCTTCCAGCCCTGAAAGCTGGACTCTCAGGGAGCAGCTGGTATCACTGGCAAAGACCAAGGTAAAGCAGTCTTTCAGTAGCTCAGCATTTTTCTTGTCCTTGGTATTCAGATTGTCTCATGCATCCACTAGTGAGTGGAGATTCTCTTTAGCTCTTCTTTTATTGTTCTGTGGGACAGGACAGACAAGTACCATTAGGTAACCACAGCCCCATGGAGGAGGCTGTCCTCACACAGACTGGAATGACAGCAGGCTTTGCCTTTAGGCCACTTTCCCCATGAACCTGAGCTTTGTATTTAACAAGTCCAAAGAGAGACAGTCACATTTCCCTGCACAGCCAAGGGCTGGGCCTTCCATAAGCTGTGGAACCCCTGGTGATGTGGTGGTGATGTGACAATAGATGGAACACCTCAGGGGTGGTTGCCATGAAACAGGGCATCGGTGACAAAGCCACCAGGACTGAGCACAGAAAGGGTGTGCAACAAGCTGGCCCAGAGTGCAGACCACCAGAGAGGTGAGTGAGGGCTGAGGAGGACATAGGGGAGTGAAGAGGGCAGACAGGAGAGAGCAGGGCTGCTGGGCATGAGCAAGGGGCAGGTGTTGCCCATTGTGCAGCAGATAGCGATTGGTTTTCCTTTGCTTTTCACAGGCAAAGACTCAAACAAAGATAGAATCAAACCATGGAGCAATCCTACCCAGACAGATTGCCTACATTCTGCCTTGACATTAAGCTAAGTAATCAATTGACTGGCAGAGCCCTGGGCAGGGCTTCCCTGTGCTGAGCTAGAGTGACTGTTCCCTTGTTTGCTCTCCTGCCTTCTAGAGCTGCAGAGCAAGACAGGCTCAGGACCACAACATGGTACCCTTCTGCCTTCTGCCACGCAGCTGAGAGACTCCCTGCATTCTGCCTTGACCTTAAGCTAAGTAATGAATCGACTGGCACAGCCTTGGGCAGGGCTTCCCTGTGCTGAGCAAGAGTGGCTGTTCCCTTGTTTTCTCTCCTGCCTTCTAGAGCTGCAGAACAAGACAGGCTCAGGACCAGAACATGGTACCCTGCTGCCTTCTGCCGCACAGCTGAGAGAGTCCTTGCATTCTGCCTTGACCTTAAGCTAAGTAATGAATCGACTGGCACAGCCTTGGGCAGGGCTTCCCTGTGCTGAGCAAGAGTGGCTGTTCCCTTGTTTGCTCTCCTGCCTTCTAGAGCTGCAGAGCAAGACAGGCTCAGGACCACAACATGGTACCCTTCTGCCTTCTGCCACGCAGCTGAGAGACTCCCTGCATTCTGCCTTGACCTTAAGCTAAGTAATGAATCGACTGGCACAGCCTTGGGCAGGGCTTCCCTGTGCTGAGCAAGAGTGGCTGTTCCCTTGTTTGCTCTCCTGCCTTCTAGAGCTGCAGAGCAAGACAGGCTCAGGACCACAACATGGTACCTTGCTGCCTTCTGCCATGCAGCTGAGAGACTCCCTGCATTCTGCCTTGACCTTAAGCTAAGTAATGAATCGACTGGCAGAGCCCTGGGCAGGGCTTCCCTGTGCTGAGCAAGAGTGGCTGTTCCCTTGTTTGCTCTCCTGCCTTCTAGAGCTGCAGAGCAAGACAGGCTCAGGACCACAACATGGTACCCTGCTACCTTCTGCCACGCAGCTGAGAGACTCCCTGCATTCTGCCTTGACCTTAAGCTAAGTAATGAATCGACTGGCACAGCCTTGGGCAGGGCTTCCCTGTGCTGAGCAAGAGTGGCTGTTCCCTTGTTTGCTCTCCTGCCTTCTAGAGCTGCAGAGCAAGACAGGCTCAGGACTAGAACATGGTACCCTGCTGCCTTCTGCCACGCAGCTGAGAGAGTCCTTGCATTCTGCCTTGACCTTAAGCTAAGTAATGAATTGACTGGCACAGCCTTGGGCAGGGCTTCCCTGTGCTGAGCAAGTGTGGCTGTTCCCTTGTTTTCTCTCCTGCCTTCCAGAGCTGCAGAGCAAGACAGGCTCAGGACCAGACCAGGAGATTCCCCCTGCCCTTTGCCACACAGTCTGAGATTCCTGCAGCGTTGAAGAAAGCCACTCACCTAAGGACAAGATGTGCACACAGCCTCAGTCTGCACCACACCATGGTCCCAGAAGGCTCCCTGGGGAGCCTCCACATCACCTGCACTGTGTTTGAAACTAACCTTGTAAATAAAATCTTCTGATTCGTGAACCATTTCTGGATGTTCTGCTTTGTGCATGTTTTCAGGGCAAAACAATTGGATTTTCTGGTTACATTTCTTACTGCATAGAATTTCTTCTTCATAGATGTCCATAGAAAAATGTGTAGATATCTTTGTATAGGCATATGGAACATGTGGACATAAGGTGGCCAGGTGAGGCTTCTTACAGTACTTGAAGTGGCACTGGAGCCTATTTCCAGACATGTCAATCCTGCTCTCTGCAGTCAGGTGTGAGTATAGAGACTGTGGCCTTCTAGGTTTCACAATCAACATTTCAATGAGCATTTAGTGGATTTTTCACAGGTTGCATGTTTTATCATGTTTATCCATAGGTTATGAGGCTGTAGGAGAGGTCAGCATGCTAAACACCTGAATTGCTCCCCAGTGTTTAGGCAATACATTTATTACTCTGTGTCCTCATGCTGAGCTTCACCTTACTCTGCCTCAGACCTGATGGCAATGACAAAGTCTGGAGTGGGACAGAATGGTTAGGTTCCATTAGGTGACCACAGCCCCAGGGAAGAGGCTGTGCTGATGCAGACCAGAATGACAGCAGACTTTCTGTTCTGGCTGTTTTACTCAAGGTCCCAGATTTATGTATCTCCCAACTAAGTATCTCCCAATTCCCAATGTATCTCCCAACTATGTATCATGTCCCAACTATCCCAAGGAATTCCTTCCTGTGTCCTGGCTCCCAATGTACCATGCTTCTGATAAATGTGCTACTTCTTTATTCTTCTGAATTGGAACTAATAGTACTGACGTGGTGCAGCTGTGGGAGTGACTCAGCGGAATGGCTCTGCATTTTCCTGCACATGACATCCTGTGACAAAAACCATCTCACATTTCAAAGATAAAAAATATCTTAGTTTCATTAATTCCTTCCTCAAGGGGAACTAAAATTATTTTGAAGAGGAAACAGTAAAATTGAGATTCCACTACATCAATCTATCAAGATGGCAAACATGAAAATCATATCAAGAATAGGTTGCACTTCAAATTTTATTGAATTTATAGTTATTTTCATACTTTCTAGGCAGAATTTAGGAGCATCTAAAGCAAGATTTAAAATGCAAAATAAGTGGCAGATGAAGATATTAAACAGGACTGTGCCAAACACAGATCCGTGGGGCACACCGTTGATGACTGGCGACCAACTGGGTGTGGTGCCACTCACAACCACTCTCTGTGCCTGGCCACCCAGCTAGTTCTTGGCACAGAGTGCCCCTGTGCAAGCTGCCACAGGCTGCCAGCTTTGCCAGGAGTTTGCTATGGTAGACAGTAAACTCATGTATGTTTGCTCATGTCACCTCAAAGAAAGACTCTGCTGCACCAAATTTCTCAATTTGCAGCTATTTGACTTCTGTACTGTGGCAGACTGAGGAGACAGACTGCAAACAAGCTCTGATACAAAACACACTCATTCTGCTTTGGGGTTAGCCAACAATCTACACTGCTAGGAAAAATCACAGAATCATAGAACTGTTTTGGCTGGAAAACTCTGCTAGGATCGTTGAGTCCAGCCATCAACCTAACTCCACCATACCACTTAAACCACCTCCCAGAACACCAAGTCTGCATAGTTTTTTTAAGACCTCTGGGGACTCACCATCTCCCTGGGCAGCCTATTTCAATACTTGACCACTCTTTCAGAAGAGACATTTTTCCTAATACCCAATCTAAACCTCCCCTGATACAGTTTCAGGCCATTTCCTCTCATCCTACCACCTGATATTAGGGGAAGAGTCCAACTCCTACCTCACTACAAACTTCTTTTAGGTAATTTTAGAGAGCGATGAAGTCTCTCTTCAGCTCTCTTCTCTGGGCTAAACAATCCCACATATCAAAGACAGATATTTCACAGAATCACAGAATGATAGGGATTAGGAGGGATGTCTGCATATAATTTTCCCCAAACTCTCTGCTAAAGCAGGTTCATCTAAAGCAGGTTTCCCCAGCTCCTTTAAGTTTGGATTATTATAGCTGGTGAGGCTTCATGGATGTGGATAGGGATTCCTCATTCAATTATCTAAACACACTACATAATGTCATTGGAATTTCCCTATGCAATATACCTATACGGGGGTGGCAGTCATGGTTAAGAACCTCTATGAAACCCTTGCCTTTTCTCAGGGGTGATTTGATGCTGGAATGGCACTACAGGTATGTGAATCCCTCCACTAATTAGTAAATCAAGTGAGATTCATGAGAATTCCAGGTCCAGGTGCCCACTTATAGTCTCAGTGTCCACATCTAGTCCAAGTTGCACTGTATCCACGATGTGCTCTTGGAGCTTGTAGCTTCATCACTACCTATATATAATCATAGAATCAATCAGGTTGGAAGAGATCTCCAAAATCATCCAGTCCAATCTATCACACAGCCCTCTCCAATCAACTAGCCCATGGCACTAACTGCCTCAGCCAGTCTCTTCTAGAACTCCTCCAGGGAGAGCGACTCCACCACCTCCCTGGGTAATCCATTTCAATGGCAAATTACTCTCTCTGGGAAGAGCTTCCTCCTAACATCCAGCCTATACCTCCCCTGGCACATCCCCTGGCACAACTTGAGAGTTGTTCTGTTGCTGGATGCCTGGCAGAAGAGACCAACCCCATCTGGCTACAGCCTCACTTCAGGTAGTTGTAGGTAGCAATAAGGTCACCCTTTAGCCTTCTCTTCTCCAGGCTGCACATCTCAAGCTCCCTCAGTCTCTCCTCATAGGGCTGTGCTCCAGGCCCCTCACCAGCTTTGTTGACCTTCTCTGGACAAGTATCTCAAAATCTCTCCTGAATTGAGGAGCCCAAAACTGGACACAGGACTCAAGGTGTGGCCTGACCAGTGCTGAGTACAGGAGTAGAATAACCTCCCTTGTCCTAATGGCCACACTCTTCCTGATCCAGGCCAGGATGTCATTGGCTCTCCGGACTATCTGGGTACACTGCTGGCTCATGTTGATGAAAGGCTACCTAAAGGCCAGGCAGAGTACCCTGTCTTGTTTGCCTTGACTGATTGATTGTCATCCGTCAAAGTAATCAGATTTCTGACTGTAGGTAATGGAATCACAGCAAAATGCTGTTTGTGAGAGTATTCACCTACTTTTGTGAGGCCTCTATAAGGATGACTCTTAGTCCAGATAACAACAGTTTTCATAGAATCATAGAATCAACCAGGTTGGAAGAGACCTCCAAGATCAGCCAGTCCAACCTAGCACCCAGCCCTATCTAATCAACTAGACCATGGCACTAAGTGCCTCAGCCAGGCTTTTCTTCAACTCCTCCAGAGATGGTGACTCCACCACCTCCCTGGGCAGCCCATTCCAATGCCAATCACTCTCTCTGGCAACAACTTCCTCCTAACATCCAGCCTAGACCTCCCCCAGCACAACTTGAGACTGTGTCCCCTTGTTCTGTTGCTGGTTGCCTGGGAGAAGAGACCAACCCCCACCTGGCTACAGCCTCCCTTCAGGTAGTTGTAGACAGCAATGAGGTCCCCCCTGAGCCTCCTCTTCTCCAGGCTAAACACCCCCAGCTCCCTCAGCCTCTCCTCATAGGGTTTGTGTTCCAGGCCCCTCACCAGCTTTGTTGCCCTTCTCTGGACACCTTCCAGCACCTCAACATCTCTCTTGAATTGAGTGGCCCAGAACTGGACACAGTACTCAAGGAGTCAAAGGTTGCACAGCTTGTTGTACCTGCTGTTGTTTGCAGTGTGCTCAAGGAGGATGTGGGGGAAAATGTGTGTATGAGAGCATTTTCTAATTAAAAATGCATCTCCCAGAGGTGAAGCTCTGGTTCTGTGTATCCTCACAGTGAAAGCGGAGGACAGGCTCAAGTAAAAGCATTTGCTTTGCGTGGGAGGAAACATAGGCCAGTGATACAGAATTACCTCCCACACTTTGGCTGGTATGTGTGACACTTTGAAAAGGGTATTAAACATTAGATGAGACAACAGAGAAACTTCCAGTCAACTGGCATTTCGTTCTGCTCTGTCTGCACTCTCTACACTCATTTGAATGCCATCCTAGTATTTTCCTTTCAGTGAAATTCTAGGTTTGCTGAATCTTCCATCAATCCAGTGAAGTTCTTTCGGGTCTCCTTGTTTTGCAGGTGATGCCTGGATCCCTCTGGCAGTCTCCTGTGGGAGCACTGCTCTCCCAGCATCTCTCCAATGCTTGACCTCCAGCTTATAATGAACAACCACACGCATGCCAAAATCCTGTGATCGAGAACTTTGACTAAGTCTGCAGGAATGTTCAACCTCAAAAGCAAAGTGTAATCTATAAGGTACAGAGCAGAAGGATGTCAGTCATGGTCTACCTTGCCCTGTGGTCCATCTAGCCTAATATTGCATGTCAAGTAGAAGCATTGAGAGGTACTAATTAGGGAGAACATGTGAGTGTGTCAGTGATTTAAGGTTACTGATGACACATGCCTATGTTTTCCATTTACTATGTCTTTAGGTACCTGCTTTCCAAGAACATATTTCCCTTTTGAAACTGCTGTACTTCTACCTGCAGGGCAGACAACAGTCATGAAGTATAAGGACTAAATAGCTTTCAGGTCATTTAGTTCACTGAAGATAAAAAAATCATCCCAATTCATCTCAACTTGTTAAATTCCAAGCTGTAAATTACAATAAACTACTTAATTTATCTGAAAAACAAACTGTATCCCATTCCATAAGGAGAAATTGCACCCACTAACAGCTGGACTAAAACCTAACCCAGAGGTCCACCACTTGTTTCTCTACAAGCGACTTCCAGCAAGAACAAACTCATCTCACAGTAGCAGTCTTAGCACTGGGATGTGGCTTTTGCTGTTGAAAGAAAAGCTTGGATGAGACATTTAGTGCCATGGTTTAGATGACTGGCTAGGGCTGGGTGCTAGGTTGGACTGGCTGGTCTTGGAGGTCTCTTCCAACCTGGTTGATTCTATGATTCTATGAAGGCAGGGAGATGCTGGCTTAGATCAAAGCCTGATGTCTACATAATAAAAGTCCAGTGAAATGAATCACAGTGCTGGTGGCCATATCATTACTGAAAGCTGGGAAGTTTCTGAATCAAAAATAAAGGATAAGGATCTGGTTGTGCTTGTATTCCTGAAGTGGCCCAAGGCATGACACTGATGCTGCGTTGCTAGTGTGCCCACAGACTGGGCTGGAGTCATGTTTTCTGGCTCACTGCTCAGGCATTATCCCTGGAGATGTTCAAGACTGGATGAGGCATTTAGTGTCATGGTCTAGTTTTTTGCACAGGGTTGGGTGCTAGGTTGGACTGGATGATCTTGGAGGTTTCTTCCAACCTGGTTGGTTCTATGATTCTACGAATCTACGATTCCATGATCACCACACAGCCTGCCCCACTCCTGTTAAGACACCTCATCACAGCTGCTTCATTTTTGCTTTCTTCTGCTCTGCACAACCCTCTAATAGTGCCTTCAAGAGTCTCTTTTCCAGGTATACAGCACAAACCCTGGGCTTCACATTGTAAAAATAACTTCCTATTGGATGGAGACATGCAGCCTCATAGCAGCCACAGATCTGAAGCTGGAAGAAACCCCACATGAACAAAGCAGTAATTATGATTGATGGCCTTCAAGGGACACACACCACATTGTACTCAGAAAGGACCCAGGACCTATGGTTATGTGTCCTTTTTCATTGATCTCATGGTAGGATAATCTCTCAGCAAGATGCTCCCTGACTTCAGATTTATATAGCTAGACAGATGCAGTCTGTGATACAGATATAGACTGTGAAACAGTCAAGAGTATAAACAAGGCACAGAATGCCATGTATTGACTCATAAACCCCAAGCATAATCTCTTTAGAGAAGAACCATATGAAGATTATTTGACCTAGCAGTGCTCTGCACCAAAGCTGCTGAAGATGACCAGAATTTAATCACCTTAGACAGGAAAACTACTGGGATGAGAAGAAAAACATTCTCACAGTTTCAGAAGAATAAGAATGTACTTTTCAAACTGAGATCCTGTACTCTCCTGCTTCCTCAGCTTTTCCTACATTTTAGAACACATTTTCATCCTGTGTAAAAATGAGATGGATACCTAACCAAGAGTTGAACCCTCAATAGAGCAAACTAGCACAGTTCCAGCTCAGCCAGTGACATTGTAAGTACGAATCTAGCCCAATAAACACACACACACAAAAATGTCATCAAGTTATGACTGAAATGGTCTGGACTGAGCTCATTAAACAGCATTTCAGATTGCTCTTGTCAGTTGTAATGCAAGTGAAATTGCAGGGTTCCTTTGAAATCACATTAATGAACAAGGGATGTTCTTATCTCACACACAGATGATAATTCAGTGGTGAGGGAAAATGGCACATCCTCTGCCTCACACTGCCAGCTAATCACTCACAGCAGAGAACACTGGGGATTCCCATATGCTGGAGTGCAGCCAGCAGCAGGATAATGCAGATGAACTTGACTGAAAGGACAAGATTCAGGACATTTCAGGGCGATTTCCATTCTCAGCTAAATGTCAAGACTTATTGAAATTCAGGCAGTTCAAATCATGTTCTCTAATGAGCTAAATGAGGATTGCTGCCATTGCCAGAGCAGCACAATGCTGTCCAGGCCCACCCTTTGCTCCACCTGGGACACTGAGTAAAAGATAGGATCAATAAATTGTCAAGTATTCACTCTCTAGACAGGTCAGATGGTAATTAACCCCATGCTTGTTGCTGCTGCTTTGAGAGCTAATTCAGTATCAACCATGCAGCTACAATTTGCCCTGATAACCACTATACAGGGGAGGTGATAAAGGTGTGCAGAGCATCACAGGAACTGTGAAAGGAAGGGCACAGGCTGAACAGGCACCTCTTTGAACAGGGATTGCTGTGGGCAGTGAAGCAGCCTAGGACAGATTGAACAGTCTCTAAAATTGTCTGTTCTCTCCAGAGTCCTGACTTTGCAGTGACAGCCACAGCCAGTGCTCCTGACATGCATGCAACTTTGCTCTGCTGATGGATGTGGACACGAAATGAAACAATTCTTGCTCAGTTTCATTACTCCCATGGAAGTACTCCCACAGCAGTTTTTCCTTTGGAGATCTTTTCTAGAAAGGCTGCACTAGCCAGTGTGTTTTCTGCAGTGCTGCTTCTCTCTGGCAGAGGCAAAAGATCCACCAGCAATAAAAACAGGCTTAGTGCCATGCCTTGGTATCACCATTGATACTACACTTTGAACTGGTAGAGAGGGGAAGGGTAACTTCCCCTTCAGGTAAAGCTGCTTCATCTGTCCCCTTTTGTGTGAAAGATTTCATGTTTTTAAGGATGAGCTGATGGCAGCTGGTGTTTATGAAACATCTGGAAGCACCAAGAATGCATTTCTTTCCCACACCAAGTGCAACACAAGCCTTGAAAGCCTAGGGTTTTTTTAACATACCAAGGGAGGGGAATACGCATCCCCACACTGGGTTGGAAAACCTGATACTCCTTTGTCATTTGAATGCCCATTTAAAAAACTTCATTCTTGACCTACCTGGGTGATTAGAACTGGGAACTATATTATCCAGAAAGATAAAAGATGTGGAATAGAGGACTTCTCACAGAACTCCACAGGTCTCAGTATCACTTGCTTTATTGATTTTTCTGTTGGCAAACTATAAACACAAAGAGGCATTGAACATTGAATTGTAGTGCTTATCAACTTAAAGATGAGATAGTCAAGTTAAATATGATCAAATTTTACCAGAGAACATAGTAAAAGCAAGGTCACTTAAGAAGAATAAATGTCAATCAGTCAGCAGTCAGTCAGTAAGTTGCATGAATCATAGAATCAACCAGGTTGGAAGAGACCTCCAAGATCATCCAGTCCAACCTAGCACCCAGCCCTGTCCAATCAACTAGACCATGGCACTAAGTGCCTCAGCCAGGCTTTTCTTGAAGACCCCCAGGGACGGTGCCTCCACCACCTCCCTGGGCAGCCCATTCCAATGGGAAATCACTCTCTCTGGGAAGAACTTCTGCCAAATATCCAGCCTATACCTACCCTGGCACATGGGATACTTCTGTTATAAATCACCCCCTGTACCTGCAAACCATTCAACAGCACTGAAGTGATATTGGACTGAGTTTTCCACAGTTGCTAACACAAAATGCTGTCTCTCTTTTAAAATCTGTATACAGGATTGACTGGATGTCTTACACACCTCTTTGAATGCACCACAGGGTGGGGTACAGGATATCAAGGCCATTGAATATACCCTGCACTGAATAAGGCAGAGTTTAGATATAGTTACAGCTATATCTAAAGGAAGTGCAACTGTTCCTCTTCTGTCTTGAAACTTGTGTTAGAAGATGTTTGCCAGATTTCATATAGAATATGTCATTATCATGCTGATTTTCTCTCCTGGAATGGTTCTGCAAAGACAAGGACTGCACACAGCAGAGTCCTTATTTCCTTTGGCTTGGACAGACTCTTACTCTGTCCTCTCACTATTGCAGGTCCGTGGTGGACTGAATCATAGAATCAGTTGGAAAAGGCCTTTAAGTTGATCTAGACAATATGCTTTAAACAAACAAACAGCCCTTTTATAGTGACATTTTGGAGCTCACATTGGCCAGAAGAAAATAGAAGGAAAACATGAGACTTGTAGCACTTTCATGCCCCTTGTCTCAATGTGGACTGTGGTGACTGCATCTTCTTCAGTGCACAAGGCTTCTGCTGATTTGTTTAAAATCACTTTTGATTTCTGAGAGCTCAACAATGGAAAAATTAAATGATAGATTCCATAACAGGCTCTCCTTCTCCCAGCTGCTAAAATGGTATGGCAGTGTGGAAGAGCACTGATGGAACAGACTAGGCTGTTGCAAACTGATTTTCATCATATATAAGGGCTGGACTTTGTGATCAAGGATTCTCCTGAAGCACAAGATTTTAAGCCCAGGATTAGATGCTAACCATATAAATGTCTCTTGAAGGGATCAAATCTTGACCAAGGCTTAAAATTAACTATTACAGTATCACAGAATCACAATATCACCAAGGCTGGAAAAGACCTCACAGATCATCAAGTCCAACCCTTTACCACACAGCTCAAGGCTAGACCATGGCACCAAGTGCCACATCCAATCCTGCCTTGAACAGCTCCAGGGACGGCGACTCCACCACCTCCCCGGGCAGCCCATTCCAGTGTCCAATGACTCTCTCAGGGAAGAACTTTCTCCTCACCTCCAGCCTAAATCTCCCCTGGCGCAGCCTGAGGCTGTGTCCTCTCGTTCTGGTGCTGGCCACCTGAGAGAAGAGAGCAACCTCCTCCTGGCCACAACCACCCCTCAGGTAGTTGTAGACAGCAATAAGGTCACCCCTGAGCCTCCTCTTCTCCAGGCTAACCAATCCCAGCTCCCTCAGCCTCTCCTCGTAGGGCTGTGCTCAAGGCCTCTCCCCAGCCTCGTCGCCCTTCTCTGGACATGCTCAAGCATCTCAATGTCCCTCCTAAACTGGGCGGCCCAGAACTGAAGAACACAGGTTTAATCCGGATTCCTTGTTTCCTGCTGTAACTCCCCTGAAGAAGACAAAGTGGCTCTTGCAGTGGTGCATGGTGGTTAATCAGCCATCGTTTTGAAACCCGCGGGATGTTGGCATTCATTGGATGTTTGAGAAGCAAGGCATGCAAGCAGAGTGTAGTTGCCAGCGAAGCAGAGAGTGGATTTTCAAGTCTCTCATCACCACCACAGGCAGACAGTACACCCAGCATGTAACATCAAAGAATGAGAATTGCATGTATCTTCATTTTCTCTGTGCAACACAGGTGTTTTCTCTGATGTCAGAGACACGTCAACAGTCAAAACGTGTTTCAAGCAGCAAAGCAAAGTTAAACCACATGAGCTTAGGCTGAGGTTTAACACACGGCCATGCTCCAGGTGACAGCGATAGCAATGGACTGCAGAGCACACCTCAGCATGTTTCATGCAATCAGACAAGGCTGTCCTCGGCTGTGGAGGACCAGCAGGGCTTCTGCCCTCACTGCCCATGTTCCAACAAAGAGCAATACTAATGTTCTGAGGCCACCTACTGTTTACTTTTAACACCTACACGTCAGTGCACAGGATGCTGCTGGAGAGAGCAGCCTGTTCTTAGTGACTGACAAGTGCTCCTGACCGGCCTGAAGGAAATCAAGAGACATCAAAACCAGAACTTGCTCGACTTCCATTGTCAGTGTTTTCTTCATTTAGTCATCTCCAGCTTGCTCCATTTTTTTCTCACGGAAAGTAACTATTACTATCTTGCTAATTTTTTTTTAACTTCATTAACATCTTCTGCCATCTCTGTAAGAATAGCATTAAAAATGCTAGTTCCACTTTCAAGTACTAAGGAGGAATATAGATGAACAGAATGAAATCCTAGCTCTGCTGACTCACAAGCAATTATTCCCCCTTGCATCAGTAGAGCTAAGTTAGGGTTTTTCTCTCTCTCAGTTCATCATAACAGGAATTTGCTGATCCCATGCTGTTAAATTCATCTGCTGCCTCAAGCTTTGGCTTGAAGTACAATGAATAAGAGAGAGAGAGAGAAAAGGAGAAGGAAAATCAGAAGCTGTTATCCACAAAATGTCCCAGGCTGAAAGTCTCAAGCTGAGCCTGTGGAGGCCAAGCACTGCAACACAAATGGAAAGAAAGCTGAAACTTGAGGCACTATAATCTTCTGCCTATTACTGATAGCAGGATTCAGCCGACTCCGTGACGCAGGGACTCCCTTCCACTTACACGTTTGTTACACGTTTTCAGCCACTATTTAGCCCTGGGCTCCCAGTTCTTGTTGCAACACCAAAGCCACTTTCCTTCCTGTTAAGCTGGATCGGTTGGATGCTCAGCCCTCTCTTCCAGTCTCATTCAGCAAGCAACGGGACATTCAGTTTGTCTAACATTAGTACTTCTCACCAGCATCTGGTTTATACAGGCTTTGATGCTTCAACCCAACAATCATCCATCAATTAAGGCTTTTATTTTTGGCTTTTTTTTTTTTTTTTTGGTCAAATCTGCTTCACTGAAGCTCCCATCTGTCTAAATCAGCTTCTTCAGAGACTTAAAGAAATATGTGTTCCCAAAGCTAGCTCTATTTAATTTGCTGCACCTTACTGGCTAGCTGTACCTTGACTTGACAGCAGGACTAGTTGTGCAGAACCACTGCTTCTGGGTACTGTCACAGAATCACAGAATACATCTGGTTGGAAGAAACCTAAAAGATCATCCAGTCCAATCCTTGATTCAGCACTGAAGGGTCAACACTAAACCATGTCCCTGTGCACCAGGTCCACACACTGCCTAAACACCTCCTGGGGTGGTGACTCCACCACTGCCCTTGGCAGGTCATTCCAATGTTTGATAACACTCCTCTGTAAAGAAATAATCTACTAATTCTAAGAAAGAAGTTACTTAGCACATTCCACAGAGCTGCAATCTCCATCTCCAAGGAAGATGAAAACAATTTGAAGCATGTATAGTCTTGCATTATTTGCAGAGTATAAAAACAGACAGAGAAAATAATTATTTTAAAACTCCCTGTAACAAGTAACCCTACTTAAAGGCAACAAAGCTGGTGAGGGGCCTGGAACACAAATCCTATGAGGAGAGGCTGAGGGAGCTGGAGCTGTTTAGCCTGGAGAAGAGGAGGCTCAGGGGTGATCTTATTACTGTCTACAACTACCTAAAGGGAGGTTGTGGCCAGGTGGGGGGTGGCCTCTTCTCCCAGGCAACCAGCAATAGAACAAGGGGACACAGTCTCAAGTTGTGCCAGGGGAGGTATAGGCTGGATGTTAGGAGGAAGTTCTTGCCAGAGAGAGTGATTGGCATTGGAATGGGCTGCCCAGGGAGGTGGTGGAGGCACCGTCCCTGGAGGTCTTCAAGCAAAGCTGGATGAGGCACTTAGTGCCATGGTCTAGTTGACTGGCTAGGGCTGGGTGCTAGATTGGACTGGCTGATCTTGGAGGTCTCTTCCAACCTGCTTGATTCTATGATTCTACGAACCCATGTGTTAATAATAAAGCCCTCTAATTTTTAGTTCCATGTCTTAAAAATCACCTAGCGACTCATGGATGTTGCCAAGTTATGTGAAGTTGGCAAGACAGCTAGGCTTCTGAGTGATTTCCATTTCTAATTATACAGCAGTCTGTCTATGAAGATTCCTTTTATCAAGTATTGAAAAACTGATGATCGTGAGAAATAACTAGCACCTCCTCCCTACTCATATGCAACAGCACAATCAACAATCAGGTTGATATTTGCTTCAGCCCATAGCTGAAACCTTTTTACTTACTGTCACTACATCTACAGAACAAATCTATTTCCATGTACTGCATATATGTACTATTTTACTGAAGACATTGACAAACTAAGGAATAAAAAATTGCCATTAGTTGTCAGCTTATCACACCCATGTTTATGTTTTCATCATTTTTTTTTCCCTACTATAGTAAGTCTAAAGCTAAAATTAATTCAGATGCCAGTTCTTCCCAAGGAGGAATGCTGACAATAAGACTCAGTGGTTTCTCAATCAATTTAATTTTTTTTTTCCCCAAAACATTCCCTGGGAAACATCCACATGCACTGTGTCTGTGTATACTCACTGTGATACTTTAACACAATAAGCAGACTTACAAGAAATATAGAAAGGGAGAGATTTTGACCAGGGCCTGTAATGATAGGTCAAGGGGAAAGCAGTTTTAAATTGAAAGGGAGTGGATGTACATTGGACTGAAGGGAGATTTTTTTTTTTACCATGAGGATGCCATGAGACCTGCATGGTTAAGTAAGGAACTGTTAAGCAAACTAAAGTGGAAAAAGAATCATAGAAGGCTGGAAGGGACCTCAAGGATCATCCAGTTCCAACCCCACACCATAGGCAGGGAGACCTCCCACTAGAACATCTTGCTCAAGAACAGCCTCATCCAACCTGGCCTTGAACACCTTCAGGGAGGGAGCAATTCACAACCTTCCTGGGCAACCTGTGCCAGTGTCTCACCACCCTCACTCTAAAGAACCCTTTCCTAACATCTAGTTTAAATCTCCCCTCTGCCAGTTTAAACCCATTACCCCTCAGCCTGTGATTACAAGACCTTGTAAACAGTCCCTCCTCAGCCTTCCTGTGGGTCTCCTTCAGATACAGAAGGCCACTATAAGATCTCCTCAAAGCCTTTTATTCTGCAGGCTGAAAAGTCCCAACTCTTGTAGCCTGTCCTCATAGTAGAGCTGCTCCAGCCCTCTGATCATCTCGTGACCCTCCTCTGGACTCTCTAACAGTTCCATATCCTTCTTGTGCTGGGGGCTCCAGAACTGCACACAGTACTCCAGGTGGGGTCTGATGAGAGCAGAGTAAAAGGAGAGAATCCCCTCCCTTGCCCTGCTGGCCACACTGCTCTTGATGCAGCCCAGGACATGATTGCTGTCTGGTCTGCATGTGCACACTGCTGGCTCATGTTGAGCTTTACATCAACCCAGACCCCCAGGTCCTTTTCCTCAGGGCTGCTCTCAGGCATTCATCACCCAGACTGTATCTGTGCTTGGAATTGCTCTGACCCAGGTGAAGGACATTACACTTGGCCTCATTGCATGTCATGAGGTTGTTCTGGGCCCACCTCTCCAGCCTGTCAAGGTCCCTCTGGATGTCATCTGTGCCCTCTATCAAGTCGACTGTGCCACATAGTTTGGTGTCATCTGCAAACTTGCTGAGGGTGCACTTGAAGAGAGTCTACAGATCATGAAAGGAGGGGCTGACCACCTCAGAGGAGTAAAGGACTTTTGTCAGAGGATGTAATTGAAACAAGTAGGAAGGCTAAAGCCTCATTGGAACTCAATCTTGCAAGGGAAGTCAAGGATAACTAAAAGGGCTTCTTCAAATACATTTCAGGAAAAGCTAATGACAAAGGAATCCACAGAACAAGGGGACAGAGTCTAAAGTTGTGCCAGGGGAGGTATAGACTGGATGTTAGGAAGAAGTTCTTCACAGAGAGAGTGATTTCCCATTGGAATGGGCTGCCAAGGGAGGTGGTGGAGGCACCGTCCCTGGAGGTCTTCAAGAACAGACTGGATGAGGCACTTAGTGCCATGATCTAATTTATTGGACAGGGCTGGGCGATAGATTGGACTGAATGATCTTGGAGGTCTCTTCCAACCTGTTTTGATTCTGTGATTCTATTCTGTGATTCTATGCCCCTGCTCACAGCATGTGGTTTGAACTAGCTGATCTTTGAAGATCCCTTTGATCTTTGAACCCTTTGAACCCAAATCATTTTATGATTCTATGATTCTTTGATTCTAATATGAAGATGGGGAAAGTAATGAAGGCATAACAGTCTACATATGTGAATCAAATGATCAAAAGCACTTGAATACAGAACAAAAAGACTATGAGAAAATATCATCCTCCAAGAAAAGAACAGTGCCTATAAATGTGGGAGTAAGTAGGTGTGACCCATTGATTTATGACTCCCTTTAGTTTTCATGTAAGTTTATTTCACCCCAAAAGCCAAAGTCTTCTTTTTAGAGTGTGGCCGTTCCCTTGAAGATGAGTTGACCAGTTTGTATTCTATGGTGATCCTTACAGAAATGTATTGCTCACTGCTGGTATTTTAAGAGAGTAGGCCAAAACTACAATGAATTACATCCTGTGCAACACCTCTGATTTCAGAAAGACTGCATGAATTGCAAATTAGTGCAAAAGCTGGTCCAAGCTTTGTAGTCTTTTTAGAGAGCACACAACACATGCACTAATGCAAAGGGGGGAAAATGCATTTGATAGAACAACCACTTGGACTCCTTAATAACTACGTGAATTCAATAAACCACTTGAAAAATCAGTGTCCTTGGATTTTCATGCAAAACTGAAAGTCCCTTTTTAAGTGGCATGATTCATAGCTATTCAACTTCTGTAGTTCTACAAAGAGCATTTATACAGCAAGTTGGAATAGAGGGTGTTAAAAATGAATAAGCAGTACTTAGGGCTATTTTTATTAGAATAGATCACATTAATTAGCCCTGGTATGGAGAGGAGGAGAAGTTTCTCTTCAGTGCTCTGCTCTGCAGCGCATTATTAATTTTCTCATTCTTTTTTAGCTCATTAGTGTTTAAATGCTATAGTTTAATGCTGATGTGAAGATGGAAGTGTCTGTTCACTCTGCCATCCATTTCAAGCCATCTCACAAAAAATGTCATTGTAATTAATTTACTGTGGTGGTACCCAATCTAGTGTAGAGATACTGTCACCACAGCTTGTGGTAATGACAAAAATGAACTCTTAAAGAGAGATTTATTTCTGTAACATTTTAGGACTTTTTAGGGTTAAGGTGAATTAAGGAATTAATCAAATCTCAAGTATCTTTCATTTTCTAAATGCAAGCAGAGGATTGGTGGAGGAAAGAAGTAGGTACTGGTGAGATTATAGGACACAAAGACTTGTATTTGGAAAGAAAACTGAAGATTGGTAGATCTTTCCTCCAGGTAGAGTGTTGCACCAAGTAATCTACAACTTAACACCGTTTGTCCTCTCCAACTCATGGCCAAATAGCTGAAAGACTTAATTATTCGTGGGATGGGGTCGGGAAAAGCATAGAAACAGTCTCATAAAATGTCATCTGGCTCACTGAAAATGTAATCTAGCTAACAGAAGTGAACAAACCCAAAAATTCTTACATACCCCAGCAGCCTCACCTTTTGAGATGGAGGAGCCTAATTTACCTAACTCTTAATTCCTTTCCTCTGACATCTAATTATTATGGCACCAGGGCTTGGTTCACTAGGACCTTGAACCTCATGCAGTGCTTCTATCAACAAAACCTCCTTAAAATGCAACTAACTGATGATGTGGTGGAGTTTCAAATGTAATTGTTACAGGAATGCATAACTAGAGGAACAGTCAAGTTGTGACAATGTTAATTGGCATTTTATATGGACATTTCACACCACAACTCCATAATGCTTATGGAAAACACACATTAACAGATAGGACCTGCATCAAGCAACTGCCTCTACTCTTTGTAGGCAGCAAGCTCAAGAACAAAAGTTAACAGTGTGCTAATGCAAGTCCCTTCAGGATCTTTGAGCTGTTAAACTTTGTTTTGTAGGATATTCCTTTGACTAATGAATCACCAGGCTCACACTTTTGGAAGAGATCTCCTATATGACGTCATACGACATTTTATGGCCTGAGGCTGTAAACAAATATTTTTACACTGTTCTTTTGGTGTCCATCACGCAATGAATGCCATAGTGCTCCAGTCAACTGACTGAACATTTCTTAGCTGAAATTCCTCAACTTACTTGTATTTCTGCCTTTGTCACAGAAGACTCCATTAGGTACACTGCAGAAACTGGCTCCCTTCACCGCTGTGCTAAGCACTACAAGTGCCAGGAGCTGGTATTTGAAGGAGGCAGTTGAAACCTGTGAGTTGTCTGAGAACACTGTGACCCTGCTTTTATGTGTTATAGTGTATTGCCAAAGGGATTATACTGGATGACATGAAATATTTTCAGGCAGGTAAGGTTCTCCCACACTATGAAAAACATATGACTCACTTCATGCTAATCACACAGTATTTTTGTAGCTGTACGTCATAGCAATTTCATCAGTTCTCGTCAGTATTCAGCCTCCTAATCAGATGGAGCTGCTGAAAGGGAACTGAGAATCAACTAGATGTTGAAAGTCAGTGAAACCTGCAATGCAAACCTAAAGATGAATCTCCTCAGCTTCACGATTTCTCCCATGCCTCATTTGCCCAGCCCTCCATCCTCACCTTCAAATCCACTTTAGTAATCTCCAATTATTTTCATTTCTCCCTAATAGAGGTCTCCAAAGGGTTTCTCTGCCACACCTACCTTGGTCATAAAGCACAAGGTGACCAACAACAGAAATTATGTCTCTGCCCTGTTAATATATGGTGACTGAGGTTCTCAATAGACACTGCAGTGCTGAGTGTCCTGTGCAGCACAGCAACCCTTTTCCCATCCAGTTAAACACTTTTCATGCACCACATGGAACTACTGGGAGAGAGAGAACATATTTATGACTTGCTAAAAACTTTGCTAAGTCACAAAAAAGTTTACAGTTTTGGAAAACAATTAGGGGAGTCATGCTGCTTTCCTGGTCTACTATTCTTTATGTCTTCATAACAGCATCACCACTAGCAAGTGACTTCTTTTTCATGTTCTTTCTATTTACATAAAATAGGCTTATAACATAGCATGTCTCCTGTTTTCCTAATCCAAGTTGTTACAAATGGAGTTCATTTTACATGAAGAGGAGGTTCAGGGGGGACCTTATTGCTGTCTACAACTACCTGAGGGGTGGTTGTGGCCAGGAGGAGGTTGCTCTCTTCTCTCAGGTGGCCAGCACCAGAACGAGAGGACACAGCCTCAGGCTGTGCCAGGGGAGATTTAGGCTGGAGGTGAGGAGAAAGTTCTTCACTGAGAGAGTCATTGGACACTGGAATGGGCTGCCCGGGGAGGTGGTGGAGTCACCGTCCCTGGGGCTGTTCAAGGCAGGATTGGACGTGGCACTTGGTGCCATGGTCTAGCCTTGAGCTCTGTGGTAAAGGGTTGGACTTGATGATCTGTGAGGTCTCTTCCAACCCTGATGATACTGTGATACTGTGAAAATCTGTGCCCTATTCCTTTTCCCCAAAATAACTGAAAGATTCAGAAGTACTTTGGAGACTAATGCTCTGGCTTCTGAATCTGCTGATGCCTGTGGTTTATCTTCTGGAATCACAATCACCTGGAGCGCTGCAGCATCTCAGTTTAGCTCAGCATCCTTGTTGAAGGAAACAAACCTGTAAGATTTTACACGGGCTTGTTGCTGGAGGCTTTTCTTACAGTTTTATAAGATGTACCTACTCCCTGAGATCCTCTCTCTTCATCTACAGCTGCTTCATCCTCATGGTTCAATCTGGAAGAGAGATATGTTTCCACCAAACTGACTGCAAGTACTGACTGCTCACAAAAAGAAGAAATCCCCTCTTCCCTCTCCTAGCTATACATCTTTTTTAGTGCCTCTTTCATGCCAGCCATTTCTGGTGCTTTTAAAAGTTATAATTACCCAGTAAAAATGTGGATATTCTTTTGTTATCTTATGCCAGGTGGATCACATTATGCTTCAGTGAGCACGCAGCCATCGTGCTCACTCACAAGAGTGCATGATTTGGAACAGAGGAAAAGCTGGACTGTCGTGGAGGGGATTTCTCTATTCCTCCCCTGTTAGGGGGAGGTGAGAAATTAATTTGAAGCGGTTTTGATTTTTTATAAAATTATTTATTAAAATTAATATTTACAAATTTACACCACCCCCAACCAGTATGAAATCCAGGTTCTTATGCAAAGTTATGACAATAGCTTGGGGTATATTTACAGGGATTGATTATTAAATGGAAATATCAAATTATTAACAATTACAGACAGAGAGAAAGATTTCTTAGGCTTAATGCCTCTTAACAACTCTAGTGTTTGCCCAGCGAGGGCTGAAACTGTGTGTGCTCTTCAGATAGAGATAACTTATATTACAAAGGTTTAAAGCTTGCTTAGGTGTGATGCTCTTGAGTATTAATCATTAATCACCCTCCCGGGATCCTGTCTCAGCGTGTGCCCAGTACTTGGGGTCTTTGCAGCTGGAGTCTGTCCCGGCTTGTAGGGTTGCTAAGGTTTCCCAGTCTCTGGGGTAAACAGAGTTTCTCTAACCTTCTCTCCTGGGGTGAAGTGGTCTCTGCCTCGGTGCTGCAGCTTCTGGATGCTGTGCGTGTCCAGGGATGATCAGCTGGTAGGAATTCCAGGTGCAGGACAAAGATTGGTCCATGTAGCTTCTGACATGGTCTCACAGCTAGCAGGCTGCGTTTGCAGGTTTGCAGACAGTCTGAGGGTCTGATGAGCTCTGGGTCTTTCCAGAGTTACAGAATATAGCTGGCGAGCAGTATTTATGCCAGGCTAGCAGGGTCTGTGCCGTGCTGCAGGGAGACAAGCTCTGTAGATTAATCAAGATAGCTCTAGGCAGGGGGTCCTCGGCTCCCCATATATGTATGGTGCAGGCATGAATGTGCTCTGCTTCTCAAAGGGTTCGCAGGTAGCTTGACTGCGCCTTGAGATCAATGCATGAGGTCTGAGCCTCTGTAATGCTTGCAAGTGAGTAAGGCCTGATCCTGTGTCTAGGCCATGCAAGCAGGGTCAGGGCAGCAGGATGCTGCTGTGGATCAGAGCTGAGTCTAAATGCTCTAAGCTTCTGAGCCATTTGAACCTCTGGACTGTGTGACCACATGGTGCTGCTGTGCACCCCTCTTTATGGACTCTGGGCCGAGATTCGTGGCTTGTTGGACATCTAAAATGACCAATCAGGTTGGCAGTAAGCCAAACCTTGCCCCAATAGGCAGTAGAGACATGCCTGGACCTCCCAACAGGGGATTACCTGCCCGGACCTCAGGGGCACACGGGCTGTGCATGTGTGTGTTACACAATTTGTTTGCTGCCTCTTGGGTCCTGGCAGAAAAACATGTCCGGGCATGTAGAGGCATGGTGAAGCCTCAGTTTTGGGGCTGCTGCCCCTCCACCACGTGGACTCACCTTATTTGATGTGATTGAATCAGTTCACCTGCCCTTGGACAACTGCTGAACCTCTTTGCAAGTGTTTTATGGCTTATCAACAGAGACATCTTATTACATGCCCTTGAGCCCACCACCTGAGACAAAGAGTAGTCAGTCACAAATCATGTCTGGACACGTCCTCACTAGGAACTGGAATGCAGTGCAGAGATACGGAACCATGCAGAGATAGTAAGACCCTGAGGCATTAAAGCTACAGGATGTGGTACAAGGTGGCATGGGCTTAATATTCTGTGCCTGATAACAGCACAGCTTTGCTTCCACCATGCTGTGTGTAAGCTAGAGTACCTTGCTTCTTTAGACTGGCAGTGCCTGTATTTGGAAAGAAGCTGGTTGCAAAGGACGCAGCTGCAGGGGAAACTATCTCCTACAAATATGTGAGCCATGCTGCAAAAGCTGAGAATAATAGTTCTGCTCCCACCACAAATATGGCCTCTTAAGAGGGCTGCCTTTGTGCTTCTGACTTGCCAGCTCACGTTAAAAAATGAATATGAACGGTGCTTTCTATCTCAGTAGTTCAGGCACAGCATCACCCCAAAAGTGCTCTCCTACTCCCACTGAAGGGACACTCTACAGAGCCCTGCTGTAGAGTTAATACAGAGCTCTGGAATTAGGGTTTTCTGTGCCTACAGCATAGGTAGTCAGAGTCATGTAAGCCTCATGAGCCATTAAGTGACACTTGAAAAAGAAAACATTACACATACTATAATGTGCCAGGGAACAAAGTGTTCATTCAATTACAAAGGGCTTTGTTAGCACAGTTCTTGAATAGCAATATTCTCTTGCATGAAGAGATTTTTTTCTGCTCTTTCCTATGATATTAGTGAGTTTCATTCCAGCCTATTAAAATTTGAAGTTTTCAGCCTCCAGAAATTAAAAATTCTGCAGGTTCGTTTGAGAAATGAAGTGTGCTACATACTAGAAAAAACACTTACTATGAATTCATACAGTTACTACTGTTACTGTTTGAAATAAATGGAGAAACACCATTTCAGTTGTAAGTTTAAACAGTGGAGGCATTTCTGTATCAGTAGCTAATTCAAGACAGGTAAAAAAGGATGTTTATGCAACAAAGACACAAAAGCCATGTGCCTCTGAGTCCTCTTCCAGATCAGAAAGCCTCATATATAAAATGTTCTCTTATTCTCTTCCTGGAAATATCAGCTTGGTTTCTGAGTCAGCCATGACCACCCAGGTTGATTTAATCACCAAACCCAGTGCATCTCACTGACAATTTCCACAGCACTGAAGGAGGCCAGACCCCTTCATCAAATCAATTACTGCAGTCACAGCTTCAAAATTTGAAAGGTGAGACACCATCTCAAAATCAACAATATATGGATGGTTGTCTTCATTGCACAAACTGTTTTCATGCAATTCATAAACCAGTATTTGACAATAAGTGAAATGTAGCTGATGTAACAAACCCTTGCACTTCCATAGCCTTGTCGTGAGTTTCTCCCCTCTCCCTCTGCCCCCAAACCAGTAATCTGGGGAAATCTCCTTTTCCTATGAAGAAGTTAATTGCTGAATTAAAACAATCATGGAGAAGATATACTTCTTAGCTAGAGGGCCAAACTCACATCACATGTTTCTTCCAAGCTTTTTCATCATTGTGTGGAAATGAATACTTTTTTCCCAGCACATCCTGTCTTAGTTCTGTACAGAAAACAGGACTTCCTAGACATGTCTTCCCTCTCCTGATTTACAGAAAGAACTCTGCCTTTGTAATGCAGATATGGAAATTTCTGGGTTGTTGTAGAGCTGACTGGGTGTTTAAGAGGTTTGGCTCATCTTGCTTTTGAACTGTGGCTTATTAGAGCTAATTGATGAAAAAATCTGACAAAGGATGAGGCTTTCTCTCAAGCTCTTCTCTCCAGTATTTGTTCGTTTATCTTTTGTTATATAGAGGACTCATCAGAGATATGTGTTCTGATTCAAGGTTCATGTGAGTCATCACATTAGCCACACTATTTGGTAGTAGTGGAGATGGAAAAAGAAAAGTAGAAGAAAAAAACTTGAGAAACTAGAGCAGAAGGTAAAAACCCCGAGGCACTTCTTATTCTCCAGAAATGCTGCCAACTAGAAACATCACTGGCAGGAGTTTTGTCTATACGTGAATGCAAACAGACCTTCTGGAAAGGAAGACGTGAACAAGGTAACTATTTTTATTTGGATATTAATGGGTTGGACACAGTAGATTTAGTAGCTGGACTTAAGCGAAGAAGAATATAACAGCTTGATGGTTGAAGATATTTTAAGAGTGCTGTGCTCTGACAAAAAAATTATGCATTTGAAACATATCAGCTTGATAGAAGAAGCCAAAAGAAAGGCAGGAACTGCTGCATCATTTATAACAAATTTGAGATTGTGGAGCTGAATGTGCAGTTTTGGATGTTTTGCAGGATCTGAGCCCAAAAAACAGTATCAGGGACTCAAAAGAGGCACAGAACTGCTTAAGTTCCTTTTTTTAAGCTGAGGAAAAGTAATAAAATTTGTCAGGCAGCAGAAAATATCTTTTCAGAAGGAAAACAGAATAGTGCATAGTGGACTGCAAGATCCTACAACAGAATGTGCAAAGAAAAACCAAACCCATATATCCCAAGAAAGGATTTGTAAAATACAAGATAGATCTGCAAGGAGAAGCATGATAAACAAAGCAAGAGTTTGTTTAGCAGAGGGCTAGCATGCCTGTAAGAAACAGGGCTTTGCAAAAATCTCCAAAAAAGGAATGTACTTACTGAAAAGGGTTCCTGGTCTACTTAGAGAGTCAGAAATCTTGGTTGAGAAATCTTGCTTCGAGATCCAGTTAAATCCAGTGTGGATATTTTACTCTGAAGACAAATGAGACTCTTCTAAGCAGGATGATTTGGCTCAGATACATGGGGTACTGTGCTGACCAAATTGTATCTATTAGAACAGGGAAACCACAGATCTTATGCCAAGAGATCATTCTTTGTGATTCTAAGTCTCCTAACTGTTAAAAAAGTAGATTAAAAAAAATTAAAAGAGAGAGAGATAAAATAAACAAACTAATAGAAATAGTTAAAGCCAAAAGTTTGAGGTTCTTTCTGTGAACAGATTACCTTTTATTAAGTGGGAATGCACCCTGTATCAGGGCTAGGAACAGTCTCATCCTGCTTGAGTTTTCTGCTAGCCCACTCATTCACCTGTCATGAAATGGAGAGGAGCAAAAACTTTTGTAATTCATTCATTGCATTTTTTCACACATCTGCATTAGGGAGCAGTGAATTGTGCCCTTGAGTTGCTCATGGTGGCAGGCTCAAACATAGGCACATGAGGTCTGATAAATCCCTCTGATGGTCTCAATGACAGGGTTCATGCTTTATGAAGGCTGGAGAACAGAAGGTTGCAATCGCTCTATCTTTTGCATTCTTATATATAGATAATCTTAGGGAAATGTTACAGATCCAACATCTGGCTTGTTTTTAATCCATTGAGAGAAAAGAATAAGGCACAACAACTCCATGCAGAGCTACAGACTGGGAACAGAGTGGCTGGAGAGCAGGCAGGCAGAAAGAGACCTAGGGGTACTGGTAGATAGTAGGCTGAAGATGAGCCAGCAGTGTGCCCAGGTGGCCAAGAGAGCCAATGGCATCCTGGTCTGTATCAGGAACAGTGTGGCCAGTAGGGCAAGGGAGGTTATTCTTCCCCTGTACTTAGCACTGGTCAGGCCACACCTTGAGTGCTGTGTCCAGTTGTGGGGTCCTCAATTCAAGAGACATGTTGAGGTGCCTGTCCAGAGAAGGGCAACAAAGCTGGTGAGGGGCCTGGAGCATGGTCCTATGAGGAGAGGCTGAAGGAGCTGGGGTTGTTTAGCCTGGAGAAGAAGAGGCTCAGGGGTAACTTCATTGCTGTCTACAACTACCTGAAGGGAGGCTGTAGCCAGCTGGGGGTTGGTCTCTTCTGCCAGGCAACCAGCAATAGAACAAGGAGACACAGTCTCGAGTTATGCCAGGGGAAGTATAGGCTGGATGTTAGGAGGAAGTTCTTGCCAGAGAGAGTGATTGGCATTGGAATGGGCTGCCCAGGGAAGTGGTGGAGTCACCATCCTTGGTGATGTTCAAGAGAAGACTGGCTGAGGCACTTAGTGCCATGGTCTAGTTGATTGGAGAGGGCTAGGAGATAGGTTGGACTGGATGATCTTGAAGTCTCTTCCAACCTGGCTGATTCTATGATTCTATTCTACGATTCTATATCCATATAAAAAATAATGGCAGGTTAAACAGCCCATGTCCTGTATGGATATCTATTTGCTAACAAAGTAGACAAAGAATGCCACTTCTGGTAGTAAGAGATGATCATCACAATCCTTGTGCTGCGTGAAGTCTGATCTAAAGGTACCTGGCATTGTAGATAAGTGGAACATCAAAACACAGATGTTCCTTTCCCAGTGAGTGCCCTGCTGAAGCACCACAGTGCCGAAAATGCACACCGATCACTGAAGCCTCCACCCAACACAGCAATCTGTGGAGGGCTGCTGCCCTATTATTCATGGGCTGCATGGTGTGTAAAGAGGTCCATGAAGGACACTATGGGCTTCTGCCAGCAGATGTACACTCGATGCTTGAAAAGCATGCTAACCAAGATTGGAGAGTCTCATGGTCACTTCAACGTGTTCATTTTATCAGTCTGTCTGGTCTCTCACTCCAGACGCTTATCTAAGTCAGATAAACCTGCCTTGTCAGTACCGCTCGCCTCCACACAAATGTTTTGGATAGTGAATTAATTCAAGATACACAATGAGAGCAGCAGGCATCCAGCTTGACAGTCACATGAATCATTACTCATACTATTGAGCAGGATATAAATTAACTTGCACTTTTTGAGTGTATGGAGATGTTTGTATTTCCTGGGAACAACAGCTTTGCAGTTCAGGGTATAAAAGACCTTGTGCTTGGGAAGGTGTAACAGGGCTTCTTCTGGTGGGATGCTTTGCATTTTTTCAAGGCAAAGCTCATGAGTAAGGATTTATAGTGTATCATTGGGGGAAAAAAGTCTTTTTTCCTTACATTTTTCTTTACTTGAATTGGTAAATCTGCTTCTGATAATAACAGATGATAATGAATCACCACATAAAGAGCAAGATCAGCCATTTTGTCATCTGTCATGTTTTTGAGAGAAGTGGTCTTTTGCTACCCTAAGTAAGAACCTTGGAATTACCTTTCCCATGACTGTCTGTCTCCAGGATTGGATGAATTTTGAAGATGCTGGATACAAAACTAGAATAATCCTGTTGTGCGCTAATCCTTTCAGCAAATGTATTATTGTGAATATTACTGCACAGAGATATAGACAAACACTGTCATTCAATGCAAGTCTCCTTTAGCTGTGCATCTATAAGCATACAAGTGGGAAGGACAGATAACAGCTCTATTGCTCCATTCAGGCTTGAATGAGCTGTGCTTGTAAATATGGTTAGCCTCGTCTGTCAGATGTGATGCCGTCAGATCTTGCTGGGTTTTCAAAGGTTTTTTTGCAGCCTCTTCCCCATGGGAGTGAGTGAAGTTGAGCATGTGTCTGGGCTTTGGTTTTCAATGTGCACACCATGATTGTGGATTTATAGCTAAGGCTCCTTTTTGCTGAATGTTCAGCAGGGACAGTAAGTACCAACAGAAAGGCAGAGCAGGCAACTGTAGACATCACCATCCTTACAGCAGAATTTGCCTATAATTGTATGAAAGCCTTAAGCTATGTCTGCGTAAGAATCAGGGCTAATGTAAATTGGAAGGGATCTCTGCAGGCCCTAGGCTATGTCTACATAAGTACCAGGCAGACCTAATGTTAGTTGGAAGAGATCTGCACAGGTTTCTTCTCTAACCTCCTACTTAAAGATCACTTAAAGCAGTGTTGCTTTAATGAGCCTTCAAGAATGGAGACTTTTCAGCCTTATTGGACAGTATGTTCTAGTGCTGGTGAAAAGATTTTCTCTTATGCCCAACCTGAACTTCCCACATTCTAGTCTGTGATTGTTCTATTTTTTAAATACATATGTTCAGTTATGAATGAAAGGAGTTTCTACTTCTCCTTCAAGTCATATAGATTGCAGTTAGGTCACCTTTTAAACCTTCTCTTCACTGCATTGAACAATCCCATCTAAACATCTCCGTGTTGGAATTCTAGGTACTGAGCATCTCATCAGCATTCTCTGGACTCTTTTCTGTTTCTCCACATCCCTTTTGGCTGGGAGATCCAAAGCTGAACTGAGTTTTGTGAATTATGGTTTCACCAGGACCAAATAGAAGAGGCTTATACCTGCCTTTGATCTGCTGGTCTTTTTTCTCCATACTTAGCACTGCTATACATTTTTTTTGGAGGAAAGCACATTGACATTTAGCCCTGTGTCCACCAAAACTCTCAAGTCCTGTTAACAGTTAGTCAGTCAGCTCACCAAGTTTATTCACATCTGTAACAGTGGAGTTATTCTGCCCCAGGGGAAGCACTTTGCGTTTCTTGTTGAACTTCCTGAAATCTTGATTGATCCCATGCCTGATTTTACCAAGATGCCTCTAAATTGAAGCTCTACCACATTTCATGTCAAGTGTCTTCAATTTAGCTTAATCTACCAATCTGCTGAGGGTCTGTTCTTCCTCATTGCCCAGATGCTAACTGATGAAGATAACCCCTGATACCTTCTATCCATTTCTGGCTGACCACTGGGCACTGAAGCACTGGCCACTGCCCTCTACTTCTGCCAGTACAGCCATTTTTGAGTACACCTAAGAAAACATCCATCCAGTCTATGATTTTGGTCTATGCCAACAAGCACTGTCCCAGGGAATGCCCAAGCGGAGTCTGATAGACAAAGCAAGCTATGGACCACTCCCAATAGACTCTGGGGACAGGAAACAATTACATAATAGTTTGACACATTAGACATAGCATTGGACATTGGACAGCATAGAATTTTCAGGCACATTTAAATCCCGATTTTACTTTTAATTAAACATCTTTATGAGTCTTTAACATCTTTATGAATTTAATCTATAAAGGAAAAGCTATTTTACCTGAAGAAAACCAAATCCAAAGATGATGAAATCAGATACGTAGACATCTTGCATTGTCCAGACTTCCTTCTACAAGGGGAAGAAAAAAAAAACAAAAAATGTTGGCTTCAACAAATGGGCATTTATTGATTAAAAATACCATGACAATTCTTATTTCTTTTGATGAACAAGGTGCCATGCATTTCCTCTAACATTAACCATTGCAACTGTGTTAGTAGAAAGGATGCAGTTATTCTAACCAGAGACTAACAGTCTGCTTAGTCAGACTTCTCCATCAGTGTTTTAGGAATCAGCAGCTGGATGTTTTAACTTAGTTGTAGTAGGAAGGACTGGAAAACCATTGAAACTCATGATGAAGTCTTTATTGTATGCCTGCAGGGCAGCATATCCAAAGGCATTTTAGTCACATTTAGAGTCTTGAAGCAGAAGTCCTATAATAAAAGATAACAATCAACTGGAAACAAACTGCACCATGAATGAGAGGAGTTTTGAAATTAGTGGAAGCAATAATCGTAGCCCCTAAAATCTTAAAAACCTTTTACTTCTTTGGTCAAGGAATTTCTGTGTTCCCTAGACTGCAGATTCTGCTGCCACACATGGGCCATTGCTTTTTATCCCAAGAAAATAAAATTACTCCATTAGTAGAAAGTTATATGGATTCTATTAGATTGTTATTGAAGAACATTATAAAATATTAATGTATTTGTATGGTTCTGGCTTTTTAAGATGTTTTCTATTTTATCTAGCAAAGATCATTAATGCTAAGAGAAGAGGTCTGGGGTTTTTTTTGCATATGTTGCTAAATAAGTCATATTTCAGTTATATGACACAGAACATCTTAAAAAGATCTCATCTTTAAAAGTTCACAGTACCCTCATCACCACATTTGGACATATATGTGTGTGTGTATCTACATATATGTATATATGTGTGTATATATATAGATACACACACACACACAAATTTGATATTCTTACTTAAAATAAATATGAATTGAATATGTTATTCTGGAAGCTGCACCATGAAGAATAACAGAGTATTTTACATAGTAATATAGTGCTTGCCAAGAGTAAAGATACCTGCACTGGTTCCTGTATGTTAGTGACAAAATAAAATAGGAATACTAATGTAGACTTATGCTAAAATAAAAGGTTCCATCAGACATTATGTTTCATGGGAGATCAGCCTGCTTTCCACTCTTCCAGACTGGTGTTAACCTCATCTTGTGGAACTAGTACATTTGTTTTCATCTTTTCTTGCATTTACCAAAGAGGTCACATTCCATTATATTGTTCATCTGAGCAAGAGTTGCAGAAGTCAGCCTGGTATTTACGTCTAGGAAGGGATGTAAACAGAGATAAGTGGACACTTTATGAGCAGAAACATCCTGCTCTAGGTACACATGTACCAGCCTGTCACTTCTGTGCACAAATAAAAGAACCATAATTGGCAGCACTTTATATAATGGACTGTTTTCCATTTTGTCTTCAGCCGCAGAGACATTAATTCCCCAAAGCTGCAATGATGTGACAGCCCTTTGTGCTTAGGTGAAACTGAACTGCTGCAGAGGACAGGGTCTCCAGGGAGAGTATTGCCTCTCTCTGTTTTCCCTTTTCAAGCATGCAGAAGTCATATGCATATTATTGCTGTCCCTTCTCTCCCTCCTCACCATCAGCTGCCTGTGAGTTTGCGCCAATTGTGATGCTTTCAGCAGGTCTCTGTACCAGCTTCCACATAATCACCAGGAAATCCAAGTGTTCTTTAGCTGGTGAGGGCTGTGCTTTAATAAACTCCCAGAGGACATAGGTTTTTTCACATTGTTCCCCAGGAAGTGGCAAAAAATATCTGTGGGTGACTCTCAACCTTCAGCAAAACAAGCAGGAGGTTAGAGAGAAACATGGATTGAGGGAGACAATCTCTCTGTTGCAAGAGGAACAGTCAGAAAGGGATTGCAGTGAGAAATCTGAGCTAAAATACCTGATATATGACTGACACTCCTTTCTGTAGCCAAGGTCAAAACCACAGCCTGATTCACCAAGGCAATTATTAATATGGGCTTTTCCCCTTAGGTTATTGAAATTGCTGAATTCAACAGTAGAGGCTTAAATGCTAGCTAATCCCAAGGTTCCCCTTCTCCCTGTTCAATGCAATTGCTTGACTCAAGTAGTTCCTCTCTGCCCAGCCAGTATGGAAGCTTAGCACTCCACACCTGTGTGTAATGTGAGGCCAGCACATACATTCTGAGTAACAGCTGAGATGCCTTCCTGAGCAATTCTAATAATGCACTTAGTTTTTCACTATAGGCTTGTGCACAGTCAGCTCTTTTCCTCTGAGTGAGGGCTTTTGTCCATGATCAGGAGGTGACTTGACCTTTGCCAACAACATCTGAGGGCTGTGTTTGCTAGCAGGGTGCCAGGTGCTATGCTCGGCTTCTTTCTGGCCATGGGTGTATGAAAGAAGAGAAACTCATAGATTTGACTGAGCTGCTTGATAATTCTTTTCAACCAGAGTTCACCAATGTAGATGTGTATTAAAAACAAACAAGCAAAACCTCTAGACTCTACTAGTAAATGCACCTCTGTGTCTGTATTCTCCCCATTGCCAAGCCCTATCACTGCTGAGTGCTGGCAGTCGGTACAGGAGCAGGGATCAGATCCCAGCTTTCATTCATCAGGGGTTCATGGCTTCCAGAAACTGCTGGCAGGTTCTCACAGTTTGCTGAATTTACATCAGCTTGCTTTAGGCACTGGAAACAACAGCAGCTGCTATGTGCTGAGTGTTGCTGATAAAAATCATCAAACTTGCTAGCATTTCAATAAATACTGTTCTTGGTGGAAATAAAGACACAAACAGAAACCTGGGTGGTGGTTTGCAGATACAGCTGGTCCTTTTCAGCAGAGAGCACAGAGGGAGGCAGGCCATGCAGTAGACTGCATATAGAAGGGGTTTAGAGAAACCCTTGCTGAGGAATGGACTACAGGCTACGAATTCCAGGCTGGGCCACTATGCACCACTTTGACAAAGTCTCCAGATGGACACCTTTATATGTCAGTGCCAAGTGTATCACAGATGCACAAGGAGAACTGAAGGCCAACAAAGCCTGTGTTTGAAAGAAGGCAGCGGTAACAGAGGGTTAGAATCAAGGGGAAGAGAACAAGTGAGGCCCAGGCTGTCATGATAGGCCTGAATAGGCCAAAATAGGCTTATGCATGTTCTGGCTTGCCTAGACATGTTTTTGTGTTCTCCTCCTTCTGTTTTGGGGAAAAGCAACCATGGGAAGAAGGACAAAGAACCTGGATCCACTGAGTCTAAGGACTCTGGCTTGCCCAGACTTGTTTTGATCCTGTTTACATCCTGTGGTAAACAAGGTACATACATTTGGCTTGTGCCTGCCTCGTGCAAGGCCTATATGTTCCCAAATGTGGATAAAATAAGCCTATGGCTTCACCTGATGTGGTCAAGCTCGACTAACTGCCATTCTGATTGGCTATTCTCTGTCCAAAGGCCCATTAATCTTGGGCTGTATTGATAAAAAGAGATGAGCAGGTAACACAACATGCCCTGCCATTGTATTTGTGCTTACTGCTGCTGCTGCCTGCTGCCATTGCGCTCTTCCTCTGGCAGTGATTCTGTTATTGCCTTCTGCAGCATTATGCTATGCTACAGTAAGCCCAACTGCATAAAGAGAATCCCTAATGCTTTGGGCCTGCACTGCCTGGAAGCTGCCTGCTGTGAATTTACCAGGAACAGGCTCTAAATGCCTTCATGTGATTGGCCTGCATAGTCACAGTGACATCTGTGCCACAACTGCACATTGCAAGACAACCTGCCTACATCTGCCAAGACAAGGAGCCCTGGAAGGGACACATACATTGTCCAGAGGGGCCAGGATAAGGTTAGAGATCATCTGCCTCCTTTCCCCAGCACTCTGTGAAGTCTGGGAAGAATCAGAAGCCTCAGTAGCTAAGACGACACCAACAGAACCCTCTGCAATGGGTATGCCTGAAGCTGTAGCTAGCCGCATGAGTTGGGAGATAAATATTTATGAGTAAATACTTAAATCCTCTTGTAATTCACTAATTGCCTTCTGCCATAAGCAGAAAGGAGGTTCCTTGAGTCCATCTAGTGGACAAGCAGTATATTGACCACCAGAATCATAGAATCATAGAATCAACCAAGTTGGAAGAGACCTCCACGATCAGCCAGTCCAACCTAGCACCCAGCCCTATCCAATCAACTAGACTGTGGCACTAAGTGCCTCAGCCAGGCTTTTCTTGAACACCTTCAGGGACGGTGCCTCCACCACCTCCCTGGGCAGCCCATTCCAATGCCAATCACTCTCTCTGGCAAGAACTTCTTCCTAACATCCAGCCTATACCTACCCTGGCACAACTTGAGACTGTGTCCCCTTGTTCTATGGCTGGTTACCTGGGAGAAGAGGCCAACCTCCACCTGGCTACAATGCCCCTTCAGGTAGTTGTAGACAGTAATAAGGTCACCCCTGAGCCTCCTCTTCTCCAGGCTAAACAGGCCCAGCTCCCTCAACCTCTCCGCATAGGATTTGTGCTCCAGGCCCCTCACCAGCTTCGTTGCCCTTCTCTGGACATGTTCCAGCACCTCAACATCCTTCTTGAATCGAGGGGCCAAGAACTGGACACAGTACTCAAGGTGTGGTCTGACCAGTGAACCTTCTCTTCCAGTTCAATTGAGTTTAATGTTTATATTTTTGCTAGTAATTTCTTAAACATTATAGATCTTATGTTATTATCTGTATAATATTTCCATGACCATTGCAAAATCACCTAATTATTATGAAAAATTACTGAGCAAGAGTTTTGAGTATTGAAAATTAATAAACAATATTAATTTTGAAAAAATACCATCTTGCATTAATTACCCTTCCATCAGACAAAGAAGGAAATCGTAAAGAAATGGAAATATGGATGCAAGCAGCTGTATCACATTCTTTTTCTGTCCCCTTAGTCATACACTCTACCTCTTCCCAGGTTTTTTTCCTCACTTTGGCTGTTTGAAATGAGTTGAAGAGTTCTAGCTAGGGCATTAGAAAAAATCCCAGTGAATACATTTGTCCAGGATAGGTTTTCCCTCTATATTTTTCATACCTTTTGGTTTCAAAAGAAAACCTTCATCAGAAGATAGAAGTCTTAGGTTAATCACAGTATCACACAGTATCACAGTATCACCAAGGTTGGAAGAGACCTCACAGATCATCAAGTCCAACCCTTTACCACAGAGCTCAAGGCTAGACCATGGCACCAAGTGCCACGTCCAACCTTGCCTTGAAGTGTCCCAGGGATGGCGACTCCACCACCTCCCCGGGCAGCCCATTCCAGTGTCCAATGACTCTCTCAGTGAAGAACTTTCTCCTTACCTCCAGCCTAAATCTCCCCTGGCGCAGCCGGAGGCTGTGTCCTCTCATTCTGGTGCTGGCCACCTGAGAGAAGAGAGCAACCTCCTCCTGGCCACAACCACCCCTCAGGTAGTTGTAGACAGCAATAAGGTCACCCCTGAGCCTCCTCTTCTCCAGGCTAAACAATCCCAGCTCCCTCAGCCTCTCCTCATAGGGCTATGCTCAAGGCCTCTCCCCAGCCTCGTCACCCTTCTCTGGACACGCTCAAGCATCTCAATGTCCCTTCTAAACTGGGGGGCCCAGAACTGAAGGGTTTCTGTTGGAAAATAACATTTGATAAGTAACTAATGCTCTAATGAGCCTGTGAATTGCTGACAAGAAGACTGCCCAGGCACTTCTATAAACCATGTATGGTCCATGATAGACATACTATTATCAGATAAAATCCACTTGGTAAGCCAGATTTGAAATCTAATCCAGAAAGACAGGCTACTAAGACTTTGCATTAAAAGACAAATGCAATTGTCCACTTCTCGAGCCCATGTGGGAAGAAAAAAAACAGTAAAACAAAGGATTTGTTCCTTGCATCCAGAGACTGTAGTATTCTGTCTCAGAATGTAGTTCTTTCAAAAGTCTGCTCACAAAAGCATATTGAGATGCCTGCCTTGGAGCTGTTTGTGGAAGTAGTGAAGTGCCACAGTCTTTATGAGAAGAAAAATTACTATTGAGCACGAAGTTTCTACTCTGAGAGACTCACAGGGCCTGTCTCTTGTCCCAGGCAGAGCAGTTCAGATGCTTTTTCTTGTTCAGGAGTCTCATGGCTGGGAACTCAGCTGTGGAGCTGGCAGACTGTTCTTTCTTAGTTCTTCATTCGTGTGACATGCCCTGGAGGTGCAGCAAAGAAATGCTTTAGTGTTTACACAGGCAAGGGAGTACCTAGTCTTTAGCTCTTCACCTTGGGAGAGCTTCTTCAGATAATTGTTACCACTGAGCAGCTGTAATCCTTCCACCACCCCACATCCTCCACCAGGGAGGTGGTGGAAGCCACATCCCTGGAGGTCTTTTAAGGCCAGGCTGGATAGGGCTCTGAGCAACCCGATCTAGCATGAGGTATTCCTGCCCATGGCAAGGAGGTTGGAACTAGATGACCCTGGAGGTCCCTTCCAGCCCTGACAATTCTGTGATTCTATGATTCCTCTGAGGATCTCTGTCCTAGTCTTGAGCCACGAGCTGCCCAGGGCAAAAGGACAGAAAATGTGGTTTATACTTTTGCAAGGAATAAAATAAGAAATGCTCCACACTCATCAGATGTTTAAATGGAAACTCTGTTTACAAATATATACAAAAGGTGTTCAAGTAAGAGGAACACATTCACAAACCAGGCTTAGCCTTTTACTTAGGCCTACCAGGTCAAAACCTTCCGGAGTCTTCCAGAGAATCTCCACTCACCTCAGACTCAACAGGCCCAAGAGCAGGCCAAAACTGTCCCACTCCACCTGCCCTCCCCACAGACACACACGCTAGAGGTCTACCGGTGGCTTCTAGAGGCTTTGTGGCGCAGCTGGGAATTCCCTACCAGCCAAGGCCAGGAGAAAAGCATCTTCCCCACAAGCCAAGAGAAGGTGAGCTCTTCCCAGGGTGGAGAGAATTAGCTGTGCACTCTCTTAAACAGAGATAAACGGGAAATAGGAATAGAATAACAAGTGTGGCCATAGTACGAGAAAGGTTATTCTGGCCCTGTACTCAGCACTGGTCAGGCCACACCTTGAGTGCTGTGCCCAGTTCTGGGCTCCTCAATTCATGAGAGATGTTGAGGTGCTGGAACGTGTCCAGAAAAGGGTGACAAAGCTGGTGAAAGGTCTGGAATACAAACCCTATGAGGAGAGGCTGAGGGAGCTGGGATTGTTTAGCCTGGAGAAGAGGAGGCTCAGGGGTGACCTCATTGCTGTCTACAAGTACCTGAAAGGAGGTTGTAGCCAGCTGGGGGTTGGCCTCTTCTCCCAGGCAACCAGCAATGGAACACGGGGACAAAGTCTCAAGTTGTGCTGTGGGAAGTATAGGCTGGATGTTAGGAGGAAGTTGTTGCCAGAGAGAGTGATTGGCATTGGAATGGGCTGCCCAGGGAGGTGGTGGAGTCAGCATGCCTGGAGGTGTTCAAGAAAAGCCTGGCTGAGGCACTTAGTGCCATGGTCTAGTTGACTGGCTAGGGCTGGGTGCTAGGTTGGCCTGGATGATCTTGGAGGTCTCTTTCAACCTGGTTGATTCTATGATTGTATGATTCTATGAATATCCAGGGACAAGCTGCCCATGTCCCGGGCACTCTCTCTAGTCTCTCCAGCCTCTGGAGGAGTTTCCTTACAGTTATACCAATTAACTCTTAATTTCCCTTAATCTATAACAACCTCTCAGCCTGTGCACGCTTGGTGGTCTTTCATGCTTTTGTTTGCATCTTGCTTTTGTGGTGGGGTCTCAGGAATTCTTTTGAATGCCACACAAGACCAGCTTTGTGCTGGAATATGAATGAGAGTTTGGTTGTTCATCATATGAAAATCACATCTGTGACATAGAATTCACACTGGCAAGACAGACCTAAAAAAAACCTCTCATAGAATCATAGATTCACCCAGGTTGGAAGAGACCTCCAAGATCATCCAGTCCAACCTAGCACCCAGCCCTGTCCAATCAATTAGACCATGGCACTAAGTGCCTCATCCAGTCTTTTTTTGAACACCTCCATGGACAGCGACTCCCCCACCTCCCTCCCCCATGATGCTGAATGGTTTGTTTTACCTGACCCAGATGAGAGTCAGCATTATGACACTATCTGTGTTTGCTTAAACTATTCTCTAAAGACTGCAGTGATGGAGATCTGCTGCTTCATGCTTCTTCCTCTGCTGAATATTTGCTTAAAATCTAACTGGAAATCTCTTGCAAATTCTAAACCCATGTGGTATCTATCTTTCTTAGAACACGTGTTGGTGAAAAATAGACACATCATTGTGAAGTACACCAAAAATATTTAAATTAAAATGCCAGGACAGAGCAACAGGGCTGGTAAAAGCTTCCTAGCAATGTGTCAAAAGTGAGGTATTTTTCTGTTTCCAGGTGAAGGCAGTGAATTTCTCATTGTTTCAGACTCCCCCAAGAAAGAGGGAAGACAAATGGCATTTACAGTAAGAACAGGAGTTCCATACAGGAGTAAACAAAATGCATGTTTTTTTCTCAGATGAGTCATTTCATCCTGGCAGAGTCTCTAAACTGTTATTCTAGGAGAGCTTTTGATTGTCTGTCATAACCAGCATTAATCTCTGTATGTCTGTGTCTTGTCTGCTTCAAGTACTTCTGGGGTTACGCACTTGAATGCAGGGTTACATCTTGAACTAACTGCCACACTCTTGTGAAGGCCTCCAGCAAGAGATTTCTCCATTCAGGAGTGTCATTGCAGCATATTTATGTTGCTTTTCACCATGCTCTTTACCATATCTTTAGCAATTGTAACTGCCAACGCAAATTCACCAAGCAGGAGTTACAGTTTGTGGAGTTCACTGTAAAAATAAGCTCTGTTTTTCCTTTTTCCTCTAGACTTGCTAACAATGGCATTTCCTTAGCAGGGGTATATTTACTATGGAGGCTAATTGTGATCTATACCATAAGAATTATCTTTTTTCCACAAGAATTATCTTTCTGTGGTGGGGGGGGTTTGGATCTGGGTGGGTTGGTTGGTTTTGTTTTTTTTTTTTTTGTTGGTTTGGGTTTGTTTGTCTTTCCATTTTGCTTGTTTGTTTCTTTTTTCTTCCCCCCCCATCTTAGGGGGGGAAATTAGGCTTATCTTTGGTGCTTTTAGCAGGTTGAGACACTGGAATGGGCTGCCCGGGGAGGTGGTGGAGTCGCCGTCCCTGGGGCTGTTCAAGGCAGGATTGGACGTGGCACTTGGTGCCATGGTCTAGCCTTGAGCTCTGTGGTAAAGGGCTGGACTTGATGATCTGTGAGGTCTCTTCCAACCCTGATGATACTGTGATACTGTGAGATCTGCTGACCATTCACACTTCCAATGGCAGGACCTCTGTCCGTATCACAACGGCATCTCCTCAGATGTGTCATGTATGTCTTTGCTCTGTCACCACTTCTTTGCTCTGTGACATGGCTGTGTGTGAGGAGATAATATTGTGAATTCTGCCTCCTCAGCTAGCAATGGCTTTTTGGAGTCTTCAAGAATGGAGAGAGGAGAGAGGAGAGTCGACTCGAGCAGAGGAGACTTGAGGAGACTTGACTCGAGGAGAGCAGTGGAGATTCGACTTGAGGAGAAGAGAGGAGAAGCAGAAACTCTAAACTACTGCACTGACTTAATTACTTCTCTCTTTCTGTGTTCCTACTCCTTTTTGCCTTCTTCCTTGTCTGCCATTCCCACTCAATATAACTAGTTTGTAATGTCTGATACCATATTGACACAGTCTCCTTTCACTGCATATTCTACTTCATTCGTTAAGTGCTTCCTGAATGTTAAGGGTTTCCCCTTAGTCGTTTCTTCACAGGGAGATGCAATGCCATGGATGTGCAGGTACCACTTAAGAAATGAGAATTATTGCTTTGTCACCGTGTTACACTTTGGGGAGTTCAACTGGCATTTAAGTGGTTCAGTTCAGCCATTAATATGCACAGCCATACTGTCAATAAGTAGCTGTAAGCCACCTTTTGTGTCTGAATCCTGAATAACGTATAACTGCACACCTGTACTGATCTTTCCCCTTCATTGAGTGCTGCAGAATCAGAGAATCAAAGTGGTAGGGACTGGAAGGGGCCTCTAGAGATTATCTAATCCAACTCAGTACCAAATGCAAGTGTATACTTAATGTCAACTTCAGTTTGGTGTTTCAGCTGTCTCTATCAATGAAACATTTTGGATTTGGGGGATATATTCCTTAGAACAACAAGCAATTGCTGATTTTCATCTTCTTGAAGAAAGAGGGTGAGTTAACTCAGCAGTCTCCTTTATGAGCTTCTTATAAAACAAACTTGAAAAGAAAGATTCTGGGTTTGTTTTTAAAACAAACTGCTGCTGCGAACTCTTTTAGCATCTTTGTATTTTAGAATATAGTGTGCTGCCAAGAGGAAAAAAAAACAATAAAGTGCATCCCTGCCTCCAGATACTCACTGCATTTAATGATTCACCTACTTAAATGTCAAAGCAGATGCCTGAAATCAGACTGTACCTGAATGTGGAGGAGTGGCCTTCTTATACCAGTCACCAACAGCACAGTGACTTGATAGTGTGGTTTCAGAGTCTTAATTCCCTTTCCTTTTGTACAAATATCCAGACACTCTTGTGTAAAGTTCACATTTTGTGGCTTTTCTCCCTCCTGATCCACCCTCTAATTTCTTTTTGTGTGGAATACATAGAAATAATATTATTATAGAGCACAAAGAAACCATACCTTAGTTCTTTGGTGTGAGTAGCCCATGTTTTTAGGAAGAGCTTGATGTGAGATCATAGACACCTGGGATCCTCATTATTTTTCCCCAGAAATACTCATGTTTGAAATGAATTAATTTTCCTGTTTTATGGCTGTAGACACTTGGCACTGCTCTTACATAGAGGAGACATAAGACAAAGATGTGAGATTGCTGTTCATTTAGTCTTCTTATGAGTAACAGTTTTCTATAACATCTACTCTTCTGTAGAATGAAGATGATCATAAGAACCACTTTTAGGAGCTCATTATAAAGTATAACTGTTCAAGTCAGTTGTAATTTTTTACACCAAAAATATTGGGGGTTTGAGATGAGAAAAGTTCTTCACCATAACAAAAGATTGAAGTGAAGACATATAGGAACTGTCACTATTTTAGGAAGAGATCTGATGGAAATGAAGCTTGGTCTCAGTGGGAAGAACTACTAACCCACTGGATGATACTCAAACCAACAATGCTTTCCTATGTCCTTATCTAAGCAGCTTCTTACTCATCTAAAGCTCAAAGCAGTTTTAATTTGAAATAGAACTTTTTATCTTGATAATGGGAAGAACAATTCCAAGTCCTCTCTTCCCACTTGTATCTGGATAGTGAACACATGCAATTCAGTTCCTTGCATATCAAAACTGATGTGCTGAAGAAGGTGAGGCAGTAGAAATGTCAATTGGATTTACAATACTGTGTTTCAGGCAGTTTTCAGGGAGCAAATAGCTTGTCTCAGGCCTTCCTTCAATCATAGAATATAATCACAGAATCATAGACTCATGGAATCATAGAATCATTTTGGTTGGATCTGGACAGGTTAAATGAATGAGCTGAGATCAGTGGATTGAGGCTTAACAAGAACAAGTACCTGGTCCTGAACTTTGGTCACAGTAACACAAAACAATGCTACAGGATTGGGGAAGAGTGGCTGGAAAGCAGCCCGGTGGAAAATGATCTGGGGTTGCTGGTGGATGGCTGGCTGACATGAACCAGCAGTGTGCCCAGGTTGTCAGGAAGGCTAACAGCATCCTGCCCTGTATCAAAAACAGTACACAGCAGGAGTAGGGAAGTGGTTGTGTCCCTGTACTTGAACACCTCCAGGGATGCTGACTCCACCATCTCCTTGGGCAGCCTATTCCAATGCCTGACCATTCTTTCAGTAAAGAGATTTTCTCCTAGTATCCAATCTAAACCCCTCCTGACACAGCTTTAGGCCATTTGCTCTCACCCTATCACCTGATACTAGGGAGAAGAGACCAACTCCCACCTCACTACAAACTCTTTTCAAGTAGTTGTAGAGAGCAATGAGGTCACCCCTCACTCTTCTCTTCTCCAGATTAAATAATCCCTGTTCCCTCAGATGTTGCTCATAAGACTCATTCTGCAGACCCTTCAACAGCTTCTTTGCCTCTCTTTGGACAAGGTCCAGCAACTCTGTCCTTCTTATAGAGAGGGCCCTGGAACTGAACACAGTAGTAGAGGTGCAGCTTCACCGGTGCCAAGTACAGTCTCTCAGAGGCTGATCTCAACTTTTTTGTCTGCATACTTAGTATCTTGATATCAGGCTTATGAGCACTAAAGGAATCACTATTAATTAATAGTGATGAGCACCGAGCAAACAGGAACTTCTGGGTAAAATTTTGCTAGCATTAACAACACTCTCTTTATTCTCACAGTTTAGGAAACACATGGTTGTCTGTAGGTGTTTCCCTGTGTCCTTTCGATGCTGAGATCTGGTCGTCAACAGTTTGTGGTGCTTGTTTCAGGCAGCATTTTCTGTGTATGAAGCATGAAGCTCCCACTCTGTGCAAAAATGTTACCTGCTCTTAGAAACTGAGATTACCACTCACAGTGTAAAGGCTAGAGCCACAATACTCAGTGGTTTGATGTCACAGCTATGAATTATGAATATTTCTTAGTCATCGCCTCCAGACTGGAATATTAACAAGCAAGTGCAATCTCTCCCATTCACTTGCTGTGGGTGTTAATACAGAAAGGCCTTTTCACACATATTTAGCTATCAATGCTGAGAAGCTTTTCATCCATAATCAGAAATCTTTGAAGTTCCTTATGATGTTTCAAGCAGCTATTATGCTGGCTTTGGTTTTTAAAAGAAACAATCATTTTGGCCACCTGTGTTTTGGGTGCCTTGTTTTCAGTCTGATTTTCTCAGCATGGGCAGAAAACCCTTGTAACCACACCATGCCTCAGAGCAAGCTTCAGAAAGCCTGAAGAACAATATAGAATCATAGAATGATGTCGGTTGGAAGTGACCTCAAAGATCATCTAGTTCCAACCCCCTGCCATAGGCAGGGACACCTCCCACTAGAACAGCTCACTCAGGGCCTCATCCAAGCTGGCCTTGAACACCTTCAAGGAGGGAGCAATTCACAACCTCCCTGGGCAACCTGTGCCAGTGTCTGACCACCCTCACTCTAAAGAACCCTTTCCTAACATCTAGTTTGAATCTCCTCTCTGCCAGTTTAAACCCATTACCCCTTGTCCTGTCATTACAAGACCTTGTAAACAGTCCCTCCCCAGCTTTCCTGTAGGTCCCCTTCAGATACTGGAAAGCTACTATAAGGTCTCCTCAAAGCCTTCTCTTCTCCAGGTTGAAAAGCCCTGACTCTTGTAGCCTGTCCTCTGAAGAGAGGTGCTGCAGCCTGATCATCTCCATGGCCCTCCTCCGGACTCGCTCTAACCGTTCCATGTCCTTCTTCTGTTGGGAGCTCCAGAACTGCACACAGTTCTCCAGGTGGGGTCTGATGAAAGCAGAATAAAAGGGGAGAATCCCCTCCCTTGCCCAGCTGGCCACACTTCTCTTGATGCAGGGCAGCACACAGTTGCTGTCTGGGCTGCACATGCACACTGCCAGCTCATGTTGAGCTTTGCATCAACCCAGATCCACAGGTCCTTTTCCGCAGGGCTGCTCTCAGCCATTCACCACCAAGCCTCTAGCAAGTCAACTGTGCCACACAGCTTGGTGTCATCTGCAAACTTGCTGAGGGTGCACTCAATTCCTCTATCCATATCACTGACAAAGATGTTAAACAGCACTGGTGCCAGCACTGACCCCTGAGGGACATCACTTGTCACTGGTCTCCAAGTGGACACTGTGCCATTGATCACCACTCTCCAGCCAGTTCCTTATCCAGCAGTGCTCCTCTCATTGAGTCCATGTTTTTCCAGTTTGGTGACCAGGATGTCATGTGGGACAGAGTCAAATGTCAGGTAGATGACATCAATTACCCTTCTCTTATCCACTGTTGCTGTGACTTCATCATAAAAAGCCACTAAATATATGTACACATACTTTGCTAGCCACACACTGCCTGGGAGTGTGCAGTTCACCTGCTCAGGCTACTTAGCAGCCACTAAGCCACCAAGCCTGGGGCTTTTTTTTGGCAATGAAGTTTATTTGCACTTGATTTTAAAGAGACTGTTCTGTAAAAGAAGGGTATACTACTCCAAATACAGATGTATCTTCATATTTATAGAATCATAGAATCAACCAGATTGGAAGAGACCTCCAACATCATCCAGTCCAACCTAGCACCCAGCCCTGTCCAATAAAATAGACCATGGCACCAAGTGCCTCATCCAGGCTTTTCTTGAACACCTTCAGGGACGGTGACTCCACCACCTCCCTGGGCAGCCCATTCCAATGCCAATCATTTTCTCCGTGAAGAACTTCCTCCTAATATCCAGCCTATGCCTCCCCTGGCACAACTTGAGACTGTGTCCCCTTGTTCTGTTGCTGGTTGCCTGGGAAAAGAGACCAACCCCAACCTGGCTAGAACCTCCCTTCAGGTAGTTGAAGACAGCAATGAGGTCACCTCTGAGTCTCCTCTTCTCCAGGCTAAACACCCCCAGCTCCCTCAGCCTCACTTCACAGGGCTGTGCTCCAGGCCTCTCACCATCTTCGTTGTCCTTCTCTGGACATGCTTCAGTACCTCAACATCTCTCTCAAACTGAGTAGCCCAGAACTGGACGCAGGACTCAAAGTGTGGCCTGCCCAGTGCCGAATACACGGGAAGAATAACCTCCTTTGTCCTACTGGCCACGCTCTTCCTGATCCAAGTATATGTGTGTGTGTATAGATATAGAGAGCACATCCAGGCCATGTTTGATATAAGGATCCTGCTTTGCAGCCTGCTATATAAATATTGTTATATGCAATGTTTTCCATTTAATCTGCTGTGTAGGATAAGGACTGATGATGGTAATTCACAGGATATTAGGGGTTGGAAGGGACCCAAGGAGATCATTGAGTCCAACCCCCCAGTTGCATTGTGCTGTCCAGGGATAGCAGTTCATGTTCAATGACATTCTTCAGGACTATGAACATTTTTGAGCCTTGAGCCCCAGGAAAAGAAAACCACATGTTTGCCACAGCTTTTCTGTCCAGTCTACTGTATGTGAGACAGTCTGTTCCCCACCAAGCAGATGATGACTCATGTCAATTCAGTACACTGTCAAAGATAGGACTAGCTGGGTCATGTTAGCATCTGGGAGCATGCTGGGATTACCATTGTGAAGCAGTAATCTATAAGCTGAATTTTATTTGTTGAAATATGATTTTAAAAAATACTCTAAATCTGTTGCCAGGAACACTTTTCTAATGTTTAACAGCTTTTTGGTCCTCAACCAAACTGGTTGCATTTGTGTAACAGGTATTTGAACTGGAGATACTGGAATGGGCTGCCCGGGAAGGTGGTGGAGTCGCCATCCCTGGAGCTGTTCAAGGCAGGATTGGAGGTGGCACTTGGTGCCATGGTCTAGCCTTGAGCTCTGTGGTAAAGGGTTGGACTTGATGATCTAGGAGGTCTCTTCCAACCCTGGTGATACTGTGATAGTGTGTGATAATTTAGGTGAGATTAATCCCACTTCTAAAGACTTGCTCTTTGTGTATTTAAAACTGGATAATCTAATATTAAGTGTTGTGGAAGGCCAATAGGCCTAAAACATGTCCTGCTGATGGAGGAAGCAAGGGTGGGAGGAAAACAAAGGTTTGGGACATTATGTCTCCTCCCAAAGTGATAAACAGGTACCCACAGGTGTTTATGCTCTTGTCCTGTCCTTGTCCTTGTCTTGGCCAAATAAGGGTAAGCAAGCCCTGGTTTCACCTAATACAGTCAATTTTGGCAAAGTACCATTCTGACTGGTGAGTCTCTGTAGACAAAAGAGCCATTACACTCAGGAAAATAACATAAACTGAGCTACGTTGCAAGCTGCTCTGACAACATAGCTTTGATGTGCAAGATTTGAACTGCCTGGAAACTTAAGTGCCTCAAGTTTAGCATGAGAAGGCATTAAGTGCCTCACGATGTGGCAAGAAGTGCCACTGACACTGTGCTCTCTGCACATCTGCAAGAGATCCTGCCTGCACATCTGGAAACTTCTGTATCAAGTCTGGAGTGCAAGAGGAACCAGGATCAGGTCACAGATCATCTGCCTCTTTCTCAGAGCTTTGTTAGATCTAGAAGCCTCAACAGCTATTAAGACACTGACAGAACTCCCTTCAAATGTTTGGGTACCATCTGGAAACTATAATTCAGCTCTGGGAGATAGTATTTTGTGAGGAAATATTCAAAAGCCTCTATGTAAATCCTCTAACTAATTCTTGAGCTGAAAGGAGCTTCTTGAGTCCCTTTAGTGGACACAGTATCACAGTATCACAGTATCATCAGGGTTGGAAGAGACCTCACAGATCATCAAGTCCAACCCTTTAGCACAGGGCTCAAGGCTAGACCATGGCACCAAGTGCCACGTCCAACCTTGCCTTGAACTGCCCCAGGGACGGCGACTCCACCACCTCCCTGGGCAGCCCATTCCAGTGTCCAATGACTCTCTCAGTGAAGAACTTTCTCCTCACCTCCAGCCTAAATTTCCCCTGGCGCAGCCTGAGGCTGTGTCCTCTCGTTCTGGTGCTGGCCACCTGAGAGAAGAGAGCAACCTCCTCCTGGCCATAACCACCCCTCAGGTAGTTGTAGACAGCAATAAGGTCACCCCTGAGCCTCCTCTTCTCCAGGCTAAACAATCCCACAAGATTCTCTTTCCAATTCCTAATAGCTGAATTAACATTTGTTATATTGATGCTAGTTATTTCTTAAGTGTTCTAGATTCCCTGTTTCCCTCTGTGCAATACTTTTCATGACTGTACAAAGAACCTATTATTAAAAAATTATGGTCTGTGGAGAGATTCCTAAATATCAAAGTTAATAAATTATATCAATAAAAATAAATTAATAAAAAAGAATTAATTAAATAAATAAAATTAGTGAACAGAATGAATAAATAAAAATAATAAACCATTCCTAAATATCAACATTAATAAATTATATTAATTTTGGAATAGATCCTGCCCATACTGGTACATTAAGTCACCTTGAGCAATTTTTGAAAGGAAGACTTGATTGTAGATCCAGTTTAGGAAACTGAACCAGTATATTCTTTAAAAGCAACTAGCTAGAGACCAAAGGGAAGAACTCGACTGAGTATAGTCTTCATGAACTGCACTCTCTTCAGTTATACTCAGGTGGGGGTTGGTCTCTTCTCCCAGGCAACCAGCAATAGAACAAGGGGACACAATCTCAAGTTGTGCCAAGGTAGGTATAGGCTGGATGTTAGGAGAAAGTTCTTGCCAGAGAGAGTGATTGGCATTGGAATGGGCTGCCCAGGGAGGTGGTGGAGGCACCGTCCCTGGGGGTCTTCAAGAAAAGCCTGGCTGAGGCACTTAGTGCCATGGTCTAGTTGATTGGCTAGGGCTGGGTGCTAGGTTGGACTGGATGACCTTGGAGGTCTCTTCCAACCTGGTTGATTCTATGATTCTATGATTCTATTGGGCAACTTGAGAGACACTATTGTGAGGCCATTTGTAACCTAGTTAATATTTTTTCAACCTGCTAGGAAGTGTTAGTTACTATTTTATTTAAATGTATGATAGTAAAATGTGGTTCACAGGCTGAGAGAACTGTCTCTGTGCTTCACAGAAGACACTGTAGACTCATGCCATGCTAGTAAGATACAGTGTGATGAAAACAGAAAAAGGTGAAACTGGAAATGGATTTTGTAAAAATGCATATTCTCACCAGTCCTGAGCAGTGGAGAATCCCAATGAGAAGTGCATGGGTGGAAGATCAGTCTCAGTGAAAAATCCTTTTTTACATTGAACTTAGTACTGAAAAGTGCTAAGCACAGAGCTTATATGAAAACTCCTCAACGATCTGATGTTTCAGCAGCCCTTGTAGCTCCAACAGCTGCGCTTGAATCCATCTAATCAGTGAAAGCTGTAACTTATTCTGGGAGCGTGTCACCAAGATCAGTCAAACTCAGGAACTGTACAGAACATCTGAACTTCACATGAACCTTTTTCCAAGAACTTGGTGGCAGATGAAGTCAGCAAAGGAAATGAATGCAAATGAACATCAATACAATCAGTTTTATAGTGCCTAGTGCTCAGATCAGACCTGATCAGCAAGACAGGTATTCCAAATCACAAAACACTTAGTTGAACACTAAGTGTAATAAATAGCTGCAAATACCAAAAAGCGTGGTTAGAAAATGGAGTTGTGATTTCAGCTGTGGTAATTAATCTTGCAAGACAAATGCCATCTAACTGAAGGTTACTTGAAATCAGATCACTTAGCTAAACCGAAAAGCAGGTCTACAACTACCTGAGGGGTGGTTGTGGCCAGGAGGAGGTTGCTCTCTTCTCTCAGGTGGCCAGCACCAGAACGAGAGGACACAGCCTCAAGCTGTGTCAGGGGAAATTTAGGGTCGAGGTGAGGAGAAAGTTCTTCACTGAAAGTGATGGAATGGGCTGCCTGGGGAGGTGGTGGAGTCGCCATCTCTGGAGCTGTTCAAGGCAGGATTGGACGTGGCACTTGGTGCCATGGTCTAGCCTTGAGCCCTGTGGTAAAGGGTTGGACTTGATGATCTGTGAGGTCTCTTCCAACCTTGGTGATACTGTGATACTGTGAAGTGTTTATGGTTCTTAATGAGGAAACACTTTGCTATTTCTTTCTAAGGTAAAATGTCTTTATATATTGTCTTCCCGTGTGGTAGAATGCCACTGCTGCTGCATCCTGTCCTGCACCTTCTTCAGTTCAGCTGTGCCCTCTGTGAGATGGAAGACCAGAAAAAAATCCCCCAGTGTTGAAGGTAAGGGTGCTTTATGGATTTAGATGGAAGAATATTTTTACCTCTATTTTCAACTGTTTTCCTTATAGAATCATAGAATCATAGGATCAACCAGGTTGGAAGAGACCTCCAAGATCATCCAGTCCAACCTATCACCCAGCCCTAGCCAGTCAACTAGACCATGGCACTGAGTGCCTCATCCAGTCTTTTCTTGAAGACCCCCAGGGACGGTGCCTCCACCACCTCCCTGGGCAGCCCATTCCAATGCCAATCACTCTCTCTGTGAAGAACTTCTTCCTAATATCCAGCCTATACCTACCCTGGCACAACTTGAGACTGTGTCCCCTTGTTCTATTGCTGGTTGCCTGGGAGAAGAGGCCACCCCCCACCTGGCTACAATGCCCCTTCAGGTAGTTGTAGACAGTAATAAGGTCACCCCTGAGCCTCCTCTTCTGCAGGCTAAACAGGCTCAGCTCCCTCAACCTCTCCTCATAGGATTTGTGCTCCAGACCCCTCACCAGCTTTGTTGCCCTTCTCTGGACATGCTCCAGCACCTCAACATCTCTCTTGAATTGAGGGGCCCAGAACTGGACACAGCACTCAAGGTGTGGTCTGACCAGTGCTGAGTACAGGGGAAGAATAACCTCCCTTGTCCTGCTGGCCACACTGTTCGAACAACTTCTAAGCACTAAGATATTTTCAGAGGAAACCTGATTTTTGTAATGTCTGCTCACAATGGCTCCTAGATTTCTTTTCTGAATAAAAAATATATCATTAGAATCCATTATGCACATGGTTAGAGCTATATTTGTAACGTGCAGTACCTGACATTTATCAACGTAAAATTTCATCTGACATTTCCCCATGCTGTTACTCAGACTTGTAATAACCTTCTGCAACTGTTTGCAGTCGGCTTTAATTTTGACTATCCTGAATAATTTTGTATTATTTGCACACTTTGGTACACGATTTTTGTGGATAATTTATGAATTAAGTTGAACTGCACATATTCTAGCACAGATCTTTCCCAAAGTGTTTCTGTAACCTTGTGAAAGTAAAACGAGTCAATGCTCAACTTGTTTCTGATGTTTTAACCACATTTTGCAGTGAAGAGATCTCTGTCTTTGCATGTCAGCTTAAGTTCTTTGATGATTATTTCTTGCAGAACCATATTGAAAGCTTTTTAAAGACTCTAGGCACAGTCACTGACTTCTCCAGAGAATTCAAGTAGATTTGCAAGATATTATTTCTGTGAACCTCATCAGTGCTATCTCTTCTCTAAAGCTACTCTTCATCATAGTTTCCAGTTATTTGCTTAAGGCAGTGGTCAGTCTTGCCAGTCTGTAGTTAGCTGGAGGTATCTATGCAATATGTCATCACAGCTGCTGTCTTCCATTCCCCTGGTATTATCTAAAGCAATAAATTTATCAGTTAGAAGTGCAGTAGATTTGTAACTGTTAGAACTCTTGGGGATATTCTAGGAAAATCAGAAATCAATTCACATTCCTGGCCCACCAGTGAATGTGTTTACCTTTCTGGGAAGTAAAATTTCATTTCTTGAACTGGTGCTATGAGAAATCACTTTGAGAAACCTAAGCTGTCTTAAGGCTTCAATTAAATGAGTAGCTGTATGCCAGCAGATGTTTTTTATGCATTCAATACAGTGGCACAAAGGAACTTCACCTCTAATCCATGGATGTCTTAATGCTTTGTGTATATTATGCTGAGAGGCAAAGGGCTGCCAAACTTTTAGTCATTGAATATTCCTGTGAAGGAAGAATTTAACCTAGGATGATAAAGCAGATAACCAGATGTATTAGAGACTTCACAAAGTGACACCAGCATTCATACATCAGTGTTGCCTCTGTACAGATAGTGCAGGAAAAGAGCTATAACTCTGCTGAAGGTTACCAGCTGCACAAAACACAGTCTCCTGAGATTAACATAACTGAAGGCTGAAAGTAGTAGTGGAAAGTTTCATACATTCTCATCCTGCTGTTGCCCTTCCCTGGGTATCTGTTTGTTGCCATTGAGCATTTCTTTTCTCTCCCCACATCACACCTCCCTCCACGAATTATTGCTCTTGCTGGATGTAAATTATGTCATTTTGGAGACATCTGTGGTCTAGTCACAGCAGCCAGAGATCGTTGAGTATTAGCCTTATGTGAACCTCAGAAGTGAAGCAAGCATCTATGCACAGGGATTTCCACAGGTGTTCTAAGTCTTTATGCAGTTTTCAGGTCCAGGTGGACCTTTTATCTGAGCTTTTATGCCTTTTTCTGTATCTTTCACACACGTAGGCAAAACCCCAGATTTGAGTCTTACTCTTCTGCTTCTTTCTTTATTTTTTTCCCTTTTAGCCCAGAATGTGTAATTTTAAAGCAATAGGGTGTTGATTTTCTTTTCTTTCTCTCTCTCTGTCTTTTTTCAGGTGGAAAGAAAAAGTCACAACCATTTTATTTTGAGGGTAGCAACAATAATGTATTCATCAGCAACAATAATGTATTCTGTGGCTAAGATGGGGGACTAGTACCTGTCCCCAGCTTACCCACAGACTTTTAGCAGAGCCCAGTTCTTAAATTCCCATTATAAACAGGTTGATTTGGTTCATTGAGAGTTAAGTATTTCCATGCTGAACTAAATTCCAATTATTCCTTATATTGTAAGCACTCTATTTATTTTGGGAGACAATGGTATGCAACTTAGCAAAAGGGCAGCAAAATTATTGCAATATTAATAAAAATGCACCACAACAGTTCTGGAATAAAGCATTAGGCTTTAAATCAGAGAGGTAATTACAGGCCTATTAACCAATATGGCTACAGCTGCTCTGTGTATTTATACACACAATTGCTTTCACATATACATCAGAAGGATTAGAATGAAATAAAACCCATGAAAGAAAGTAGTTATCCAGGGAGTTAGAGCAAATGCAAAGATTTCCTTTCCATCCCAAGAGAAAAGAACCAAGCAGCTGTTCAGTCATTTTGGGTTCTTGTTCTGGCTTGACAGTGGTTAAAGATGTTAAGAGCACTGAAATGACAGATCAAGATAATAAACAAGGTTTTCTTTGTGATCAGCATCTGTCATCAGAATTTCTAGTCCTCTCAGCAGTGCATGGCTACTTAACAAAACTCCACCCACCAATAAAGATTGCATTATACTTGCTCTTGCACATATTTATTTATATTTTTCCTCTGAATAAGGGTGTTTTATTTCATCATAAATCTCTGCAAAAAGAGAAACAATTCAGCATTAAGGAATACCCCAAGCTGCCCATTTTTTCACTGAGAATCCAAAGCCCAAGCAGGCAAAATGCTCATGGAGTTTTAGGAAACCACTATGCTCCCATAGCAATCAGTTCCCTGCATTTCTATTCTGGCCATGCAAAAATGTTTCTACCACACTTCTCTTCTGCAGTGTGCTATTCAGTTGCATTCTAGCCTAACCCACAAGTTACACTTCCCAACGCCACAAACGCCCATGTTACACTTCGGTTCGAGATGGTTCCTGTAGGCAGAGGCGGCTGTTTTAGCCACTCTAATCTACTGTCAGAGAAAGCTAAGCTAAACCAAACCAACTTCTTTGAAGAGTAAACTTTTTATGTTGCATTCAGAAACTGGGAGAGGTCCAAAGACAAAAAGAACCTATGTGTCTAGTGGCCATTTCAGGATCAGCCTCATGGCAGAGATATCTGCAAGGCTGTTGCTTGCACTCCATTCACAGAAGGGAGGGATCAAGCACTGTGCTTTAGGAAGTGATACAACACCTATGTCTGGAACAATAAACCAGCTGATCTTCTCAGGTAGAAAGCAGAAAGGGTGAAGAATGCCTCTGCTTAACAAAGCCATCACAGGCAGGTTGGCTCCTGACAGTGCCATCTTATATCCAGAGTGGCAGCTCCCAGGTAGTTTGCTCCTCTCTGTGCCTAGATGATCAAAGTTTCTTAGCTTTGAAAGTAGTTTGTAGCACAAAAGCAGATATCCTGGGATTCTGCCCTGTCAGAAAGCCATGCTATAACTGGCCCCATGAACCCATTCTGAGGACAAGGATAACTCTCTGGTATGCATGACAGAATCAACCTAGCAATAAGTAGTGATACAGAGGTTCGTAAAGGAGATAGATGCACATATGGAAGGCACATGAGAGGGAAACAGATGTCAGGGTGAGGAAGAAGGGGCATATATGGGCAGTTGGCTGGTAAGTTACCTTAAACTTGTGCTTTGGGCTCACATCAGTGCCAACATTGCTGCTTTGTACGTAGCAGCCTCCACTGCTATGACTCACCCCATCATGGCTAGAACCTCCAACCAGCCAATTACTGAAAATAACTCATTCAGCTTGACTATTCTTTCCTGCTGGTACCTTATTTTAGTTAAAGCTGCCTTTTCATGCACATCCTCAGGGTGGTTTCCCTGGGCTTCTTTGTCTTATCTCATCCTACTGCTTTGTTTATGTACTCTTCTGCTTCTTCATCCAGACAGAAAAGCAAAGGTTAGAAAGAGGACAAGGAATGAAGTAGAAACTAATGCAAGCTTTGGTCTTTCAGGGGAAAAAAAATAAACAAGAATACTGAAACACCAACAACAGAAAGACCTAAGTGAGCATGGACATATCTTAGCACTGGACAGAACCAACAGCTTCTGCCTTGCTGCTTTTCTGGCTGGTGGAGACCTGCTGCTTGCCTGTCAAGTTGTTCAGTGCTACAGGTAGAAGGGCAGAAAAATATGACATCTCAATGATTTGCACCTTTTCTGGCAAGAAGATATAGGAATACAGTTTCTTCAGCTTTGCCCTTTGATACAGAATCATAGACTCATAGAACTGTTGAGGTTAGAGGCTTTGAGATCATGAAGTCCAACCACATGCCTACAATCCCACCATTGCTCCTAAGTTACTACTACTAAATCATGTTCCTCAGCACCGCATCCACATATCTTTTCAATGCCACCAAGGATGGTGACTCCATCACTTCCCTTGGCATCTCATTCCAATGCCTGATAACCCTTCCTGTGAAGATTTTTTTCCTAATATCCTGCATGAACCCCTCTTAGCACAACTTGAATTTCCTCTAGAACTGTCACTTGTTGTATGTGAAAGGAGACCAACTCCCACCTCACTTCAACCTCCTTTGAGGTAGTTATAGTGAGTGATGAGGTCTTCCCTCAGCCTCGTCTTCTGAAGGCTAAGCAGTCTGCTTCCTCAGCCAGTTGTCACATGGCTTGTGTTCAAGGTCCTTCACCAGATCCGGACACACTTCCCCACCTCAATGTCCTTCTTGTACTCTGGGACTCAAAACTGAACACATTACTACAGTGTGGCCTCACCAGTGCTGAGTAGATGGGGACGAACACATCTCTAGATCTGCTGGACACACTACTCCTGTTGCAAGCCAGGATGCTGTTGGCATTTTGGCCACCTCAGCACACTGCTGGCTTGTATTCAGCTGGCCATCAATCAACACCTCCAAGTCCTTCTCCACTGAGCAGCTCTGCAGCCACTTGCTCTTATGATACGGAGGAGAATCCAAAAGGGCCCTAAATGCTATTGATAGCCACTGAGGTAGCTAACCATCAGAACAGCATTTCATGGGAGGCATTGTTTGAAACTGGAGAGGTCTGAGATGACTAAGTGATGCATATTATTTCAGTGTTGCCTATCACATACTACATATGCAACTATATCACACTATTATTGTGCACTACTTCACAACTGAGAAGGGATGCTGACAATGTGTTGGAGGAGAGTTAAAAGGTCATTTGAGCTATGCTAATTTGTAAAGGCATTCTGCCTTTGATACAGGCTGTGGCCGTTTAAGCTAGACTTCTAGCTCAGACAGATAAATATTCCAGAGAAATTTAGCAGTAGAAGCTCTGAGTGCAGAGGTGAACATTGTAGGGGTAGGCCATAGAATGGCAACAGTGGATAAGTTAATATAATTTCATAGAATCATAGAATCAATCAGGTTGGAAGAGACCTCCAACATCATCCAGTCCAACCTAGCACCCAGCCCCAGCCAATCATCTAGACCATGGCACTAAATGACTAAATGCCTCATCCAGCCTTTCCTTGAACATCTCCAGGGATGGTGACTCCACCACCTCCCAGGGCAGCCCATTCCAATGCCAATCACTCTCTCTGGCAACAACTTCCTCCTAACATCCAGCCTAGACCTCCCCTGGCACAACTTGAGACTGTGTCCCCTTGTTGTATCGCTGGTTGCCTGGGAAAAGAGACCAACCCCCACCTGGCTACAGCCTCCCTTCAGGTAGTTGTAGACAGCAATGAGGTTCCCCCTGAGCCTCCTCTTCTCCAGGCTAAACAACCCCAACTCCCTCAGCCTCTCCTCATAGGGTTTGTGTTCCAGGCCTCTCACCAGCTTCATTGCCCTTCTCTGGACATGTTCCAGCACCTCAATATATCTCTTGAATTAAGGAGCCCAAAACTGTACACAGGACTGAAGGTGTGGCCTGACCAATGTTGAGTACAGGGGAAGAATAACCTCCCTTGTCCTACTGGCCACACTGTTCCTGATGCAGGCCAGGATGCCATTGGCCCTCTTGGCCACCTGGGCACACTGCTGGCTCATGTTCAGCCTACTATCTCCCAGTACCCTCAGGTCCCCTTCCTCCTGGCTGCTCTCCAGCCCCTCTGTCCCCCTCATTGGAGCATCAAGAGCTTTATGTTTGGAAGCACAGCTTGGACCTTTCCCTTGCTGCTTCTGCTGCATCTGCTGCTATCTCCCCCCCCGACACCCGCACGCTGTTTTGGCTGCTGCTTCTGCTGCTTTTGCTGCTTCACCACTGCTTGACCCCTCCCCCATCTTCGTTGAGGTTATTATACTTCTCTAGTAGTTTATTCTCCTTATACTGTTATATTTAAACTGTAACCATTTCATTTTTCTCTGACTTTCCAAAAATCTGTGTTGTAGTGAGTTTATGCTAGCAGGGGAGGGATCCACCCTAACTGGGACACAGGCAATTATAGATCCTTAAGTTAATAAAATTTGCAGTTTGGATTTTGTTAAGTTTCTCAGGATCAACATGCAACTAGGATAGGTAACTTCATTGTTTATTTCCTAGCCTTTGAGTGCTTTTCAACACATACATCTTAAATGAGTAGCTGATCTTGCAAAACCTGAGCCCCATACTGGTGTTGCCATAACCTGAAATTCAGTGAAACACATGTACCTAATTTGATTCAGCCCTATGCAAAACTCAGCAACTGGTTTCTGCTTTGAGCCCATTCGTCTGGGGCAGTGTCTTTGTGACTCACACAGGAGTTAGCACAACAGTTCTGTGGGATGCAGCAAGAACACCGGATAAAACAGTCTTCCCTATAACAAATCTCAAGGCATCCTTGTCATATTGATGTGACACATACTCTTAATTTGAAGACCGAGCTGAAAGCTGCTAAATTCTTGTCTTCTATGCTACCAGGAGTGTGGCCATTATCTTTCCTCATCTATTTGTGTATGGGAACATGCCAAAACCCTCTTTTGTTATCTAAACCATTCAGAGTCAGAGCTTCTAGTAAGTGCTTCTGACAATTTGAAGTTTTTCTCTTTTCCTTAGTTCCTGTAAGCAATGAGTAATTCTTCTTATGATAAACTCCATTGCCCCCTAAAATTAGTCTCCTGTAAAGAAACCACATCAAAGCAGTCATCTAATATCAAAAACATCTCTGGCTCAAGAAAACAGAGCAAACAAGAGAGAGGGGAAAAAAATATTAAAAAAAAAAAAGACACAAAACACCTTCACTGGCAATTTGGAGAACTTCTTTCTTCCTACAGAGTTCATGATGAGTAATTCCTTAGCAAATGCTAAATCCCCTCAGAAACTGTTTTGGAATAATATTATTGAAGTCTTGTGCTTTCAGCATTGCAGTCTGTATAATCAAAAATCCCTGAATTAAGAATACACTTTAAGAAAGAAAAAAAAATGAGTGGTGAAATAAGAAAGAGGTACTGCAAATTCTCATAGCTTGCTTCCATCTCCCTCAAGAGTTACGTTCAGCACTGTTGTGCAGGGTCTGTAGGCCCAAAAAGAGGCTTCTTTGTTCTTCACTGAGAGAGTCATTGGACACTGGAATGGGCTGCCCGGGGAGGTGGTGGAGTCGCCGTCCCTGGAGCTGTTCAAGGCAAGGTTGGATGTGGCACTTGGTGCCATGGTCTAGCCTTGAGCTCTGTGGTAAAGGGTTGGACTCGATGATCTGTGAGGTCTCTTCCAACCCTGATGATACTATGATACTATGATGATACTATGACCCCTGGCTGTAAACAGATTGTGTAAGCCACACACACCCAGCTCGTGTCTCCCTGGGGCTAATCCACGTGATCCCCATATTTGGGAAAGTCCAGGCAAGAGCTCCTGCCTATTATGGTAAGGTTTGGCTAACTGCCAACCTGATTGGTCACTCTGGTGACTTAAGGAGTCCATTTAATCTCGGCCCACAGCCCATAAAGAGGGGTGCACAGGAGAACCACGTGTTCAGCTCAGCTCTCTGACCCTGCCTGCAAGGATCAGACACAGCTCTGACCTTCACCTGAAGCGCTCAGCCGCTCATACTCACACGCTCGGATGCCACTGCATTGCTCCGATGCTCAGAGGCATAGACCTCATGCATTGATCTCAGTTGCAGCTGACCTGTCTGCGTACCTTAGATGCAGAGCTCATTTAAGCCTGCACATTTATATATAAAAGGAGCTGATAGCCTCCTAAACCAGCTGTGCACATCTGCAAGCTGTCTTGCTTTACCTACGGAGCTCAGACTCCCAGCAGCCTAGCACACTTTGCATGCTCGCCACTGCTTATTGCCTGGTAAAGCCATTGCAGCTGAAAGAACCAGGAAGCAGACTTCTGGATTGTCTGCTAACACACACACACACACAGCCTGAACCTGTGAAGGAATCGTGCCAGAGCCAGCACGGACATTCTTCTCCTGTTCCTTTAATCCTGCCAATCTGATAATCCCTGGACACAGCATCCAGAAGAAGACAGCAGCATCGAGGCAGAGATTGTCCCTCGCCAGGAGAACAAAGGTTAGAGAAAGCCTATTACCCCAGAGACTGGGAAGATTTATCACTTCCCCTCACGCCAGGAAGATTCCAGCATCCAAGGGTCCACAGGCAAAGATCCCCTGAAGTCTGGACATTGGGCACAGGCTGTGACACAACCCTGGAGGGTGATTAATAATTAATAGCAACACTTGCAAGTAAAGCTTTAATACCCCTGTAATATAAGTTATCTCTTAGAGCAGAAAGAGTTTCAGCCCCTCTGCTGGGCTAACAGCATAAGCTTCCCAGCAGCACTAAGCCAAAGGGAAAATTCCTCTCTTTGTTTATAGTTTGAATGTTTTGCTAGTTAAATAACCAAATCCCTGTATATATTCTATCCTAAATTGCTTTCATAACTTTGCACAGAACTAAATACTATTACACAGTGGTTGGGGGTGGCAAGAGTTCATAAATATTAATTTTAATAAATTATATTTTTATATAAAATTTGTATCACCTCAAATTAATTTCTCACCTCCGCCAAATAGGTGTAGGTACAGAAATCCCCCTCCGCAACAAGCACTGTTGCTCCTCTTGCACCCAACTTCAACTGGGGGTGCAGATTCTCCACACAGGGTCTGCTCAGCATCAGAAGGAAGCTTGCATCTCTTTTAATTTCCTTTCTGCAATTTCCTCTCCTCTTTTGGAGAAGAGGAGGCTCAGGGGTGACCTCATTGCTGTCTACAACTACCTGAGGGGTGGTTGTGGCCAGGAGGAGGTTGCTCTCTTCTCTCAGGTGGCCAGCACCAGAATGAGAGGACACAGCCTCAGGCTGTGCCAGGGGAGATTTAGGCTGGAGGTGAGGAGAAAGTTCTTCACTGAGAGAGTCATTGGACACTGGAATGGGTTGCCCGGGGAGGTGGTGGAGTCGCCGTCCCTGGGGCAGTTCAAGGCAAGGTTGGACGTGGCACTTGGTGCCATGGTCTAGCCTTGAGCTCTGTGGTAAAGGGTTGGACTTGATGATCTGTGAGGTCTTTTCCAACCTTGTTGATACTGTGATACTGTGATGAATGAATATATTTTCAGTCTTAGAAGAGATCAGTTTTGACCACATTAATCTGCTTTCTGTTTACCACAGACCAAACAGCATTCTTGGCCATGCTGTCAGTTTTGCAACTTTTATCTGAACCTCACCTTATCTTTTGGAGAAACAGATGGAGATTTAAGAGCAGACAGATTTAAGATCAGACAGATTTAGCATCATAGTGATCTAAAGGTGTTCAGAGACAGACAACCAATCCAAGCTCTAAGTGACTCCCTGCCTTACTCCAGACATAGTCTTAAATGGTTTTCTCTGGGAATTTTTAACCATGTTTTGATTACTAAATAGAGGTTTCAAAATTGTACTTTATCACTGTAAAGTTTGCATCTCAAATCTCAAAGCCTTGCAGCTTTTCTGAATGCTTTGTAGTTTCTCAACATCCTTTTTCTGAAGCATGGAACGAGTCTTACCTATTCCCATTTGGTATGCTCAGTCTTCTCCACCCCAAGATTGCTTCTCAGCCCAAGCTCAACCTCCTACCACCACACTGAAAGCACTTATTCAAAAGATTATCTTCAACAGTATTTCTGAGTTCAGTTTACTGAGACACTGAGAGGCTGAGGGAGCTGGGGTTGTTTAGCCTGGAGAAGAGGAGGCTCAGGGGTGACCTCATTGCTGTCTACAACTACCTGAAGGGTGGTTGTGGCCAGGGGGAGGTTGCTCTCTTCTCTCAGGTGGCCAGCACCAGAACGAGAGGACACAGCCTCAGGCTGTGCCAGGGGAGATTTAGGCTGGAGGTGAGGAGAAAGTTCTTCACTGAGAGAGTCATTGGACACTGGAATGGGCTGCCCGGGGAGGTGGTGGAGTCGTCGTCCCTGGGGCAGTTCAAGGCAAGGTTGGACGTGGCACTTGGTGCCATGGTCTAGCCTTGGGCACTGTGGTAAAGGGTTGGACTTGATGATCTGTGAGGTCTCTTCCAACCTTGGTGATACTGTGATACAGTAGCAACTTGCAGTTCCTCCAACTTGTAGAAGAGATCTATGTTTACTTATCTGACTTAAGTACTTTGATTGTCCTGAAAAAAAAAAGGATCATCTTTCTGAAACAGTCCTGCTCCATCCTGCTCTGCATGGAAGCTGCAATCAGCTTCTGTAATTATTTACCATTCACAGAGTAGCTTTGTGTCACTGCACCATCTATTAATTATACAAGCAAATTCTTTTATACATTTCCAGATGATTTTTATGAATGAGATTGAGCCAAGAAGAAAGTCTATGCTCTTCTGGGAACGTGTCTACCCTGTGGGATGATGATCCACAGTTGTTTCATTTACTACTGTGATGTTTATTCAAGAAGAACTTACATAACTTTTTTTCCCCACCCTCTTCCTTATAGTCTGGGTATTTTTTCACTCATTTATGTCAGCCTCTGCAGTCTCATTCAGCCCTTAATGCTGGGCATATCTCCCTTCCCACCACTTCTAGCTGAGATTTCAGCCAAACTGAGCTCCTGCTTTGCCCCACATAGTTGCCATATACACACTAATTTTCACAGCAGCCTAATATGTAGTGGCCATATCTTCAAAACTTAGCATATTAAGAAGGAACATGGCAACTCCACACATACAGACCAGGCAATGTTAGGCTCTGAACCATCCAGCCCTTAAGGATGAAATGGTCAAAGGGCTTTTCTTCCTTCATGTTGAAAGATACAGTGCAATGATTACTGGACTCAGCAACACTGCACAGGTCTATAAAGAACTGTATAGTCTACTATAGTTTCTCAACTATAACACTTTGGCTAATAACAGTTTGATACAGCATCTTCTGAGTTGGCATGAAAATAGGCAACTACTGAAGCTTTAGTTGTAAGGAAGAGGTACTTTCCGTGGTAGCAGAGAGAACAAGAAGCCAATTTCCCTTAAAGATTTGCAAGGCAGAAAAGTGAGAGTGTTGTCTTGGGATTATCAGAGCCCAGCACAACCCAGCAGGATCAGCCACAGCAGCTCAGGAAGAGTTTTGATAAGCTCAGTCTGAAGGAAAGAGATGTTGGGACCAGAAGTGGCAGTCTCAGAAACCCGGTTCAGAGGTAGCACAGCACTCTTAGGGTGATAGAAGCTTTGGCAAGGTGTGTCAAGAGATTCAACGCTAGCCTGGCCTGTCTTGTAACCAGGCATTTAAGGCAATATATGGCAGTTGCAGAAGAAAATGAGAAGCTTTATTATAGTGATAAAAAGAAGAAAATACCAGGACCTCAGGGCAAAGAACAAGAAGACCTGCTAAGAACTGGCACTGCACCTAAGACAGTGTCTGCATGGAAAGGAGCAAGAAAGTAGAGAATGAAATAAGGGCATTATGCTGGGCATAAATTGCAGGGTTTCAGGGGCATGGGGGTTCAGGGGTGGTGTGTGTGTAAGCAGGTCAAGGACTGCCCTATGCTGGTCACAGCTGATTTCATTTAGCTATGAAGATGATGTAAACAACTAATCAGGTTCCAAAACCTCATACTTAAACTTGTTGAAACTTGCCAGCTGCACATGTTAAGACACATGGAAAAAATACATAAGGAAATATCTGAAAGAAGTTGTTGTGGGCAGGGCTGGAGATGCTCGTTGAAAGAGGTGTTCCAGGACAAAGAAGCTAGCTCTGAAGAAACTGCCACTGTGGGTAACCCACTATAGTGGATGGAGACACACGAGGAACTGCTGCCATAGGCTACCCACACAAGGGCAGGAATGCCTCTGAGGGGCTGCAGCTTGTGTAAGAGTTGTGTCCCTGTTTCTCTGTTATATTGGCTGGGTTTTGATCTTTTCTTTTTTGATGTCACTGCTCAAATCAGCAATCAAAAGTTGTTAACTAGCAGTATATTAAATTACATTTATGAAATAGAGACCACTTCAAATACCACAGCAGTGCAGGTCTCCCTGTTCTCTAGACTCTCATTTGGAGAGTGCTGCCCCCACACCTAGCTGTGTACAGCCCAAAGGACCAACCTGCCAGGAAGGCAGAGGCTGTAGTTGAGTCATGAGCATTTCTTGCACTTCAGATGAGCAGGCCTTCGGGTACTTTTAAAGGTGAATGATTGTATTCCCCTGATTTTGCTGCACTTTGCTATCACCCACAAGTCACTTTTTCATTAAGTGACTTCAATTTATCACTGAATAATAGTAATCAAAGGAATTAAACCAGCCTTACCTCGGGATGAGAGGGAAAAATGATGACATTGTCTGAAATGGAAGGGCTGCATAGCAGAGGAGCCCAGCACTTGGCAGCAGTACAGTGCTGCATTTTCCTGTGAGCTTGCAGCACTGATGTCCTGCTGGTACCTAATGCTTGAGCTCTGCTGTGTTCTGAAGAACTCCTGTATCTCTGTGAGACAAAGTAAGCTTACACCTTCTTGTCATTCCAGAAGTCACTCATTTTAGCAAATAGATTATTATGTTTTCACATAAAAAAAAGGTATGCTTTCTTGGCTGCCTCTAGACTTAGGACCTCTTGATCCAGGATCTACACTACTTCTTATTGGAATAGCAGCAACAGCTCCACAAGTACATAAGGGTTGGACTTGATGATCTATGAGGTCTCTTCCAACCTTGATGATACTGTGATAAGCATCCCACTTACTGCAGTTATACTGATTAGGTTTCTGCAGAGTCTCTACTCACAGGTGGAAGAAATTCAACTCTTTTTCTGCTCTGGAAACATGAGATTTATGTAGCAAATGTCTGTCCAGGAGCTCATAGTACTTGGCTTACAACTATAGGCCAGTGGAGAAAGCAACAATCCTTAACACTTCCAGGTTTTTAACAGAGGACGGCAGGAAAACACAGGCTGCTGGTCAACCTGGCTGAGCCTGAGTGCTGAGTAGGTGACACTGATGTACAGTTTACTGCTGGTTACATCAGGCTATGCATGAATGCATTCATCAGCAGCCAGTATGATAGCATGTGTTAGCAAAACTTCACAATGGACAACAGGCCTTCATCAGAGAGTTGCATTCTTGCTTTAGCAATAACATTTCTTTTTGCATTTTTTATAATATAGTAATGTGGGTTTGAGTTTTGCCTTAATTAGTGTGATTGAAATTAAACAGTAGAGAATCATAGAATAATTTTGATTGGAAAAGACCTCTAAGATCATTGAGGCCAACCATTGCATACTCTCTCTCTGAGACAGTCTCCAAGCAGAGAAAATACAACATAACTTTTCCTGGAGACTTACTAAATGAGGTTCATATTTACAGCAATTAATGTAAGGCAATATGTGTGTGTGTGTGTATATATATACACATATATATATACATATATTTTATATATATATATATATATATATATATATATATATATATTATATACATATATATTTTTTATATATATATATATATATATATATATATATATATATATATATTATATATATATATATATATCTCCCTGTGATAGGACAAGGAGCAATGGGTGTAAGTTGCAGCAAAAGAGGTTCCACCTCAACACATGGGGGAACTTCTTTACTGTAAGGGTCACAGAGCACTGGAACAGGCTCCCCAGGGAGGTTGTGGGGTCTCCTTCTGTGGAGAATTTCAGGGCCTGTCTGGATGTGTTCCTCTGTGATCTGTGTTAGATTGTATTGTCCTGCTCTGGCAGGGAGGTTGGATTCAGATTCAATGATCTCCTTGGGTCCCTTCCAACCTCTAACACCCTGTGATCCTGTGATTTTATATATATATATATATACACACATATACACACACATGGCTAAGGAGGAATTTCAGTAGAACAGAAAACATTGTATTTCTTATGATAGCACAGAACAAGATGAGTCCCTTAAATACTCCCCATGTCATATATCCCAGCCCGATCCTCTTAATCGTTTTCTTCTGACTTCTTTCTAGTTTATTCATCTCTCTCTTGTAGGAGTAAATATACTCAGTTACATGAAACGACAATTCCTGGTGATAAATTATGTGCTGGGACTGGAAACCATAGGATACAAATAAAAGTTCATGGCTGTATCATTTGGAATACTTAATAGTCATTGAAGACAATCTTCTCTCAGCTAGTGTCCTCCTAAAATAGATACTAACAGTAGATCAGATGACTGTGCATCCTAGATCCCTTCACTGGATGTAAAGAAGCTAAGACTGAGTGGCTTAGATGGAGACACTACCACTGTAGATATCAGAGGGTAGATGTCAGAATCTACTCTGCATTACTGCATTTTGATCTTTGCTGTGAAGGAAACACAAGGCACACAGTTTTGCACTGGAAATCCTGCAGATAGTGGCCTCAGTACTCACAGTATTTATCTTTGACCACAAGGTGCACAGAAACTGTTAACTCTCGCTTTGCTCCAAGTGGGATGGAGAACTTGGTCTGCTTGCAACCTGTCAATTCACATCGAACTCTGAAGTACCAGATATGTTTTGCTAACACACTACTTCTAAGAGAAACCCTTTCTGCTTCTGCTTAGGCAGTAATAATGCCTCAGCTGCTGGGTTACAAGCATCCCATCACTTTTTGCATGTATTAGAGCTGAATTACTTGTGCTGATTGAATCCTCACACGTTGTTTCACAAAAATGTGATCACCTTGTGACACAATGTTAACAGCAGTTAATGCACTTGATTTACTATGATACTTTAAATAAAGAAAATCTCTTACAGGGACTTGGGGGAAAATATTTCTCATCATCATTTCTCTTACCTATTTGTCATATAAATGACCTTGCAAACTCTCCCATGTAAGTGTTTAGCAGGTTGCAGTAGGCAGCTGCTTTCTCCGCTTGGCCAGTTTACAGCAGATTTTTTTCCCTCAAGAGAGATTCATGACATGTCTGAGCAAGCCAGGAACTAGCCATGTGGGACAGCTGGGATTAGCTTCTGTGCAGCTGGTTCTTTGTACCTTCTTTCTACACTAGGCAATAGCTTCAGGGTAGCTATGCCTACACAGTCTGGTGGATTTACCTCTAGCTTGCAAAGTGTATCACCCATGGGAGGTGTCTGTGACTGCCCATTAGTTCTAGTGGGAGTTCAGGTTAGGTGTGCTGTAGAAAGTTATTCCAAAGATGCTGAAAGCTGCAAGTCTATCAAACTGTCAGTGGACTTACAATTCACATGTTTGTGAATTAAGACTCCCTTGACTGGCTTGTGTTCAGTCATCCTTGGCTGTATCTCAACTATAACCAAAATGGCAGTGGTTTTAGGAACAGTGGGATTTTCTCTGCCAGGGCTAGTCACAACCTTTTTATGTGTCTGGCTCATTGAGCCCTAGAAAGAGCCCTAGGAGATGACCTCTCCTCTGCTCCAGAAGGAGGAGAATGAGGGTTTCATGTGCTGGGAGGAAGCCTAAAAAAACAAGTTTGACAGAGGACATGAGCTAAAGACCCTTGATACTGCTGGAAAGAACACACACCAGAAGTTAAATTAAGAAAGAACTCCATGTTCACCTGTTACATTTTCCTTGCCTCATCTCCTATTTGACCATGCACATTCCTCTCTGCAGGCAAGAGCCCTGCTTTCAGCTGCCTGATGTGCACTCTGGAAAAAGGCTTTGCTACTTGTGACATATGACTGCTGGCTGAGAAGTGGCAGGGAGTTTCTAAATTGCTTTCTTTGAACTTGAGGGAAAGTCACAGTTATTGCACTGCTGTTTTCCATCACTGCACAAGAAGAGTGGGGGCAGGCAAGACGAAAAGTGGAAGCAGGAAAGGTGTTACCACTAGGAAAAAGTCTTTCTTTGATCTGAAAATGGAGATGTTCCATAAGCTTACAGCTAGGAAGGCCTCCCTCTGTCTCTTCATGTCCAGCTCACTGATCCCTAGGATATTGCATTAGTGCTCCACGTTTTTCTGAAGGGTTGGAAATGCCACAGCCAGCCTCTTAAACTTGATTTTCACATTGTTTTGCATTACAGATGTTTCTGTGGCCATAAAGGAAGATCTTAGATTGAAAACTCCAGGTCCAGTGCAATCACTAGACGTTGGTTTTGTGCCAGCTCCTTTTCATTCTTTCTCCTTAGATGCTACACCACAATAGCTACTGCTGCTATGTGACTCCATGCACTGGCAGCACTGCAGTGTTAGTGGAGGAGGACAGTTCCTACCAGGTTGGACTAGATAATGACAAGTTTACACAACTTTCTACTGCAACACATAGAAGGAAGAAAGAGAATATTTTTGGCCCAAGTTAAAGGGACAGTGGTGGTGACTCCATTTAGACAAGACACTTACATGTTTTTTGACCTGTTTGCCATCTTGATTCTCACCTTTTCCATCCCAAAAAAAAAAACCCTGATGTTGTGCTGGTTTGATGCTAATTGGAATATTTCAATGAGAGAAATTAGATCACTTGTTGTGAAAAGAAAATAATGATGACATCTATATCATTCATTGGTTTGCTGAGAGGGATAAAAAAACCAAAATGTAAGTAATTTGCCCCACTCTGTTCTGCAATGCTGCAGAACAGCTTCACTTCCCCCTCGCTCCGCTCTAATCTCTCCACTAACAATAACAACTCAAGCATTGCTGGGTTGGTTTGTTTGCCTGTCTGGGAAAGTAGAGGGAGAAAGAGCTTTGAGCCCCTTCTGGACAGTTTTCCTTGTCTGGGAGGGAATTTGGAACAGAATTAGGAACAGAAGAAATTAGACAGTGATTGTAAAGTGGAAAAGTACTGGGGTGTCTGAGTGAAAAGGTAAACATACCAGGGGTAGGCCATAAAATGGCTACAGCAGATGACTTAATACAATTTCACTGGAGCATCGAAAACTTTATACCTGGAAGCACAGCCTGTATCTCCCCCTTGCTGCTTGCTGTGCCCACAGCTATCTCCCCCTGCCGCTTGTTTTGGCTGCTGCTTCACTGTGCTCCTTTACTCCATCCTCACTTCCTCTAAGGTTGCTATATTCTGCAATAGTTTCTTTTGTCTATCTTGTTATATTTAGCTTGACTGTAGAAATACAATTTCACTTTCTGACCTTCTAAATCCTGAGTTGTATGGAATTCACTCTCTCTGGGGCAGTTTTACACTAAGTTATCGGGGGAGGGATCCAGTCTAACCCATAACAGCAAGAAATAGTCAACACACCTGGGCTTTTCTTTTTGTTTACTTGGAAAACGGTTTTAACCATCAACTTTTAGCAAATTTTGGCAGTTACAAACCTGTACACTTTTTTTTTGTTGTCGTTGTTTTGTTTTTTTATAGCAAAAGAACACAAGACAATACTGCCAACAGCCATTATGAAGGAACAGTTAGGTTTTGGATGAAGGATTATTACCCACTCAAAGTGATAAACCTTCCTTTTTGCATAAGATTGAATTTGCTATTGTCGGCGAAACGACATCGCTCCATATCTACTTGAAATGGCATAAAAATCATATCTCTAGGTTGTTGGGTTTTTTTTGTGCAAAACACACTTGTTTTAGAAAAGTCAATAAAAAACACCCTCTTAAAACCAGAAAAAGGTTAAACAAAAAGCGCTGAACCCAAAGGGAAGTTACAGTACAGTTTGAAATGGTTAAAAAGTTTTCAAATCTAAAACTTTTTTTGCATCTGTTTTTTTTTTTCCTGTTGCCTTTTTTTTTTTTTAAATATATTTGTGTTTTTTTTTAAGCTGTTACCTTAAAAGTTTAAACCAACTTCAATGACTCTTTAGAATTGCATCAAACAAACAAACAAACGAACAGAAATTAAAGCAACCTGATTGGCATCAAATATCTACAAAAGCCTGGTAACTTGAAACCATTATATACATTATTTTATAAACTTCTTTTTTAAACACCAAAACATACATCTTTTACAAACCAGCCTGCTTGGGGCAGGTAAAATTTACAAGACAATCTCTTCTGATACAGTGCTTCCAAGAGAACTGCTTTCATTCCTAAACCTCTCTGTCACCTCCTGAAAAGCAGCGGTATGGGCTCCTTGCGTTGTCAACTGACAGCGATTCAGGTCTTCCTATGACAGAAGAATGCTACAGTTCCCAGGGCTCCAATCTCTTTCCATAATACAGTTCAAGTGCACTCTTAACACTGGTAAAGATTACTTATGGCCTTTGTGTAACACCACATATTTGCAATTATTGCTTTTCATTATTACATAAAGAAATCAATTTCACTTCATTTCCTCCCCATCCGTCCATCTCTTGGATGATGCAGCTCAATGTGCTAACTGAGTGGCCCTTCTGATAATGGAGATGTTAAATGTTAATTTTATGAAACACAGGATAAAAAGTCATGGATAATGGGTGGTAGTCTAAATTTCTAAGGCTCAAATCACACTTTGGTGTATTGAGAGGAATAGAGATGCAAATGAGTGAAAAGCACATTTTTACTGCATGAGAATGGATGGTGAACTATAAGAGAGTGAACCTGAACGAGCAGTTCTCTCATTGGAACCTTAGAAAATAGCCATTACTACTCAGTAAATAGCTCCAAAAATACCAACAGATACAATTCCAGTACAGGTTTTAAACAGCTGGCTTTCTCCATTATTAAGGATGCTACCTTTTCAAGCAAAGCTTAGCAGAACTGGTCCAGGACAACTCCAACTCTCTCTCCTAGGACTGTAATTATTATCAGCTATAAGGATACACTACAACATCCATTTAGCTTTTTCAAGCAGGAGCTCAATGAGGAGTAAAGCTGTGTTCTTAACCATTGTCTTGGCCAGCTCACATTTCTCTTACAATGGAATTTATACTGAGACAAGAGAAACAATTTTTATGTCACATTAGCACCTGCCTGTCTCACAGAGTCAACGAGCTGCTGCCTCCCTATTAATGAGCATTTCAGTGGCATGCATTTCTTCACTGTGTTGCACCTACTCTGGGTTTTTGACTAGAGGGGGGACCTATACATGAAGGCTAGAACTACCTTAGATTACACTACAGAATTTAGAGAAGGGAAGAAAAAAAAGCATTTCAAGGAGCAAAATACATCTTGTCTGTGGGACATGCAGAGTGAAAGAGCTTGTGTGACAGAGCTTCCTTTCACTTCAGGAAAAGAGTGACAGTGAATAACCTTTGACTTCTTCCATCTTTTTATCACAACTACAGGTTAAAGAAACCCGTAGGATAATAGAGGATTAAAGATGTCACCAAGCTTTAGGAAAATAACTTGATTGCCTGGAAAGTGCAGTACTGGAATAAATCTCTGCATTACAACATCCTCCTGGCTGCCTTCACATGCAACTTCACAGTGCTCTCCCAGTGGCGCTGTCCATTTGACCTCACGGGAGGGAAGTGATTCTGCAGCTCCTCGGTGTCACCTTTTGGCCTTTGCCTTGCTGTAGGATACTGACTCAAGACAGCAGTCAGGGTTTGTGGGTTTGAGTTTGGGTTTTTTTGAATTACATTCTTTAAGATGCTTATAATACAAAGGCAAAAGAACATATTTAAGCAAGGTACATAAGCCTATGTTTTCCTTTTGCACAAGGCCATTTAATGTGGTATTGGCAGCATTATGTTGTTAGTCACTTTAAAGGCTCTTTCCATTGCCAGAGTTACCAAAAAGGCTGTCAATGTGCATGGCATTCTCAGCCTGATCAAAACACAGAGAACAAGCATCCTTTTACTCAGACTCACACACCCCTGGCAGGCAGTGATCTCTGACAAAAACATGGGTTTGTATTTTAACAAGTTGCTTATTTTGCTTGTTGTTTCTTTACAAAAGTAGACTGTACTGATCCTCAGAGGTCTAATCCACTGACACTCGAAAGTACTGTTTTAAGTCTATGAAACCTCTCCTGTGGATAATTCTGAAAGAAAACACCACACAGTGGAGCCATCTACAGGAATGTGAGTTGAATACAGACGCACAGGACAGGCAGACATGTGAGAGGAAGCTCTAATAGAACCAGGGACCTGGTAATGACAGCAGCAGTGACATAAAAATCATCATACAGCAGAAAAATATCTATTGGATGAAATAATACAAACAATAGTTCTTTCACTATGAATGTTATGACTGTCTTGTTATCTGCCAGGTTAGACAGTTGCAGCTTGTCCATGCAGAGCAGTAATTAAAAATGAAACAAAATGGTTTGGATTAATGGGAGAGGTGCTAAGATGAAGATCTTGCTCCTAAGATGTATTTCACCTTAGGTCTGCATTAGTGTCTTATCGTTATCAAGAAGAACCAGAAAGGCCACGGAAGGGCATCTGTTTGAAGATGGATTAGGCCTGTTTGATTTGGAGAGGAGGAGATACTGAGGTATAGAAATCATGAGTGTGACAGAGAAGGCTGAAGCAGTGATCCTTTACACCTTCCCAACAGCACTTTTAACAAGCACGCGTTCAATGAAATGAAATGGCAACAACACCAAACCAGTTAAAGTACTACTATACATTGTATTTATGCATGTTTTACTAGTAAAACTCACTATCAACAAGATATTACTCAGTCAACAAGCTTGGTAAGAAACATTGATTCTTTTTTTTGTATGCCACTTGCTAGACTCCCATGGTGTTCTCCCTCGTGACACTTTTGATATGTCCTAGTAAAGATTTGATATTGGTATCTCAGGCTTACTTAAGGATTTTCACTACAGAGAAGAGATGCCAAGTACATTCTGTAACTAGCTGGGGGCTCAAACAGAACTAATTGCATAATGGATAAAAATGTCTCACACCAAGACTGAGTAGGAGCAAACCTCATGTAAACCACAGCCTGATGCTAAGAAAGCATTACACAGAGAAAGTCATACCAGCTTTAAAAGTGCAGCTATATTTGCAGCTTTCTTTTCCAAACTCAGACGTTTCTGCTCTTGAAGACACCTCAGTTTAATTGCATCTGTCTTGCTGCAACACAGACTTCTTGAACAATGCAAGTCATCCTCTTTCTGTGCTTCCAGGCTTGCCAAACCATTTCATGGCTTTTTGGCAAATCCCTCGCTTCCTTGCAATCATGATATACATTGCCACATTTTTTTTTCTTCTTGAAAACATGTGGGTTGTAGCAGGGAAAAGGCTGAAATGCACCATGAGCACATTTAGAATGTATCACTCTTACAGAAGCATGTTTGCTTTGAGAAGACCAATCACATTAGCAAACTCAATGGACAGGAACTCTTCGCAGACAAGTACATGACATACTTGTATGTGCAGCACATTCTTTCTAGAAGTTCACTCACTTTATTCATCTACCTGTATAACGAGCTGCATTTTAGTGAAGAATTGCTGCATGATCCCAACGGAAATATCTACACCAGTTTTTCACGGCTCTATGAGCTCTTGGAGGGAAGTGGCAACACACTGTGCCTACTCTGAGAATTTCAGAAATCCTGTTTTATTAAAAGTGTTACAAGCTGTAATTCCTTACAATGCAGTCTATTCATTCCTTATTTGTGCTGGGGCAATTTCGGGAAATAATCACTTCCTGTATGTCAAGAAATGTCCCACAAGTCAAGTTTGGGTGAAACTCAAGTTGGTCAAGAACACGCCCTGGAAGACAACTGCTGAAAGCATCCAGTTAGGACATTTGACCAAGAGACAGGACATGGAAAGTAACAGAGGAGACCTGTTAATGAATCTGTTCATCTATAGCAATGATTTATGCATTCAGTAGCTCTCTGGAATGATAGAACTATGCCATGGGAGGAGTGGCTGAAACCCCAGTGGTAATGCAGATTGCAGACTGACATTCACTGTATAAGGTGTACAGATGCTGTAAAATGCAGTGGTAAAAACACTTTCATAGCACCAAGCAACAGGTGTGCACATTCTGCTTTAATATAACGAGTGAAAGTCCCATTTCCGCCTAGCTGCTCGGGTGAAATCAGCGTGAACGGCCTCTGCTCAGGGCAAGGGAAACACAAAGCACACAGATGCCAGGGCTCTCCCCAGTGCACAGCAGTGTTCTGAAACCTACAGATGACCTTTGGAAGTCCTTCAATCTTACAAAATCACATGTCCAGCAGAAGACCTAGGGCCAGATCTTTGGCCACAGCTCATCCCACTGAGTCAGTTCACAGCAGCTGAGAATTCATTCTGTACACTCCAAGCATGGACATTTGCCAAAAGACGTTAAGCTAAAGATTTGAGGCTACAGCAGCATTATATGCAACTTAATTTTACTGCAATAATCGTAGCATGATGATTGCTGTTCAAGAGGTGATCACCCAAGCAAAGTATTTAAAAACAAAGTCATCAGTGCTTTGTAGATAATTAAGGTTTCCTGATGCTTTCAGATACGTGTTTACATTGCATACAGAAGTCAAGGGAGGCTCTGTATATTCAGCTGGGGCAAAACTAGACCACTACTTAGCCAAACTCTGACACTTCTAGATCCTCGGGGGTGAAGATATGCACACACACCTGACATCAGGTTTTAAAAAGTGGCAATCAAAGTAGGCCTGTTTGGAGTAAGTACAGACTGTACATATGTTGCTCTATATGCACATTAAGTAGAATGGAATGCCATGTAACAAACAAAAGCAGAGACAAATATTTATGGACAAATGCCTGTTTGCTTGTCTTCGATAGCTCAGTTTACAGATGCTGCTTTTTCAGCCATCTGACCTGTTGCACACTGCAGCCTCAGCGATCAATTGCTTTGACTCTTTTGCTGACAACATTTCACGCAACAGAGCATCTTGGAATGATCCATATCAGTTTCTTAATACTGTGGGGAGATCATAACACTGTAACACTTTTAATAATACAATACAATAAAATAAAATAAAATAAAATCCAACTTTGTGGGGGGAGAAAGAAATTATTTTGCAATTATTGTTTCCTCCTGCCTCAAAAGCTGAGTTAGTCTTGGTAATAAATAGAAGGTACATACTCTCCAGATTGTCTGTAACAATTTTGTGATGTATAAACACTTAACACAATTGGTCTCGTTGTGTCTGCACATACAATATCATCTCTGAACAAGTTAATAATGGGTTATACTGCATTTTTGCCTTGCCCAATATATATAGATACAACTTCAGCAAAATTTCTTCTCAATATTTATACTATTAATTGGACAAAATGACAACAGAAAAACAAAAACAAGAAGAGGAGGGAGAAGAAGGATAATAAGAAGGGAGCTTCCTTTACACTTGTGTCTGATGCTGGGTCTCCAAAAATGGAATGTGAACATTTTCTAGGTTGAGTTCCTCCACACTTTCATAGTCACTCATGGCTACTTCGGAGTCATCAAAGCCGCAGCTGGCTGAGACATCAGAGGAGGAGGCATCTAGAGAGTTGTGCAAGGATAAGGGCGTCTTACCTGCACTAACATTTTCTGTGTTCTGGCTTGGGCCCACAGCAAAAGTACTAAATTCGTTCCCAGTCTGAGACCCTGTGGTGTCCGTCTCATTGGGGAACTGGTGAGGAGGGAGGTACTGGCTAGGGTGGAAGTGCGGCCGTCGCCTGCAGTCAGGGCTGAGTGTATTTGCCATTGAGACTGGCTGAGAGGGTGGGAGGGCTTCGTACTGGTCCGGATAATCCTCTGGAAGAGGAGGTGGTAACTGGTCCTGGCTTAAAAACTCATCTTCATGAGGGGGAGGGTAGTCGCTGTCAATGTCGTAGCCACCAAGGTAGTAATCTGTCTCCAGCTCTCTGGTACTGCCACGGTGAGCTGAGCCTCCATCTGCCGTCTCAAAATTGGGCACTTCCTCAATGTCAGACAAGCGAGCACTTGGCATCCAGTCAGAGGTATCCCAATGATACGCTGCAGCAGGAAAGAGAACCACAGAGCTCCATTAGGATGGGGCCACTAATGAGAGAAGGTGTCCTGCATGCACTTGCCTCTTAGTCCTCCCAGCACGTTCAAATCACAGCATGCACCACAGGCCATCGACACAGATCAGTCATGCTCTGACCAGCGGGGCAGGAGAGGAAGACAAATTGTATTGCGATGCTAATGCAAACGAGCAAAGAAACAAAATGTGGCCACTCTCAGGTGCTTCCCTCTTTAGGACACCACTGGGTTATGTGAGAAATTACAACTCCAAGAAACCAAAACAACGAAAATCTCTGAACTAATGCTTTCCACAGCTGATTGAAAAAAATCCACAAATGCAGTCAGCATGCTTATGATATCACATCTAGCCTCTCCTTCCACCTCCAGTGACTTCATTTCAGGAAGAAAGTGTGCAAGCATGGAATCTGATCAACTGAAAAGTAGACTCTGAAGTAAACAAAAAGTGGCTGGCCACTCTCATGCAGCACTTGAACCCAACACAACTCAAATGTAAGAGGACATGTGAAGCAGTTCAAGAAAAAAAAAAATCTGATGAAGCCAGTGCCTCGCCCACCCTAGCCCACTCCAACAGGCAGAAAGTGTCTCAGAAAAGTCACCTCTGTTGTAGTTCTGTCCTTGATCCATAACAGACACTGTTAGACACAAAGTGAAACGTAAAAACTGGTAACTCGGAGCTTGTTACCAGCACAGAACTGCACAGAAAAACACACAACTCTGCATGCATATTTCTAAAGTACAGCTGCCTCAGTGATGGTTTAATAGGGTATTTAAATGTTGTTTATTTTAGAGCACAAGACACAGCTTGCCCAGTCAAATGCAGACACACACAAAGAAATGACTATGTCACGTGTATTATATTCCTTTTCTATCATATCTTAATTATTTACCCTCACTGAATAGATATGGAATTACATTAGAGCTGGAATTCTTAATTACAAAAAGGGCTACCCATCTATTCTGTGATTTATAATTGCAAAGCACATTTCTCTCTCACTTGTTTACTTTGAAACAGAAAAATAAGAATCTACCATTCTCAGGGCCGGTTCAAACAAATCTGGGCCCACCTGGGCTCAGATACCATGGTGATGGGCACGGTATAAGAACCTGAATAGAATAGAATACAAAGCCATTTAATGGGGCTGTCAGCTACAATGCCCTGCTACCCCATACCCACCTCCCACCTGCAATGCCATGCTAGCCGGTGGGGAGGGAGGCATTCCAGTATGGAGAGGGTGCTGGGGTGGGGGAGAGAGCAAGGAAAGAGGGTTCATGTGAGACAAGAGCAGGGAATAAGCTGCAGCATTTTCTAGATGAGATGCTCTTGTTCAGCCACATTTTATTTGGCTCCATGCAAGAAGTCACCAGGCAAGGTCTCTGGACTGCATTGCTGGAGGAGATCGGGCCAGGCAAATAGACCCTCACGGCATTATAGTACTTAACATCTGGATCTCAGCCACAGAGGAGGACAGAAAAGACTGCCCTTCAGGCCCCCATCTATTAACATCACTCTTGCCCTTGTCTATCACCACATGGTGCTTGCGGTGATGGTAATTAGCTCACTGGCCAGACAGAATCTTTCTACCTGCTCTGTGTTAGCCTGCATGGGCTACTGTGGGTTTAGCAGCAGTGTCTGAACCGGCCCTAACCAATCTTCTCCTTCTTTTTGGTAAAGTGGATTTGGCTATCTTTTGGTCGGTGTATAACATTGTGCTGAGATGCACCAGGTCCCTCTGAGATGTGTTGTTCCAGGATCCAGGAGAACCTCACTAATTTGCTGACTCACACAGCCACTAGAAACTCCCTGGGGAAGGAGCTCCATCCTCCTGTGGTTCTCCAGCAGTGGTTCTGCCCATGCCGCACTGGGAGATCCAGTGAGGCTAACTATTCACCTCTTCCACCAGCTCCTCTGCACAGCATGCAAGGTTCCTAAGTCTCATGTAAGGAACTGGGAAGTGGACAAAGCATTTTCAGTGACAGCCTTTTGAAACTGCAGCCAGACCGGCCTTTTCTGACCTGCAAAGCCAATGTGTTTGCTTAAGCTTTCCTTTAGGAAGGCAAGGCCATTTATAGTGTCTATGGTTTCCTTTCAGGGTTATAATCAAGTGGGACTTTCTTTCTGAATGACCCTTGGCTAGTTCATTTTATTTGACATGGAGAAGAGTGGCATTCCTATACTTAGGAAATCAGTAATATACTATGGACAAATACCCAAGTGCCATCATTAGCTAGGAGTGAAAGTGCCTTTCAAAATCACCAGGACATCAGTTCAAGAACAAAAGTCAGTCAGTTCACAGAAACCATTTACTTGATCATCTTTAAGTATTATGCAGACTAGATCAGCTGAAGTCTGCAAAACATGGCTTAAATTTGCTAAAGACAGATGGATTTCTGGATAAATTCAGTTAATGTTGACCTGACATTTTCCCAAGAGTGAGACAAATGTATAAATAAATGAATGCAATGTTTATTTAGTATACATTTCCTCAGTGCTTTATGGAAAGGGGAAATAGTGACAGTCCTCCTTTACAGAGGGGGAAAGCAATTAACTTGTAACACCATGTGCCTGAGGTTATGCAGGAGGTCAGTGGCAAAGCTCCTTGGACCCAAATGCCACGCTGTGTTCAAGGGGCACATCAGCTGGAGGTGAAAGGTGGGGCAGGCAGGCTGCCTTGCTACACGGCATCCATGCAGTTGTGCTTACACATCTTATTGTTTGGGAGAAATGAACCACCCACATACCATCACTTTTCTATCCATTTAGTCCCATGGGAGTGTGCAACATGGCTCTGCTGCAGCTTGAGATACATTACAGCCTTCCTGTATCACCTGTTTCCAAGTCTCTGAAGCCAAGATAATCTCAATGTTTTGGCTTCATTATCAATCTAATCAAATCCTTCTTTTCATAACTGAAGGCAATGTGAACAAGCAAGCAAAAACATTGACTTGAACAGAAGAGGATGAAGGCCTTGACACCTTCTCTACCACCTCCAATTACCCACAGGTATTCTATGGTACATTCCTCTGGTGGTAGTGTGCTCGCTGGTGAACATGCTGATCTGAAAAACCCAGTTCCTGCCACAGGCTGGCTGGTCAGTGTGGATTAGTGAGGTTCTGCTGGAATGTTTCACAATGAAAACAGGAAGCATTGTTGCATAACAAGAAATTAAAAAAGAAATTAAATACCTTCATTTTCTATAGTGTCAACTACATTGTTGACAAGCTGTATGACAGTCACTATGGAAGCTTGCAGGGGAGGGAAGGCAGAAAATAAAGGGAGGGGAAGGACAGCTTCAGGTTAGTATTTATAACACACATCGTATGTTACCACAATAAATTCTCTCAAACAGACAGAACTGACATTGAAAAAAAAAGAGGCTGCTGACCAGTGCATGATTTATGCAGTGGCTTGCAGGACATTTCATTTCAGATAATCCCATACATTTTCAGAGTGGTGATAAATTCCAAACCAGCATTTCCAGAAAGGCTTCTGGGATGATGGGTATGGCCTCATAAATTCAAGAGGACTGGTCAGCTGATTCAGTTAACGAAAGCAGTATCTTGTCTACCTGACATTAATTTCTAATTCATTCTTGCTTAAAGGTTTCCAGAGATGATGCCACATGCTCCAAGGGATTATTGTCTTTTAAACCATCACCAAATGGATCTAAGCTCAACCTAGTTCCTAAGATGAATGTTCTACTTATTCACTGCTTGTGTTGTGCCTACTGTATAGTAGTAGATTACACTTAATTGTACTGTGTCTTTATTGCTGTAATTAAGAGGACACATACAAGCAGATTTGGTTCAATTTTTTATCTCTGTCTGATCTGAGAAAATATTTTCACAAATGATTTGTGTGTTCTCTGCAGGTGTTCTACCAAAACATAATCTTCCTTTGAGATAATTAATATAGACTGTGCAATTGCTTAACGTGGAGTTCAACAGACCCACAATGTGTGGATGCTCTGCATTTGTGACTAACACCCTTGCCTTTGAGGGAAAGACCTGCTTCAGTAAGTACTGGATCTGATCCTTTTCCTTTGTCTTTAATTTTGAGAAAACTGATTGCACTGGAGCAGGCTAGAAGAGGACCAGAAATGTTGGGCAAGGCACACTGTTTTGTTTCATGCATAACAGACTTAGAGGTCATAAGAAACATGTTAACATTAATAGTACCATTCAAATGTACTTTGACTATTTTGCCATCCTTGCTAAATTTTGGGCATAAGACCAAAGACCTCATCCATTTTCCTTGTTCCTTGTGAAGCCTTGGGAAAAAAGAGCCTTGCTAAACAAAAAATCATGTTCTCTGTCTGAGTTGAGCATGTTTGTGCCATCAACAGCAGTTGGGGGTGAGGGAGACTTGCAGTGGCTAATGTGTAGTAAACATTGTGGAAGAGTAAGTGACTTCATATAATTAAATGGTGCATGGCTGGGAAAAGAGATGGAGGGCAGATGTAAAATCTAATAGAAGAGCAACTTAGACTGAAAAACAGAAGGTCAAAAGTGAAGGCCAGCAGAGTCACAGAATCAACCAGGTCAGAAGAGACCTCTAAGATCATCCAGTGCAACCTAGCACCCAGCCCTAGCCAGTCAACTAGACCATGGCACTAAGTGACTCAGCCAGGCTTTTCTTGAAGGCCTCCAGGGACGGCAACTCCACCACCTCCCTGGGCAGCCCATTCCAATGGGAAATCACTCTCTCTGTGAAGAACTTCCTCCTAACAACTGTGGGCACTGAGTAGACCATACTCATGGAAGGGAGGGAAATCACAGTTGGACATGAGGATCTTACAGGTCTTTTCCAACCATAGTGACACTGTGATTCTGTGTGATTCAGAGCAAGGCAACATCCAAATACAGCATCCTTCAGGGGTAAAAACTGCTCTCATCAACAACAGTTCTGCAGATTTCCCAGCACAAACATCCATTGGCCAGCAGTGAAACGGTAACCTAAAAATACACTTTTATCACTCCCCCTACCTCTCTTCAAAGCATCTTACTACAAAACCTTGTAACTTGCCTCGGAAAGGCTTCTCAAAATATTCTTGCTGAAAATGGATAATATTTTCTTAAAAAAAAATTGGCTAATGATTTTTTTTTAATTGTTGCTGACAAAACCCATTGCTAACTACTCTCAGCAAGACTGGGGGAGCTGATCAATTTAGATGTAGTAGAAATAAGGTGGAAAAGAATAAAAGTAGGTAAAAACTCACACCAGGAAAGAGTTTGCACAGTAAGCCAAAACCTGTTTGACCCGGCAAAAAAAAGGCTTCATGCACCATGGAGAGTGTGAGTGGAGGCTGCCTGCACCTGACACAAAGTGAAGAGTGTAGGGCTGCTCACAGCTTCAGTGGGATACTTCCCGGTACCTCCCTGGTGCAAAACAGGTTTTCCCAGTTGGGAGCCATTAACCAGTTTCACAAGAGTGTTGGCACAGTCAGCTGTACAGAAGCATGACACGAGACTGTCCCTCCTCCTCACTGGTTTTGGAGGAAGGAGTGTTGAGAAGGAGCAACCTGGCCACAGAGTCGCTGAATTGTTTTTGTTGTGGTTTCACTGACAACCTCCTATCCTTTGCAGGGATGTTAAGCACAAAGAATTAAAATGACAGGGAGGGGAAGGATTTATAGCTTCAGGAAGAACATCCATTAGCCCCTCTGCACATATATATAAGCATAAGTGCCATGGTCTAGTTGATTGGATAGGGCTGGGTGACAGGTTGGACTGGATGAACTTGGAGGTCTCTTCAACCTAGTTGATTCTATGATTCTATATATATGCTTACTTATGCTTGTATTTATATTTTAAGCTGTTTCATTGCAAACTCTCTCTGCCACTGCAGGAAAACCAGAGCAGGCAGTCTTGGATTGACCTCTGCAAAATGACTTAGGTGATTTAAGTTTCTTTAATTTTCCCTAAAGATACAGATTTGTTTAGAGCCTGGACTAGAATTGTTATCTCTAAAGACCATATTTTAAATACATCTTACACAAAAAATCAGCAGGCACCAATGGTCCAATCCAGCCTCAGTGGACACTGTGTTACTGATTTAAATGGGGGCAGGAGAATATGCTTGAAAAACTTAATTATAATTTGGGAGATATAAAAAGTAACCACATTCAATAAATGATTACCAGAATAAATATTCTGAAGGTAATTATAACATAAATATACATTATTAAAATAATAATAATAATAATAATTCTAAAATTTACTCTAAAAGAAACAAAAGGTTTTTGGGGTTGTGTAGGGGCTGAAAAGCACCGAGGAGTTTGACAAAAACAGTGCTTCAGACACAGCTGAACCAAAAGGAACTTCAAGTGCACTTCTGTATAAGTGCTTTTTCCAACATTTAGGAGTAGCTGGGGAAAAGCTGCATGACATGACTGAGGAACTGAGTCTCCAGACAGTTCATTAACTGGAGGCTGAGGAAACTAAGTGCAATTTCTTTGTGCTAATCTTTTTCTGTGTATCTGAATGAGGATTACTTGACATTCATCATCCCTTCCCAGCAGAAACATCTTGCCTTTACTCAGACCCACCACTCAACATCTATGGGCCTTCAGGAACAAAGGTTTGCACTGACTTTGTAGGACTCTTTCAGGCTGTGTATGGCTCTGCCCATGTCACCCACTGGGATAATGATGTAGGAGCAGGCCATGAACATGAACTGAGCAAGGATTTAATGGTGCTCTATTGTTCACTGAGCTGTGATTGCCAGGAAAAGGCCAAGCCACCAGGGACTGGATCATCTGCTTACTGCTGCTGCTGAACACCAGCAGAGTTTTGTGGGGACCATGAATAAGACCTGGCACACAGCACAAAAATTCCCTTTAACTGATAAAACATGAAAATTATGCTCTTACAAGACAGAAAAGGATAGAAGATCTACAGTTTCACTTGTGACCTATTAGTCTACAACTACCTGAAGGGAGGTTGTAGCCAGGTGGGGGTTGGTCTCTTCTTCCAGGCAACCAGCAACAGAACAAGGGGACACAGTTTCAAGTTGTGCTGGGGGAAGTCTTGGCTGGATGTTAGGAGGAAGTTGTTGGCAGAGAGAGTGATTGGCATTGGAATGGGCTGCCCAGGGAGGTGGTGGAGTCACCGTCCCTGGAGTTGTTCAAGAAAAGCCTGGCTGAGGCACTTAGTGCCATGGTCTAGTTGACTGGCTAGGGCTGGGTGCTAGGTTGGACTGGATGATCTTGGAGGTCTCTTCCATCCTTGATTCTACTATTCTATGATTCATTCAGCTATATGAAGGACTGTCCTTCACTTATGTGATGGAAGTTGTCCTCAGGTGTACCTCTCAGTACAATAGGAAGATGTGTGCTGCTTAATATGTGAAGATCAAACAAATCTTAGGTCCTTAGCTGACCAGGATATTCAATGGTTAGTGCACTCCACAGCTTTGCTATGAAACAGATTTTCCAAAATAAGTGTATTACTGGAAGTAGTATATGCAGCATCAGCATGAATTCACTTGCACTACTTGGCCTCGGATTTGTGTATTCTCTAAATGTTTTATTTAGCAACATAGAATTGTTGGGCTCCTCACCTCTCAAGGATCAAGGAGCTGCTAGAGGAGGGCTACAGAGATTGAGGGGACTGGAACAACTACAACTCCCTGAAAGGCAGTTGTTGTGCAATGGAGACTTCCAAAATTTGTCTGAGTGCAAGCCTGTGCAAAATTTGTCTGAGTGCAAGCTGCTTTAGCAGACACATTGGACTAGATGATACCCAGAAGTCCTTTTCAACTCCTAACATACTGTGATCCTGTAAAACACTGACTTCAGACAGGCTGACACTTTGCCAGCAGCTCTGCAAGTGCTAGTACTGATTTACTGGGAATTTCAGTGGGGATTTTTCACTTACAAGTAGCACAGGTTCTGAGCTGCTAAATACACTGCCCACTTGGCAAATGAAGCGGTGGTTTGAGATGTAAATACTGGCACTCGAGCTCACCTTGCCTTGATGAAACTGAACCCTCATTGCCAGGCTTCCTCCATGCTGATTCAATGCTTCTCATAAACATAGCACAGGTTCATTCCTGTCAGTTTTACAGGCGAGCAGAAAGAAGCAGCTGAACGTAGAGGAGCTCAGCCTCAGTGAAAAGGCCCAGCCAGCAATTGTGAGTGATGCCACAATCAGAATGAAGCCTACTCCTATGAAACCGGGGGGCCACCAGGCCCCCCGGCCTTTGAGTCCCCTTCACCAGCCACCCAGTGCGTACCATGGGTACTCACCAGTGATGACAGGAGGAGGAGGATCCCTCTGCCCAGTTGGGCAAGCTTAGGCACTGCCTTTCCTGGGGCCCGTTAAATAGGGGAGTGGACAGGGAGAGAAAAGTGGTCACACCTGGGGTGGGAGGAGACTCCAACAGAACCCAGGTGCTCTGGGTTTGGGGGGAAAAAAGGGGCAGATATGGTGGAAAATGGGACAGGGCTGAGTGCTAGGTTGAACTGGATGATCTTGGAGGTCTCTTCCAACCTGGTTGATTCTATGATTCTAGTTGGCTTATACCTTGTCAATGTGACTCTGCTTTATCACACCTCTAATCCACTGTAAAGCTTGATATTGATACACCATCTCCAAGTGTCAAAATTCTAATTACAAGTGATCCTGCTCTGTCAAGGGGGTTGGACTACATAAATCTTTTGGAGTCCCTTCCACCCTCTAACAGTCTGTGATTCTGTGATTTCTATACTTTGAAAAATGGACAAAAAGTGAGCACTTAAACCCAGGACTTTCTGACTTTTAGCATCGCATTAACACATTTTCCAGATACTACCTAATATTATAAAGACTATTAAATAGCATTTCCCCCAGCATAATAAAGATAAAATTATTTCTTACCATTATCATCACCGGAATCAGACTGGAAGGAGCTGAGGGACTGTACTTCAGAGTTGCTGCCTTTATTACTTCCTGAAAAACAGGTCACTTCTTCAGCGTCATCAACCCCTTTACCTTCATTGACAGCAAAAACAAAGCAAAATGATACTCTCTCGGTAAGCACCTTTGTCTGTTTATACTATGGAGCCATTTAAATACTGCCAACAGGGAGTTTTATTTTTGTCAGAATAAAATGATTTCCTTCAGACAGAGGAAATGACCTATTGCTGTAGAAGTCATCTGATGAAGATACCTAATTTTTTTTGGATTGTGTGAAGCCCAGAGAGTCTTCCAAGTGGCTGACACCACTGTAATCAAGGGAGAAACATCTGTATTCGGTATTGCCTTTTTAGATGACATGTAGTCTCAGTAGCAAAGAAAATGATGACTGAAAAAATGTGGTATAAATGTCTTATACAAGAGATTACAGTTACATTTATCTTTACTGTTCATGTCTTCATTTGAGAGCCTCATTAGAGGCTCATTCAATGCTCAGCATATTATTGTGCATCTTTTTATTCATATCAGTGTCTCTTGGATCAGATTTTTACAGCTTCACCACTGACATATAATAGATTATGCTTCAATTTACATTGCTTTTCATCAGGGACATTCAGTCTTGACAACTCTTGTACAATTTGGAAATGTAACTGCAGCCTATGGTATAAACCCTCATGGAACACGTGAATAAACATATTCGGCTACGCATTACGTAAGTGATAATGAGGAATACAAAAAGTTACCCTCCATAGTAAGCACTGAGATAGATGCCTGGGTTAATGAGCAAGCTCAGGTGTTGCAAACATGTAAGTACAGCTCTCCACCTGCTAGCTGGAGATATTTCTACCCAGCGTGGGGCACCTCCATACAGTAAGGGCTGATTTCCTCCTGCTGAGAAGCAGGGTATATATAGTAGATGGAGAGAGTGCTGCAGTAACAAAGCTGCACTGCTTCCCACTCCTTAACAGCTGAGGTCCCTCGTCATGGTGTGGCCTCATGCTGTGCAGAAATTCATACAGACACCAGCAGTGTCAGCAGCAGAAGCACACAGGAGAGCAGAGAACAGAGCAGGTACGGGGGCTGGCATGACGATGCTTTCAATCAGCAGAACTGTTACTTAATGGTTACAAAGGTCAGACACAACACAACTATGAAATGTAGACCAAAAAAAAAAAGAAAATCAGTTCCTGTTTTTCACTGGAAGACTTTATCCAGTGCTGTCTTAGATGAAAAAGTGCAGACCAGGGCCAGAGTCCTCTCTTTTCTTCAATTCTTACTGCTCAAAACTACGGGACCGAGAAAGTTTACCGCTCAGGGAGTTTACCTTGGCAGTTTTTGTTTATGCTGTGTTGCACAGAGTTTGAAGATGCATTAGGGAAAAGTGCTGAAGCCAGCTTCTTCTAGTCAATATGGCTGACTTGCAAGGATAGGTAAAGTAGGGCTGTTATTGTGTCCCAGCAAACTGCCATTTCCTGCCATGACAGAAAATGCAGTTTGCTGCATGCCTAGAAACTTGTTCAGGACTTGAGGGGGCACTGTGTTATCACAGAACCACAGAATGGCTTGACTTGGAAGGGACATTAAAGATCATCTAGTTTAAACCTTCCTGCCATGGGCAGGGATGCCTCCTCCTAGGCCAGGTTGTTCAAAGCCTCATCTAGCCTGGTCTTAAACACTTCCAGGAATGAGGCATTCACAACTTATCTGGGCAACCTGTTCCAGTGTCTCACCACACTCATAGTAAAGAACTTCTTCCTAATGTATAATCTAAATCTACCCTGCTCTGGTTTAAAACCACTGCTCATTGCCCTGTTAACTGCAGGCCCTTATGAATAGTCCCTCTCCATCTTTCCTGTAGGCCCTCTTCAGGCACTGGAAAGGTGCTACAAGGCCTCCCTGCACCTTCTCTTCAGGCTGAACAGACTTAGCTGCCTCAGCCTGTCCTTGGAGGAGAGGTGCTCCAACCCACTGACCATCTTTGTGGCCCTCCTTTGGACCCACTCTGACAGATGAATGCCCTTCTTACGCTAGGGAATCCAAAGCTGGACACAGTGATCCAGGTGAGGGTCTTACAAGAGCAAAGTAGAGGAGCAGAATCACCTCCCTTGGCCTGCTGGCCATGCATCTTTTGATGCAGCCAAGGGTACAGTTGGCTTTTTGGACTGCCAGTACATCCTGCCGACCCATGTCAGGCACCTTATGAACCAGCACCTCCCAATCCTTCCCTGCAGGGCTGCTGTTAATCTAATCACCTCCCAGCCTGTGCTGGTACTGAGCATTGCCCCAGCCCAGATGCAGGACCTTTCACTTTGCCTTGCTGACATGAAGTTGGCTCACCTCTCCAAGGTTTCAAGCTGGGTTACTCTCAGGTTTCTCTCAGGTGAGAAAACACCAGAGCACAAATAGGATTAAGAGCGGGGATCAGAAATTTTGTGATCACTGTGATACATGGGACTGCAGTGAGCAGAAAAGGAGGTCCCAGAGCTAGCACATGATTTCCAGAGAATATTAGTTCACATGTCCCTATTGCAAAACAAGATTGCATCTTGCAGGAAGTTTGCTCTCCTCAAGAGGCAAACTGCCCAGACCTAGCAGTGTTTATATCTGAGGATTTTGCCCCAGATTACTTTTTTTCCAGTAGAAAGCTGATTGCATTGTATCACTTGAAGAACTAACACTCAGAGCACTTACTCATATGTACTTTCTGAGCAAGTGAAATAAATGTGTTTAGTCATACTTAATGCATACAAGTAGAGGCTTTGTATGCTTCATTTAATTATAACCTTTCAAAATGAAACTAAATCAGTTCTTGGAGAAATGCAACAGTTGTAACTGTACGAGGTTGGAGCATTAAAAGCACCAGTGCCACTGTACCTGCTGCACCCTATGACAAGGCAGAGGAATGGTACTTACTTTCGGTCCCAGCATCCCATGTGCTCTTCCTGATGGAGTCACAGTCAGAGCGACAGGGAGACACAGCAGGCAAGTTTGGAGCCACACTGCACACCACCACCCCTCGTCTGGCTGTCAGTATTCGAGGGGACTCAGGATGAAACGTTGTCATCTCCTGGTGCTCCACACCAAGTCCATCCACTATCTTGTCCAAGTTATTACGTGAGTCACTCTGGAAGCATGGGGTATAGGCCATTGGCCTCACTGGGACCTGTGGAGGCCCAACCTCTTGGTAGATATTTCTAGTGTCTCCACTGTTCCTCATGTTCTTGAACTGGATGCCATTGCTCTTGTTGAGCAGTGCAGCAGTAGCTGGGTCCTGTACGAGCGTGATGTTGTTGCGGGAATAGTTCTTCCTGAACACTTTCTTACGAAAGATGATGAAGAGGATGATCAACATAAATATGACAAAGAGGACCACAGCTATTCCTATCAGCTCCTCCTTGCCAACATATGAATGCCCAGCTTGTATATTGGGAACCACCACAGGGCGAAGACCACAGTATTGCCCCACGTAGCCAGGGGTGCAGTTACACAGAAATGAACCAAATATGTTGACACAGGAGCCACCATTTTCACATTCTTCTCTTTCACACTCATTGATGTCTTCTTCACACCTTAAAAGGAGGAAAAACAGAGCTTAGAGAACACCTAGCAAACAGCCCAGATGGTACACAAGGAATTATCTTGCCAGTGATACTATTAGAGTTACGCCTTGAGGGTGCTTGGCAAATGATCTTATCATGATATTGTTCTCTTTTTCTACAGACATTCAATAGTTTTTTAAGATAGTAAAATGAAAGCATCAAGAAGGAAATAAAAGTTTAAAGCATCTGAAAGGAAAAGAGTCCTTGACCTTAAGGATGCTCATTGAGTGTGATAGAGGATCTCAGCCTTTTTACATTGCTTTTGGACCATCCTATGGGATCTAATTCAAAATACTAGGACGATTCAAGGAGAAAATAATTCAGATATATATAGCAAAATAATCAGACTACTCATTTAAGAGGAGGGTATACTGACTATGTAAAAGAGAAAATGAGCAAATATTAGAGAATTGAGGGAAACAAAAGAACAGCAACCTTAATGAGAGAGGAGAATTGGAAGAAAAAGAGGTGATTTTAAAAAAAAAGGCAGAATAAAAACCACAAATGCTGGACAAATGAGATGAGAAAAAAACAGTTGGTGGGCAGGCCAGAGAAATTTCTGTTTCTACACCAACTATGAGACCAAGACTGTGATTTAAAGAAAAAAAGGGGGTGGTGGTGGGGAGGGGCAATAAATTAGGTTTTTATGTCAGGGATAAAATAACTAAATAATTGATCTATTAAAAAAAAAAACATATCAGCTTTCACAGATTATGAGATTGCTCAAAAAGCCTCTAACACAGTTGTGCTTACCTCAGTGAAAACTGTCTGGAAATAATTCCCTGAAACAACAACTTAGGGGGGCAAGGTCAGAAAAGCATTTCTGAACATGCAAGTGTCACGGATTTCTCAGCTGTTGTCAGCTTATACTGGAAAAAAAACCTATTAATTTGAGGTTATTTTTTGCTAGGTGAATCAAGTTTTTGGGTGCAAGACGCCTGACCAAAAAAGCCTTTCACCACTGAACTGCCAAGCTCCTGTTGCCCATGTGGGGCAGGTCACTTACGTTACTCCTGTCAGGCCATTTCTGCAGTTGCAGATGAAAGCGTTGCCAATGGGATCGCACGAACCTCCATTCCGACAGGGATTTGGGAAGCAGGCTGTGATCTCTGACTCACAATTCCTTCCTGTGAACTGGGAGAGGCAATTGCACTGGTAGCCTGGAAGGTGAGGGACACAAAGAAGTAAATCAGAAACCTATCACTGCATCTGTTTGGAAGCAAGGAGATCCACTTGGCTAATTTACTCAAAAAAATATGTTGTACTGCGGAGTGAAGAGGATGTTTATTCTCATTCTGGTACATCTGTGCTGTCCACACTCGTGCCAGTCAAGTGTTTGTTTATCTGAGATGAATGAACATTTGGAGCTTATGGGTACAACCAGAGATCACAGAAACTGCTGCAGACCATCCTGATTGTCGTGATTCAGTTTAAAATAAATGTCATTCATGAACAACTTCGGTTACAAGAACCATTCTACATTAAGGATGTTCCTCCCAATAGTTTTGAAAATACAGACCCCAACTGCTGATAGCAGCAGCCCACACTCCTTTGGGGGCTTCACTGAAGAACAAATACAGGAGCTGAGAGCTTGTCCTCATCTGCCTTTTACGAAAACAATACAGTAGAGGCATGTCAGTAAGAACACACTTGGTGGGGATACTTCCCCCTTTCATGAAGCACATCATCCAAGCATGAACTATCAACTTTATAACAACAGCTGACCTGGACAACACTCACCCCAATCACAGCTGGTTATGTGCCATGTGCACTATTAAAAGGCTGATTAATCAGTGGCTGCAATACATCAGACATAACTCCACTCTAGTGGAGGAGGACCCTATAGGGGATCAAAGTCCTACTTTTATGTTTCATGCCAACAGAGGAGCCACATCAGAGTGAAAAAACAGTTCTTAAACCCATCGGTTCACTCTGCCAAGTATCAAATAGACACTTGTGTTTTTCCTCTCCTTGTGATTTCATATGGCAGAATTCCATTAACAAAATATTTAAAGTCACAAAGAAATCCAGTGAGGTGGTGAGTCTCTTCATGTTGTGAACTTGACATTGAAGTCTGAATGCTTTTTCACCCAGAAAGAGCAGGAACATGTATATTGTGAGGGCCATGAGATGGCAAAGGCAGTCCCTGGGATGGAAAGACTCCTACATTAGAGTTACTGAACTGGCAACATTTTCCAGAGCATCTGCAGAACACTTTGGCTGACTTTTAAAAAACACTACACACACAGTCCAGATGTCCCAAACAGATGTGGAGGCAAAGTTTATGCTCCAGTTACGGGGTTCACATACTTACTGAATATAACATATTAAGCAACCTGAAGAAGAAACCTTTCTGCCATTAATACTGTTGGAGGTAGAGTTGAAATGGTTGACTACAACTCAGTCCAGTGTCAAAATCATTTGAGATCAAGCTGATGTAGCTGAAATACCATCTCTTGGTGATAAGATTTTAAAACCTTTTAAAAAACTTTCTGTATTTATACAGCTGAAAAGAACCTCAAAACCCCAAAGTTCTTTTAAAAGCCACTGGTTAAGAATCAAGGCAGGAATTTCCAGCGGAGTTACAAGGAACAAAAAAAAATAATCATGGAAACAGTGTGGAAAAGCTCAGTGGAGGCATGAAGCAAAAGTAATTTTGCTTTAAGACTCTCACTTCTTTTATGTCCTATCCAGTTCAATTTGCCTTGTTCGGTTACTCTAATTGAATTCTTTCACAAGGACAGGCTTTTGAGACTAAACCTGGAACCAGACTTGCTGCATATTCAGTCACGAGTCCAATCCTATTTAACTGAAGATAAATGAGATAGATACTCAAGTATTTTTTTTGTTGTCTTCCTACATGAAGAGAGGGAGAAGCACTGCTGTTTTCAAGGTTGCAGACTTAAGAGAAATTATTTGACTTTGGAGATTCTTAGAAAGCAAATTTGCTCAGCATCAGTAGGATGGGATTATTATTTCAGTGTCTTACACACATATCACTCAGACAATGAGAACAACTTTCTTGACCTGCAGAGAAGTGAAGAATTACAAACAAAACTGTGATTGCTTCAGGCAGTGAACTTCAGTGCCATCCCTGTGATAGATTTTATTGTTAGTTGGCAGAGTAGCTCAGCTGGAAATACCACAGGTAGAAATCTCAGCATGAATAAGCAAGGCTGCTTCACAGCTCCTCATTTCATGACTGAACAGTGACATCTATAGTTCAAAACTCTGCAGTAATGCTTTGTATATTTTCATGGTCTCACTGAGTTGATGTGAAATGAAAACGTTCAAATATAAAATATTTTATTCATAAACAAATCTCTGCCTTATATAAACAACAGAATAGATATGTCCCATCTGCCAACTGCTATTGTAAACCTACGTGACCTAAAAGTTACTTTAAAAATCAGCTTTCTGTACTTAAGTTGCTACTTGTCATTTGTCAAAGCCTTTGAAACACTACTTGCATATCTTCCACTTGTTTCAGCTGATGAAGTTCTGTGTTCTCTGTCTGTAATATATTCTGCTACGTTTATTCATGGCACAAAATAAAATTAAATGGCACTAAATAAAATATTTATTTAGTTTAAAAAAAAGTCCTTTGACCACTAAATAGAAGAGGAAAATACATATCTTAATTATTACGGTTGCCTATTGTATATATTAAAGGTGCACTAATGTCAATGGAGATTTCACACCAAGAGGAGATTTAATTGAATGCTCCAGATAGGTCAGAGCTCAGACCAGCAAGACCAGAATGAGAACTGTAATTCTGAAAGCCTGCAGTTTTGACTGAATTTGATTTACTGATGGTGGAACACAAATATTAGAAGACTGAAGTAGTCAGTATAGGTTCTAAGTCTAAAGATCAAAGTCAGAATTAAGAAAAGGCCTTGGAACCAGACTGTATTAAATTATTATAGTTATCACTGACTTTTCTTCCTGCTGGAAGCATTGCCATATACCTGCCAACTCTGAGCCACTGGCAAAAGACACAGAACTTTCCCGTGACACACATGCTGAGAGGCACAGAACATTCACCCGGGAGGTCTCCAACACAGCAAAGCATATGTTGAAATTCATGGAGTGGGGAAGTGAAGAGCTGACACAATGGCTTGGTACACAGCACACACACTGACTCGGCCAGCAGACATGCCAGACCTTTCATGCCTTTCCAAATCTCTCAGCAGTGGCTGTAATCCTGCCCACTACTGCACATTTTAGCCACATGGCCACAGACAAACTGCACTTTTGGTCAGGAAAGCATTCTAGGTCTAACAAAGAGGTTTTATTACTCTTTTAGTTTAATATCCAGGTAATGTATCATGCATTTCTTCCCATCACTTAGCACAATAAAAAGCAAACTTTCCATGTCCAAGAACAACAGAGCTGAAATAAAGGCTAAGTACCCTGTCTTCTCAGAAAGGGATGAAAAACTCCTTTCAAGCAAACTAAGGCTTGCTCTTGCTCACAATGAGGGCATTGGAAATCTGGGAAACTCATCAGTATTTAAGACCATACAGTTCAGCTGGGCTCCCTCCAAGACAGAGAATGATATTTTATATTCACTGATGCTGGAAAATGTTGCTCTTTGTTCCTCATGGCAGCAAATGTTGTGATGTCCACCACTGTACTTCTTCAGAGGGAATCAGTGGAAAAAGAAAGCTCTGCTAAACACACCTGCAATGCTGCTGAGGTGGCATCACAACACTTTCAGCATGTGCCACAATTGCCTCTACTAGGAGCTAACTGAAGAGCAGTAACAATTCATGAGCAATAATATAGCCCATTCAGGCTACACTGTATCTACACTAGGAAGCCCTGTGAAGCAACCAAGGGGTCTGTGGAGCAAAACACTTGGTGCTGAGACCCCAGTATCCTCAGCACATGCATTTCAGGACTTTAGGAACCTGGTTGATTCTATGATTCTATGATTAGCAGCACTCCTGGTGCAACATCTTCCAGCTCAGCATCAGTCAGAAGGAAGCCTGGTCCTGTCCTCTGAGATGTCACGTCTCCACAGTAGGAAACAAAAAGCAGTGAGAGAGGATGATCAGAATATTCACACTAATGCTCATTTGTGACCTAACCCATTATGCAGACATAGCCCTCTCCTGCTTACACATTGTCTTGGGCTTTCTGATTTTTTTAGAGGACTTCTCTCATGGCCCTCCACTAATATGAATCCCCTTTATGTAGCTGAGCCCCACCTTCTCAGCCTCCAGCAGATTTTCTTCCTGCCTTGCTGGCCTGTCTCTGTCCAGAGGAAAAGAGATTTTTCAGCCCAGACCTTACTGGAGAGCAACATGCTGTAAGTGAGGACTCTACACAGGCTTCCTGCCTATACCTATGTTTCCTTGGCACTTAATAAGCAGAGACAGTGGCAAAAGGCAGGCATGGTGCCATCAGCAGATGGGATGCCGCTATGCAGCAAGCGTCTCCGTTGGTAGCGTTCCCAGCCTGAGCATCTGAATGTCTGTCTATCCTCAGGTTTACTTGGCTTTAATAAAGAGGATGCTCCGAGCTGCTGCCAAGTCTTTTTTTGAACATGTGTATGCTCGTTTCTATCTATCACATACAAGAGGAGCTGGCTTTTATCTGCTTTGTGCTTTGACTCCTGCATTTGATCTCCCCATGTAGTTCCTTTCCCTGCTGTGCAGCTAGCCCTGACAAATTCAATGTCCAGCAACAGACCTGCCCTTGACCCAGCTCATAGAGTTTTTAACAGAAAGTTAACTGATCAGAACTGAAGGTGAAGAGGACCTCTCCTATCACTTTTATTTTGGGATGTTTAAAGATGTATGAGGCAACCTTCAAGAACTCTGTGTTCTTCAGCCATACATGTTCCTGCCTCTTCAGATTTACTTGATCTGTTTTCAAGCAGATGATGGCCTGTTGCCACTAGTTGAAAATGAACCTCAGTCTTAGTACTTTCTATGACTGGGTTGCTGCGTACGTGCTTGGAAAGTGGGAATTTCAATCCAGATGTCTAAAAGTGTAGCCGTAAAAAAAGATTAAACCCCCTCAATTTTTCATGAGCTTTTAAAAATCATCTGATGTGCCTTTGCTACGCTCACATTGCAGCACGGTGGTTTACTTGTGTGTGTGTAAAATCAAGACTGAGAACACGAGTACAACCAGGTCAGTTCATGACTGCAGTGTTAATATGCCCATTTTCCCCTAATGTCATTTTTATGAACCACATAATCCTCAAAAATACTCGTGTGCTGATCTTGCCAACATGCTTTAAAACACATTTTAAAACCACCTCCTAAGTGCCAGGTTGCATTTTTTTCCCATTATTTGGATTTCACAGTATCACAGTATCATCAGGGTTGGAAGAGACCTCACAGATCATCAAGTCCAACCCTTTACCACAGAGCTCAAGGCTAGACCATGGCACCAAGTGCCACCTCCAATCCTGCCTTGAACAGCCCCAGGGACGGCGACTCCACCACCTCCCCGGGCAGCCCATTCCAGTGTCCAATGACTCTCTCAGTGAAGAACTCTCTCCTCACCTCCAGCCTAAATCTCCCCTGGCGTAGCTTGAGGCTGTGTCCTCTTGTTCTGGTGCTGGCCACCTGAGAGAAGAGAGCAACCTCCTCCTGGCCACAACCACCCTTCAGGTAGTTGTAGACAGCAATAAGGTCACCCCTGAGCCTCCTCTTCTCCAGGCTAACCAATCCCAGCTCCCTCAGCCTCTCCTCGTAGGGCTGTGCTCAAGGCCTCTCCCCAGCCTCGTCGCCCTTCTCTGGACACGCTCAAGCATCTCAACGTCCCTCCTAAACTGGGGGGCCCAGAACTGAACACAGGACTCAAGGTGTGGTCTAATCAGTGCAGAGTAGAGGGGCAGAATGACCTCCCTGCTCCTGCTGACCACACCATTCCTGATGCAGGCCAGGATGCCACTGGCTCTCTTGGCCACCTGGGCACACTGCTGGCTCATGTTCAGGCGGGTATCGATCAGCACCCCCAGATCCCTCTCTGTTTGGCTGCTCTCCAGCCACTCTGACCCCAGCCTGTATCTCTGCATGGGGTTGTTTCAAGTCTGATAATGAAGAAAAGAAATAATTAAAAATGAGGAGGGGGGAAAGCAGTGACTCTCTGCCCTCAGACTCTGCCCACAGCCTTTGACTCAGTAGATATTTCTGCTCAAATGCTTCGTGTTCAAATAAAATTGCCTACTCATATAAGCCATTTACTTTAATCAAAGCCAGATGTCTATCGGACTGATCAAATTAAAAGGAAGTAACCATACTTACAATTGCAGCCTTCATAAACATGAGGTTTCTCTCTGAAAAGCTTGGCACAGTACTTGGGCTTGATTACAGTAAAGCTTTCTATTGCTGTGATTGCTCATGTTGTTATTCATGCAGATATACATACATTTACTATTGGCAGACCTGGTAACGCCACTCTCTCACAAAGCTTGTGTGACATGTCCCATTTTAAGATCTCAGATTCAGCAGCTTATAGCTTAACCACATTTCAAATACTTGGTTGAATTTTCTGTTTTTCTGTTTCTGAAAGTCAGGTTTTCTTGTCAGGTTTCAAAATGCTAACTACTTTCTTTAAAAATAGCTTTACTGACCCATACTTATGGGTAGGGATTGCAAGAATGTGGCCCAGATTCAGGGCTGTGGTTTTCAGTGTCTCCCAAGAAATGTCCTAAAGTTCTATACTTTAGGAGTTTCCTAAACTGTCAGATCTAGTCAATGTATGCCTTTCCTAGCCCTTTCTAAGCATGGGATCCAAGGACAAACAGTACCCAGCCATTGATGTAGCATGGGCTGCATCAAAAGCATTGTGACCAGCAGGTCAAAGGAGGCGATTCTGTCCCTCTACACTGCTGTGGTGAGACCCCCACCTAGAGTATCACAGTATCAACAAGGTTGGAAGAGACCTCATGCTGGTGGTCATCAGAACAGGAAAGGCATGGACCTGTTGGAGAAGGTCCAGAGGAGGACCACACATTCTATAATAAAAGACTGAAAGAATTGCGGTTATTCAGTCTGGAGAAGAGAAGGCTCTGAGGAGACCTCATTTCACCCTTTTGGTACTTAAAGGAGACCTACAGGAAAGACGGGAACAGACTTTTAAAGCAGGATTTGTTGCAACAGTTGGTTTTAAACTAAAAGAGGATAGACTTAGACTAGATACAAGGGAAAAATATTTTACAATGAGAGTGGTGAAACACTGGAACATTGCCTATAGAAATAGCAGATATCCCATCCCTGGAAACATTCAAGGTCAAGCTGAAAGGGCTCTGAGCAACTTTAGACAGCAAAAGCTGTCCCTTTGCATTGCACAGGAGGCTGTATTAGATGACCTTTAAAGGTCCCTTTGAAGCTAAAGTATTCAATGATTCTATGATAATGCTGGGCATACACTGCTGCCACAAGACTTAATTTGGATCTGTGGGAACACAGACATGCAAGCAAAGGTTCATGTCATGCTTGCTTCTGCTGGCCCACAAAGCAGATTTTGAAAGCAGAGATATTTATTTCTGTAGTCTCAGTGATGTCACAGAACATCTGAGCTATCTATGCTTTCCTCTGCAGGCTAAGATCCCTGTTCTGTCCTTCTCTTCAATATGCAGAGAGGTCAGACAGAAAGAGCCGACACAGGTGAACTACTCCTGTGACAACTCTCTCTTCAGGGCTATACCTTTGCCATCAGTCACAAACTCTGTGAAGCCCATGAACAGCACTGTTCTTGAGCTGGATGACTCCAGGTTGCTGTGAGTTTACCACACAGACACTAACAGAAGTGCAGACACACTCATAGGGCATACAAAGCATCACTTTAGCAAAAATGGGCCATAATGCCTGTAAGCACAGGATGAAGTAGAAGGTGATTAGAGGCAGCTTTTTATTAATGGTGAGTAGGGCAGTAGGCATTTCTGTTGAAGGGAAGATCTCACAACAGGAATACTATTATGGAAGGTTGTGTTTTAGATGACCAATTTATGCAAATTGTATGGAAATTAGATATGGCCCCTTTGATTTCTGGCATGTGGCCAGCAACTCTTTCATGTTATAATCTTGGGTAACCTTTGCTTGACTGTTTTCTTTTAAAGTTAGCTACAACTCTGAGCTTTCTTTCTCTCTCTCTTAATTTTCTTGTAAAGCACAGCAGGGGTTTTTTTGTAAGAAAAGGAATGTTAACAGTATATGAAATCTGCTATGTAGAATTTAAAATAGGGGATTTATTTATTAAAATAAGTTCCATCACAAGCTAAATACTCTCTCTTTAGGAAAAGACACATTAGAATCATAGAATCAGTCAGGGTTGGAAGGGACCACAAGGATCACAGAATCACAGAATCAAGCAGGTTGGAAGAGACCTCCAAGCTCATCTGGTTCCAACACCCCTGCCATGGGCAGGGACACCCTACTCTAGATCATTGTTCTCCACAATTTTTTATAGGAAGATAATATGGTAGTAAATAATTAGCCAAGAGACTCTGATGATACTGAATCACAGAATACATTCGGTTGGAAGAGACCTCAAAGATCATCCAGTCCAACCCTCGACCCAGCACTGAAAAGTCAACACTAAACCATGTCCCTGTGCCCTCGAATTGGATACAAGACCTTTGCACAGTATGTTATTGAATGCTTCTTCCCACCAAAAAAAGCCAAAAAAGCTGCCATTTTCTTTGTTAAGATAAAAAATGAAGAAGTACTACTTTTCCTCCTGTTTTAAATGAAAATCATCTGCTGACATCTAAGTCAGCAAATACAATGGTTGATGATTCTTAAAGGCACACTGCAATTTGTGGCTCCATAACTAGCATTTGCCATAGTGCTGAGCTCTCCACACTGTGGAATTTAATATGGTGGCCCTTTTGCATGCAGAGGACAGAAACGACAGAACTGCTTTGCTTGGTGGAGACCAGCATGTCCATGCCTCCTCCTTGTGGGCAGGGCTGCAGAGTCACCGACACAGAGTCAGGGCCTGTTGTGCTGGAATTATGGCTTTATAACCATCCTTTATTTACATGCACTGCTGAGGCAGTGGAAGCAGCAAATAGCTTTTTTAACTGCAGGCAGCTGAAACACGTCCCTGCAGCGCATGTGCCCCCTTGCCGAGGCAGGAAGGCAGGCAGGCAAGTCAAATCAGTTCCATGACTGGTTTCCAGCAGCGAATTATGTTGACGTGAAAATGATGTGTGCCATTCCAGTAATAAAATGGGTCTAATCTTCAGCACTGCCTGTGTCTCCTCCACCCTACACATCCCCTCAGTTTGAACTGGCATGCACACGGCACCGGGAAAAGAAGCATTACTGTAAAGTGTTTGGTTAGAAAGGTTTCAATTTACTCATCATGAGATTGCTGAGCAATATTGTAAGTAGACTCAAAAAAAAAAAATCAACAGGAGCTGTTCTTGTGTTTCCTAGGATGCTAGGGGAATGGTTAACCTAATCTATTAAGTATGGAGTTTGAATCAAAGCCACACTACGTTCATGTACATATTACAGACGTATATCCTGGGGACTTGAACAACCTTGCTTAGCAGTTCTCTCAGTGGCTGCAGCAACCTTTTGCCTCAGAAAGTTTTTCTTGTGCCCTTGTGCCAGCCTCTTTTTCTTTTCCTGCCCTTGGAAAATAAAAACCCATAACGACACACACAATCAGCAACACTGGTCTGATGATGCACATCGCACCCTGGCTTGCTAGTGCTGTGCTTCATTCCTCCCAACTGTCCTCCCATCTCCTTCCACTGACAGCAAAGCCGATAGCATCTCTCACACATGATTTGCCCTGACGTGGGAGAAGTGGTGGCTGAACCAAAGTCAAGGATCCAGAGGAGACTCTAGCTGAGATAGCTCAGCATCAGAAAATCCACGTTGTCAGGGCTTACTCTGCAAGAGCAGGGCTATCCAAATGAGAAACTTCTGTTTGACATATCTCACCAGATTTCAGCCTTGAAATGAAAACTGTTCTGAAGTTTAGGAAGTTTCTAAAGTTTAGAAAAACCTCTGTGGAGGAGGGGAGCCAGAAAAGAAATATGAGAACAAGGCTCAAAATAATGAAAACTGAAGTAGTAATTATGGGTGCAAGGGAATTGCATGGACACATTAAAGCAAGAAAGCTCTGGGACAGTGGTTAAAATGATCCCTAGAAAAAGAGTTTAGTGGGAACTTCCCTGGGGAACCACAATCAAAACCACTGACAATAAGTGGATGGGAAGTTTTAGAAGAAGATCTTTCTGTTAAGCATCCTTCTTTTCAAAGGAAGTTTCTGTCTGCCAGAAAAGGTAAGAAATACTACCTGCTATATAGAGAACGGGAAGGGACACTGCAGAGAGAAACCAGCTCTAAAGAAATGTCCTACTCATACGTCAGTTGCTTTTTTTTTACTAAGATGCTAACTGTTCTCATGGCCTAGTAACTTGTGCACTGCATTACTGTGTGGTAAGTCACTGGCACCAAATCACACAAGGCACCATCTAACCACTGGATAGGAAACTCCAGCACGAGCACAGTTTAAATCAATGCCCTATAAACTTTGGATAGTATTACTTAGACCTTGAAGCACTCAGACCTCCAAGGAAGCCGTAAAATACACTTCTGAGAAGGTTTATAATGGGGTGAACTTGCTATTTTCCATGCAGACATGTAATCAAATTACTCACTCGCAAAAGCACCAAGGTGTTTGTGGACAGCTCAGTAATTATTTGTGACAGCTTCAGAAACCAAGAAAGGCACCAGTGCTGTTGCAGCTGTGAAGGACATTTGAAATCACCATCTTTGTGTACAGCCTTCCTGTAAATGGGTCCTAAAAAAATCCAGCTGAGCATTACAGTAATTGTAATTCTATTGGTTTCTATAGAAATAGGATTACCCTAACAGCCAATAAATCAATTTCCTCCTGGAACTCTAATGCAATGAGAAGGGGCACCGTTTCACCGTTATTTATAGAGCAAACAGCTTTTACACAATTTGCAATACCTAGCAGAGTTTTATAGAGTTCCTGAGATTTTTTTCAAGCATGTTGCTGCATAAAACTATCTCTGGCAATAAATCCTAGAGGAAAACGGGGAGGGGGCAAGGCGGAAAGTAATGCAAAAGCTTTACCACCAGATGGCACGCTGGTACAAGTGCCGCCGTTCTGGCACGGCTGCCGCTCGCAGGCGTCGGGGTAGAGGACGCAGCCGAGCTTCAACTCGGTCAGCCCGACCACTTCGGCAAAGCTGCTGCGCTTGTTCTGGAGCGGCAGCTCGTTGTTATTTAGGACAACGGAATCCAGGCAGCCCTGAAAGCCGCTCAGCACCTGCGTTGTTCTCTTGTCAGTCAGGCTGCGGACGTTATCCACTTGGACCTGGGCGCCGAAGTAGACGGAGCTATCTGTGCTGAGAGTCTGGAAGTAGAGGGGGGCTTTGCGGCGCTCCACGTAGCTGTCGTCCAGGGACAAGCTGGTGAAATTGCGATTCAGCTCCAGGAAGACGGAATGCCAGCTTCCATCATTAACGGCCCTGCCAGAAATTCCCAGGATTCCTGGGCCACTTCCACAGTCCAACTGGAACCAGAGTTTGCCACCGACAATCTGCAGGAGGAAAACAGAAATTAGAGCGCTTCAGGTACTCACCATCTTGGAATATTCTATCATGGAGGACTGGAAACACAGAAGACTTCTGGAGCCTTCATTGTTAAAGCTGCACTCCTACACAACACTAAAATAGAAATTACAGTATCACAGTATCACAGTATTATCAGGGTTGGAAGAGACCTCACAGATCATCAAGTCCAACCCTTTACCACAGAGCTCAAGGCTAGACCATGGCACCAAGTGCCACGTCCAACCTTGCCTTGAACAGCCCCAGGGACGGCGACTCCACCACCTCCCCGGGCAGCCCATTCCAGTGTCCAATGACTCTCTCAGTGAAGAACTTTCTCCTCACCTCCAGCCTAAATTTCCCCTGGTGTAGCTCGAGGCTGTGTCCTCTCGTTCTGGTGCTGGCCACCTGAGAGAAGAGAGCAACCTCCTCCTGGCCACAACCACCCTTCAGGTGCCTTTATCATCAGGAGAAAGAATCCAAAATGCAAACCAATCAACCAAACTCGACAAAACCCAAAGGTGATAAACATCATCTGGCTCTGAATTCACCCAATGCCAATTAATGCAAAAAACTGAGAATGTAGAAAGAAATCTGGATACAGAGCTCAGCTGAGGGCTGGGATAATGATACGTCTCATTGAACATGGGCATGGGCTAGAGGACCATGCTCTGATGCTGAGTTGTGCTATTTCTCTGAGCAAGTCCCACTGTACACCCATGCACCCTGGTTCTGCTTCCGTGGGTGGTGCTACTAAAAGGACAGTCAAGGCAAGGGACCACCTCTGAGTGATTGAGAGAATCTTGTGGCAAAACGATTCGTCACTGCTTTTAGCTAGGGATGTGAGGTCCTCTGTTCATGTACACATCCTGTGATTTTGCAACCTTTTGGAGTATCTCAGAAAGGTTTAGATTTGTCCCTAAGTGCCATAAGTTCAGTTTCCTGAATACAACAATAAGACTCTGCTTAAGTCAGCTCTTTTCCAAGGAAGCTATAACATCTGCTCTGTGTACACCTCATAGAAGACATAAGATGGCTTTCACGTTTCTTTCTTTCTTTCCTCAACGGGTTCGTGGTTTTTGAGGGCTTGTTAGGATTTCTCATTCTCCTTCCTGTTCCTCACCCATCTGAAGTCCTCACAAAGGGCAAATCTGCGCTAGCCTGATAGGGCAGGCAGCATGAAGTGAGGGAATAGGGATGAAGTGCTGATTTCCTGATTAGCAGTTTACACGAAGATTTTAGGTTTCTCTAACAGATGGCAGATAAGTTTAAAAAGGCTGACAAGGCTGGATATAATTTCTTATGACACATTAATTGGATTCGAGCTCTCTGAAAGCTCTTGCGATTATTTTACCTTTATGTCATACCCTAGCAAGTATTTATTTCTGCAGACCTCATCTCAAGACAGTTCTGTTCCATTATTTATTCTCCTGAAAAGTTCAGGTGCTGTGTCCTTTTTCATCCTTCCCTGTAGCACACATTGTACTCTCACTGGTTTACCCATAACATAACCCTACTGCTCTTTTGCCAGTGGAGGTGAGTTACCACAGCTGTCAATGCAGAGCTCTGGTATCCTGCTAGCCATCTAGCCTGGCAATGGCTGATGCAGATATAGGATGCTGCATTGTGCCCATTGTCTTTGGCCATTTTGGGGCATTTCTGGCATGAATAACTGGTTGAACTTGAACTGGGCTGTAACCTCAAACTGAATCAGATTGGGTAGCTGCGGGGTAAATCACACAACTCCACCATACAAAATGATGTTATGCACGTGACAAGCTCTCTGTTAAGTCCAGCATGGCATGAAGCATGTTAGAAGGATACACACATGGAAAGAGTCAGAAGAGGAAGAATTAGACCCTGCTATGGGCAGGGGACCATTCTGAAGTCCTTGACCTCAAGAATGTAATGAAACTGAGATTTATGATTGTAATACAACATGCTTGTGGGATGGATGTTCCCTGGTTCTCACCACAGCTCAATCAAAACTGGCTAATGGATGTATAGAAGAATAAGTCTGGATCATCTTTAATTAAAAAAAAACCCATCTTTTCCTACAGGACTCAAAACTCAGCTGTAAACTACTTCTGTTGATTAAAATTTGGCCTATTAAAGCATCTGCTCAGGAAGAATTTCTGCAAATAAGACGCCCTGATAAACTGAGCTGATTTCTCTCCAGAGATGGAGCAATAGTTTTCACAAACCTTTAAGTCACTGCTTAGAAAGTGTGGTCTGGCACAACAGGAATACAAATCAAACAGAAAAATACATGCCAGCATAATGCACTGAGAAAAACAGCCATCATCGGATAAGCAGTTAACTTGCTTCTTGTTCAAAAGGCTTTTTCTTATGGAAACTGTTCTACCAACTGTGTATAATATACATATACTTCCCCTAAGACTACTTATACCCTGAAGGACCTACTGCCTGCATGTCTATTATCCTTGCTCACAGAACATGCTTTTCCAATTATCTTTATAAATACTACATCACATATGAGCACCTGGGATAAAGATTACACCATTTGTATATGGGAAATGATGACCTAAAAGATTTGCCATTAAAATAGGCTTTATACATCTTTCTCATCCAGTTTTTATTTCTTTTTACTAGCAGATGATCTGATGTGCACGGTAAATATATACTGTACAAAAGGGTATGCTTCCTTTCTTTTATTAAAAAATCTCTAGTAAGTCCCACCTCAGGCTAGAGTGAAAGATGGAAAGGATGGTCTGATGCTTACAGTACTGGCCTAAGATATGATAGATATGCATGGGAACCCACACTCTGCAGCACTCTTCCTCTGAGATCTCAAGCAAGCCATTAGTTTCAGGTCTCCATCAGTACAAGAAGGATAACGTCATTTCCCTACCTCACACCACTGCTTTATAGATACATACATTAAAGGCTGTGACATGCCCAGATACCTCTAGCAATGGGACCATAAAGGTGCTTTCATTAATCAGATGGTCACAGGCATTGATGGAGAGGGATAGGGAGGAAATATTTGCCCCTTGATGGTCCCATGCCTCTAGGAGAAGAAGAGTCCCTTCCAACCCAATGCAATCTGTGAATCTGTGAACAGCTGGTGAAGAGCAAGTGCTGCAAAGGGCTCCTGTCCCACTTGCTTAGTAGCTAGGCTGTCTGGACTCAGAAGAGTCCTTCACTCAACAGGACAAAATGGCATCTCTGCTCCTTAGCATGGAGAATTCAACCATAGATCTTTGATTCATCAATTAAACCCTGGTGCCCCCATGATTCCTTGTAGCCACTGTGATATCAAGGACACCATTCAACCTTCAAGAGGAGGATCTTTGATTTCAGCCAAGAAAGGCTCAACTTCAAGTTAAATTCTGACTAAATGAGGTACACTCAAGCAAATAGTATGGAAATCCAATGAACAGCTAATGGTGTGGTCCAGCAGTTATACAGTGGGATTACTGGTCTGTTTGAATGCTGGTAGCATCAGACTCTCAGTTGAGGACTGAAGGTGTGGCACTGATTTTGTCTCCATCTATGTGATGCAACACAGCAGAGCCTGAGTTACTCCATCTGCAAATTCTGCAGCCCCTCCCCAGTGCAGCCCCTGGTGCTAGCAGAGAGTCTGCGTACCAAGATGAAAACAGCGAGACATTGCTTCATTCTAGCTGAACAGAAAATTCCCACCAAGCTTCCAACTCTTGGAGTTTTCTGAGCTTAGTTACAGTATCTCTCATTGTAACTACTAGGAAAGTGAGGTCAACGCATACTTAAACATATATGGTCTTACAGATACAAAATTCCTCACCTGTAGAGAAGTACAAAGAACAGAGAAGGCTCCAAAAGCTGATGCAATCTGTTACATTTCAACATTTTCATTCAGTGAGCAAAATGGAGCCAAAGACATACTGTAAATTATATTAGAATATTAGCCTGGCTAAGATGTTTGGCTAGCAGCCATATTTGTGTATCAGCATAAGTAATAAAATGATCAAATGGTTCTTCTGAGACCACCTTCAGCTCACACAGTCCATCTGCAGTCACACACCACGGATGCAGCATGCTGTCTACTCCTCTATCTGGGGAAATATTTCCTTAGCCAAATTACATTTCAGGTTCGTTTGTGTAAAACGGTGTCTTTAATTAAAATATTCCTTGTTTCAACTCCAGCCATAACCGGGATCATATCCAAGCTTCAGTCCTATCCAGCATAAGCCACACAGCAGTAATGCATTCAAATGTATAATAGACACTTAACTAAGCCACGCAAAGTTTCGCGTTAGATGTCTGGATGGAAGAGCATATGCTTGCCTTTCACCATTTGACATCTAGATTTGTGCCATGATGGGAAAGCCTTTCACAGTATCACCGTATCATCAGGGTTGGAAGAGACCTCACAGATCATCAAGTCCAACCCTTTACCACAGAGCTCAAGGCCAGACCATGGCACCAAGTGCCACGTCCAACCTTGCCTTGAACTGCCCCAGGGACGGCGACTCCACCACCTCCCCGGGCAGCCCATTCCAGTGTCCAATGACTCTCTCAGTGAAGAACTTTCTCCTCACCTCCAGCCTAAATCTCCCCTGGCGCAGCCTGAGGCTGTGTCCTCTCGTTCTGGAGCTGGCCACGTGAGAGAAGAGAGCAACCTCCTCCTGGCCACAACCACCCCTCAGGTAGTTGTAGACAACAATTTTGCAAAACAAGTTGAATTTCTATTATATCCCTTGGGGGAAAAAAAAATTAAATACATTGTATAATTCTCTTCTGTGATGGCCTCGTAATGCTTTAAACTGCTAAATCTTACTTTTCCCAAAGAGATGCTACAGAGCAAAAAGAAAATGGTGATACCAGTTTTTGGCACATGTATTCTCTTGAAATGAAAAAAAGAAGAAGGGTCATTGATCTGCATCTCATTTTGCTCCAGTCTTAAAAGCAAGAGCATGCAGCAAAACCAAAAATATGGCCAACCTCTCAAAATCGATGGATGAGTTGCTTTATTTGAACCAGTTGAATAAATAACACCCTTATTATATTGTATCAATACAGCAGAGATGGTAGGCTCTCAGCAAAGTAGTAGACAAGCAGTTTGCTCTATGGAATTGATTATTCATCCAAGTGTGCTGTGTTTATGATTATGAAATATTTCCATCCCTGGAGTTATCACAAATGTATGAGCTCTCAAAAGGAAGCTGGTCATTTAAACACTGAAAACCATATTGCAGCATTAATTATTAAATAGACTTTGATAGGGGAGACTTGCTTCAAAACAATTAATGTCACTATATGCCCCAACACTGGTGGCATTTTCTGACCATTCTCCCATGTGCTCACACTGTGTGGTGAGTCTACATTTCTTCCAGCTGCCTTCGTTTGCAGCTCAGTGATGGTGTTGGGCTCTCTAGTGCTAATCCAACAGATACTTAAGTACATGCTTAAAATTAAGGTAGGTGAGTAGTTCCAATTGCCTTCAAATGCAGGAAGTTAAGCAAGTGATTAAGTGCTTTGCTGGAGAGATGCCAGAGTGCTCAAAAGAGTACAGGATCCCATCCTTTATCCTCTCTTTGGAAAGCTTCTCCTCATGTTTAATTTAATTGAAAGCAATGCACAAATGATAACAACTTCACGTTTACAGACCTCTAATTAATCTATTTAATGGCCTCATTTCTGAGTACCTCCCTATCTCACAACATACATACCTGGTTAAAAAAAAAATAGAAAAAAAGGCTTTATCTCTGGTTTACAATTGAAAAAAAACCAGATGCTTAGAGAGTCTAAGGGTAACATCTGAGTTAGGGACCCCTACAATGCAGTTCAGAAGTCAAATGCTATCCCTGAAGAGACCTACTATGGCTATATCCCTAGAGCACAATACCATTTGTCTGCTCATAGAGGCACTTTTGTGAGACTTTAGTCTAATGTTTCTCTGCTAAAATGACCTTGACAAAACTCTAGCAATTTCTGATCTTTTAAGTGCTGTCTTTTCTTCAAAAAACATGATGAATGTAACAGTTTGCTCTTCTTTAAACCCTATGCTTATAGAAGCCAAGGGCCAGTACAACAGTAAAATCTGCCCTAGCTAAAAGCTAAGCATGAGGCTCTGAGTAAGGAATTCCCTGCTGAATGCATGGGAGAAAGTGGAGTCTTTGCATCCATACATGACTCTGGACCTCACTCACTGGACAAGTGAGGTGACAGCTGCTTCTGAAGCTCTGCAATGAATTCTGCATGAGATTGTTTCAGAGTTGAAAATTCTTTCTTAGAGCTAGGAAGCACAACAGAGCATGACAGAGATCGGCCTCCGAGATGAGAACAGCATAACCATAGCTTTTATCACTGCTCCTCTAAGTACTGTTTTTCCCCCCAATATCTTTTAAAGCGTAATGGTTAGGTGTTTGTTTGAAGTGGTGACTGAAAACATGTAATTCCTATCCCACAACAAAACCAGCCCAGGTGGCTGCAGTGAAGGGGCTCTCTTCCTTCTTTTTTTATTTTGGTAATAGAATGTTTTTTTCTCTTTTGACACAGAATTTCCCAGCTTCAACCAGAGATTTCCAATCAGTTACCTATGACCTCACCTGCTGCACTCCTTAATCATGATAGTTTTTTACACAGGAAACTGTAACAAAAAAAAAAAAAATATATATCCATTTCAGTCTGTCCCTGTATCATCTCCTGTTGTTTTCAAGTGGCACCTTCCAGCCAGGCTGTTTGGTTTGGTCCAGTCATTTTTCAAAACTGCAGCACTGCAAACATTCCCTACTGATATATGCAAATAGCAGCTATGATGAAGTCTTCAAAGGCCTTCAAGCCTGAAGGTTTGTTTTGGGTTTGTGAACAAAAAAGTATACTGAAAGGTTCAAACTATGCATTTTTACATGTCTCAAAGCTGAGTTTATCCTGAACAAATTTAAGCTATGCTGAGAGTCCCCAGTGAATGACAGACAGTACTGCTGCTCATGAAATACTTCAGTGTAACAGCTCTAAAATGATTTGTTGCCCATTAATAACTCATCTAGCCATTTTAACATTACCTAAGGATTCAGCCAAAAGAACTCTAAAGATAGCAAATACAGACACAAAAGGCTCTGTGCCATTTCTCCTACTGCTGCATAATGGGACATGGCCAAGTTACAAAAGTCAATGTCTTCATTTTGTACCTTAGAGGCTCTTGCTAAAACACTACACATGTAGGCTCTTGGATGAGCCTAGGACTCACTCTTTTTATCATCCAGCAGATATTTGCCTTTCCACAGAAAGAACAAAAGGAACAAGAACGCACAGAGACCTTATCAACTAAATACTGATTGGCTACCTCCAACTATACCATGCCTCTCTCAGCAAATAATCTTAATTCACAGAGTGCAGAAATCTTCATGTTCACAGAATCACAGAGACATTCCGGTTGGGAAACACCCTGAGGATCATCAAGTCCAACTGTTTCCCTACTCTACAAAGTTCACCCTTAAACCATATCCTCAAGTACCACATCACAGTATCACAGTATCACAGTATAATTAGGATTGGAAGAGACCTCATAGATCATCAAGTCCAACCCTTTACCACACAGCTCAAGGCTCGACCATGGCAGCAAGTGCCACGTCCAATCCTGCCTTGAACAGCTCCAGGGACGGCGACTCCACCACCTCCCCGGGCAGCCCATTCCAGTGTCCAATGACTCTCTCAGTGAAGAACTTTCTCCTCACCTCCAGCCTAAATCTCCCCTGGCGCAGCCTGAGGCTGTGTCCTCTTGTTCTGGTGCTGGCCACCTGAGAGAAGAGAGCAACCTCCTCCTGGCCACAACCACCCCTCAGGTAGTTGTAGACAGCAATAAGGTCACCCCTGAGCCTCCTCTTCTCCAGGCTAACCAATCCCAGCTCCCTCAGCCTCTCCTCGTAGGGCTGTGCTCAATGCCTCTCACCAGCCTCATCACCCTTCTCTGGACACGCTCAAGCATTTCGATCTCCCTCCTAAACTGGGGGGCCCAGAACTGAACACAGTACTCAAGGTGACTTTTAAACACATCCACGGTTGGTGACTCAATGACCTCCCTGGGCAGCCCATTCCAATGCCTGACCATTCCTTCTGTGAAAAAATGTTTCCTAATGTCCAGCCTACACCTACCCAGTCACAGCTTGGTCTATCACTATGTACCTGTAAGAAGAGACCAGCAGCAGCCTGTTCAGTAGGAGACACGTTATAAGCATTTGTTTTTTTGGAATTAACAGCAGTGAGGGCATATCCTTCAACCACAGCCATGGACACAGAAGAAGAATAGCTATTTCAGCATGCACAATTTTGACTATATGGCCATATAAATGACCAAATCTTGCATCTCATGCAGACTGCCTCCTGCATGCAGACAAACATAATGCTCTTACAACGAACAGCAGCCAGTGGAGCATTTTCCAAGTGCCACTAACAAGCTGCTTTTTTTTTTAATTGTTGTTGTTGTTGCTGCCATATTCAAAATTGTCGTTTTCCGCTGCAAGCATGAAACAGATCAGACTTCATCTTCTCAACCTACTGCTGAAATGAGAACAGCATTCCCCAAATCAAGAGCCAACAGAAAACATATAATCAAGAAAAAAACAACTGTGGAAAAGATAAGCTATTTTAATTACCTTCAGAATTATACAGGGATTCGCTCTGGTGTACATTATAATCCCGTTGCTTTGCAGGGTTCGCAGACGGAGAGCCAACTTGAATTCCTCTTTCTTGCTATTTTCAGAAACCCGGTATTTAATGTAGCTATTCCCAGCAAAGCTAAGGGAAGTGTGGCCTGAAATAGCCATTTTGAAAAGACACACACTCTTTTAGTGACACATGAAATAATTCCTCAGCTGTCAAGTTAATTAAAACAGTTTTCAGAGCTAATGAGAGTGACTAAGAAGAAGTGAATAAAACTGAATTTTGATGGGAAAAACAAACAAACAAACTGGAACTACAAAATAATAAAACAAACAACCTACAAAAATATTAACAACAATAAAAGTATTTTTCAGAAGATGAAGAGAAGTTTTATTTCTCCATACTTGCATTAAAAGAAAGAGATTTCTCTAAGTATGCAGCATTTTTAAAGTTATAACCCCTGGAGGCATCTACCTTCCTCACTGATAAAAAGGAGTCAAAGATGACCATAACTGTACATCAGGCAGTTGAATTAGTGCATATAATGTTAGGGTGTGGGATTATGCCAGTCAAACCCTTTCAGTGAGTTCCCTGCAACCGCTGCCCAGGACGACAGTGCTACAGCTCAATATCTGCTTTGTTTCCAGCAGAGAAATAGCACATGTCCTCTGTCATGCAGCCCTGGATTCACTGAAGTAAACAGAAAGCTCTAATTCACCAGCTTTCCACCTGGCTCTTTATCTCCCAGGGAACAACACAGCTGCAGAGAACTCACAAATGTCCTCAATCTTTCTTTTTTTGGGGTGGTGCAGTGTTTTCATTAATAAAGGCTGGAATTCCAGTAATCTAAATAGTAAGCAGAAGAGTTAATTATAGACCTTTGCCCATAGCAGGAAAACATCTGGCATAACAGTCTCTAGGAAAAGTCCTGTTTTCTTAGCAGCCTGTTTTACTGATCTGGGATTCAACCAAGTCAGTGGGAATTTCCCAACAGAAACTGGATCACAGTCTTCGTATAGCCCCACAGCTGTGAAGACAAGTATTTTACAGGGCTCAGAGATCCACTGAGTGGCAGTGGTAAGAAGGGTTAAGTAGTACATCTTCTGTTAACTTCAGTAACATCTCTACCTACAAAATGAGAACGGCAGCACTCTGCAGTTCAAGTATACCCCCGTTACTGCTGTGATAGACACCTGAACATTCGCCAAGCTTTCCTGGTGGGCACTGGCAGATGAATGGTCTCCGGTTAGCTTCATACCCCACACACTGCATGTCCCCTGGACATGGCTTCTCCAGACAGGGATCGTTAGACCCTGGGCAGAGTCCTCCTGCAATGAGTTAAAACACTGTCAGGGATACATAGTGCAAAGCATGATCTGCAGCAAGACAAGAGTCATGAAAGACAATCGACCTTAAACTTCAGTACAAGCAAAGAATGGCTTAATAATAATAACTGCCCCAAAAGAAAACCTTCACAGAAAAGACATCCTTTGGACAAGTATGTAGCAAAACCATTATGGTTGCTCTTCAAAGGCTTCACTAAAACCCAAGGCATGACAAAGGATTAAAGCCAAGTATTATGAGCAGTAACGGCTTTGTAATTGGTGTTGTGACTTTCAGGCCATTCATTTTCTCACAAAGCATTCTGTGCAGGGAATGTAGAGATATGAGAAAAGAATTACTCCTCTTGCATCAGTGTACCCATGAGAAGCAAACTGAAAGAGGCAGAGGTCTCATGGATAAAAATATGAACAAGTAATCCCTGAGCTACAAAGTGATAGTTGGACTTTTGTTGTCATGATGGACAGGACATGCCATCAGCCTGATCATACAGCACAGGCAAACCTGCCTTGTCCCCATGTTCCTCCTGACATTTCTGAGAGCTCACAACCTTGCCCAGGCTGCCAGAACCTATCCTCCTTCCTTCTGGTTGCAAATACATAAATCTCACTGCACCTGGAAGTGCATATGTCCAGGGAAAAAACAAACAAACAACAACAACAACAAGAAAAAACAACCCCAAACCCTCCAAAAAAGTTAATTCCTTGCTTTGGAGACTCCAAGTGAGTAAGTTTTGAAAAGTAAAAATAAAGTTGACTCTATTTCTTAACATTTCCTAATTGAAGACAGAAGTTGTTTAGCATGTTAAACAGCCAGTTGCAATTTATAACTTTGGCAAAATATCCATGAGCTTTTGTATTTGGAGAAGATTCTGACAAAGTTATTTTGGATGCTAGTGCAAACTCCTTTGTAAAGAACTTTTATTAGTAGAATTTAATCTTGCCCAAGAATAGGTGAATTCAATACTACTTATTTCATAAGGAGAGTAAGAAGAAATAAGTACTACTTATTTCATAAGGACAGTAAAGGGACAGAGGGATGCTGAGTTTACAACTTGTTTAAAGTACTTGTGTGACTCAATCACATTCAGGGTCTTCAAAACCTCCTAAAATCTTAATGTCTACCAGGTTGAGCATGTCCAGGGCTTACTTCGAAGCCTGTCAATGTCAAAGGAACTTCTTGCATTTCTTATAGTTTGGTTGACACTTCTATATTACTTATTAAAGTGTTTAAAAAAATGGTTTAATTGCCCTTTGCAGTGTTTGCAAATACAAGAACACAAAGCACAACACAACTATTGCAGCTTAATGTGAGAATTCTGAGGAACAGACAGGTTCCACACGAGTTATCTTTCTTTTGGTTGCAAAAAGGAACTCAGCAGATGCAGGGTCAACTTCTACCTCTGGGGCTGCTATGAAAGTAGCCTTTAAGAACAGGAAAAAATGCACTCCTGCTCTTGTTTCTGTTGATTTGCAACCAGAACTTCAAGAGAGTGAAAGACAGTTCCTAGGAATGGACAGGAGCCTCTTGTTTTCTTATCAAATTCCTAGGAATGGAGAGGACTCTCTTGCTTTCCTATCAAATTAATTTTCTTGTTACATGGAGGTGATGATTTTCCCAAGCAAGTCATCCCCTTCCTACCCATCACCTTCTGAATGTTGCCAGTTCTTGTTTATTGTGGACTCCTGATGGCATTCAAAAATTACTTTATTTTATGAGTGTATGTTTTTTATTCACAGTTTATAAAGGAAGAAATCAACTTGTCATAAAGTAGATCTCTCAAAGTAATGAAAGAAAGGATCTTACTGCTGTCACAGTTTAGTGTAAGCCAAGCAGGGCTCATAGTAAGCAGAGCTGAAAGTACATAGCACTGTAAGTATTTTCTGGAAAAGGCAAAAATACTACTGTAGGTTTCAAAGTGGATGTGGGCTGACTACTAATATGGCAATGACTGTAAATGTCTTGCTTGATGTATAGCACAGTCAATTTAATCTTTAACATCCTCCCCTCCTTTGTCAAACATTTGTTTGAGAGGTCTATGCAGTAAACGATTTACAGTGCTGCCTATAGCACTGTTAGAAAATGATGCATGGCAATCTTTATTAATCACTTCAGTAGGTAACATTAGCAGGAATAACAGCTGCCACATACACTCACATTTTAGGTCTTACGGAATCAAGAAACAAATGCCAATTCATAAGGGTTCTGCACTGCAGAACTATATTCTATTTAAATGGAGAGCCTGAAGAATTTAAGAGAGAATATGATGCTTTCTATAGCTTTTCTTTTTAGAAAAGGCCTCCCTATTCTTTGGAATTCAATGGCAAGTAACAATTACTTCCGAAATTATAACAGGTGGTTAAATATTCTGTAGGCTGCCTCCTTTTTCTATTTGGTTGTTTCAGCCATTTTAATTAATTCTTATGTGACAAATACACAACATCCTGCTGTACACAGAGTATATCTCCTCTCCGAACACACTTAAACATTTTGTGAGCTGTAATTCAAGTGAACCTCTGCGTAGCTGACAGACAAGTCATTTGGACAAAAGCCGTACAGCTCATCAGCGTGCAGCAGAAAGGGGCACTGAGATTTCCAGATGTAGCTCCGCCAATTTTCACACCCTTTAACCTATGAATCTACCTTTGACACGAAGCAATAAAAGAACAGCTTACTTTGTTATCCATCTCTGCCAGGTTTTGAGCTGATTTAAACTCTGATTTGTACTTCAGAAATCCTTCCACAATGACAAAAAATATATTGAAAGGATCTGATGTATTTAGCGCAGTTGTGGAGATACACTAACAAACTCCTTTTCCTGCACCTGGCCATGGATAGTTCTGGTAAACTAGAAGCAAATCAACGTTTTATTCATCCTGCTGCAGCAGCATTTCATAGCTGTCACAATATTTTTTCAAATACTCAGACTTGGGAGGAAAAAAAAGCCTTATGCCTGCCTGTGCAGTTGTAAGCATATAAGCTACAAATCTGCATTATTGAATTGCTCCAGCTTACACGCGCTTTCAGGCTGATTTCACAACTGTATGGAGCAAAATTGTCAAATTGTTTGAGGTTATGTTGCCCACATCAAAGATTTACAGCCTGAATTTAAATAAAATTATTCTAATGTTGCATTTCCACTCCAAAGAGCAGCCTATTTACCATCCAGCAAGAGATTCAAGAAATATCTATTTGAATTGATCTTTATTTTCTGTAGGTGAGTCCAGACAACCCACAGTGTTCCCTTGAAACTCACATTACTATTAATAAAGCTGTTCTCTGCAAGGTATCACAGAGACACATGAGCTAGCACCAACTAGTGCATGGCAGGAAAAGGTGCAATAGACCCACTTGATTCTGACAGCTCAGCTTCAGTTTAATTCTTGAAAAGAAGGTAAAAGTATTACAACCTCCTTCTAGTATCCTGAGGAAGAAAACACACTTCCATTGCAAAATGAGACATACATTTAATTCCTGTCCCTCTTTGGAAGGACCACTTCCAGGAGTGTAAATGTATTTTGAAAATGGAGTACTTCAACAATTTTAACTTTAGCCTTGCAATATTTGGTGTTTTGCTGCAAGCCCATTATCCTGAATCTGTGTGAACATTAGAGCAAGAGACTGCCTTGCTCACTTGCAGAGGAAAGTTTGAAAGGTAACTCCTGGAGAGCAGTCTCACCATGTAAAGCAAATGCCAAACCACTACTTCTAAGCAACTGAATAACTAGTTTTATAGGAAAACTGTCAGCTCCTAAGCTTAGGTTTGCTCTTATGTTTGGAGCATGGTGCTCATGCATTGTAAGCAATGACTGCTGTATACGGATCAGTGCAGACACCACAAACTTGTTTCGGTATATGTCAGCCATGGGTTTCAGTTAGCTCGAGTGACTGGAAAACTTGGTGTCACACAATACATCCAAATGAATCAGATTCACTCCCAATTTTAGAAGAACTGATCTATTTGGCCTCTTCCATCCAGGCCTGGATCACAGCTACCCTTAAGAAATCTTCAGTGATAGATGGCACTTCCTAGTCACTCTAATTCTACATTTATGCCTCCACTTCATGCTTCAGCTCTTCCACATTTTTATGAGATTGTGCATTCTCAGCATGGGGCCTTAATACGAGAGATAAACCTTTCTCCTTATACAAGTGCAGTTTTAAAAGGACTTTGGACAGACCCCCAAATCTATCAAATTTATCTCTAGTTCTTTGATCCTAAGCACAGAAAGGACATCTTCATCCATATTCCTGGCTACCTTGCCTGGACAACTTAAGGCTCATCAATAGGTGTTGCTTCCTGAAAACACAAAAAGTGATGTTGCACACATAGGAACTGAGTTCTTCATGCTGCATCCTGCAAAACAGGCAAGGTTTTGTGACCTACTCTAGGTGATCCTGCTCTGGCAGGGTGGGTTTTACAAGATGATCTTTTGAGGTCCCTTCCAACTTTTAACATTTTGTGATTCTGTGACTCTTTAAGAGGCAGTGTGTGCTCTGTGGAACTGAGGACATCACCTCTGAAGATGAGGTCTTATATCAGAAGCAGATCATCACAGCCTGTGATCTGCTTTTGTCAGAGCATTCACAAAATGCTAAAAATGGCTCTATAAAGTCAGAATTGCCTGGTTTCATGAGAAAGTGGTCCAAGACTGCCATTCACTTGATTAAATAACATGGATGTGAGTGTCTGCACTTTTACTGAACACTTCTGGGTCTATTAGAAAAATTCTTTCAAACTATTTAACCAGAACCATATTAAACACTTGAAATGGAATTCATCTCATCTAACTTTAGGGCATGATTCATCCGACTGATTTTAGACATCTAGGGAGAGATGTATCACATCATTAAAAATACCTCATTCTTTCCACTGTCTGCAAATGGGGCCTGGAGTGACCAGCTGAGCTGTAGATAGAAACCCACATTTGTCAAGATGATTTCAGTGAAGCCCTCTCCCATAGACATATTGATATACTCCCACTTTTCTAAGGTTGTAAGTGCAAGACAACTCTATAGCAAAAGCAGCCCAAACAAAACCTGCTTCTTCCTTGCATCTTTGTCTCAATACCATAGAACCATTTTGCACCATGAAAAAATACAGAGTAGACTTTTGCTTCTGAAAAACGAGAATGTCACGAGAACTCTTTGACACATATATGTTTATCTTCGTCCTCCCAGCTCTATTTCCCACAAGCATTGACAGATGTTTGCATACCTCAGGTCATGTGATGGCAGAATGGATATTGCATGCTCCTGTAGCTACACTGAAACAAAGCCCAGTGTGTTGCAGTGTTTTTCATACAAACACAAGCAGATGAGCTAGAAACCTAGGAAGACAGTCTGTTATTGGAGAGCTCCTTAGTTCAATTTTATTGATCCTAAAGTCTTAGATTGATGCGTGTGAACTTTCGAACTTCTCCCTGAGCTGAGCTGCTGAACCACCGAAGCTCACCCACTCCCTGCCTTGCAGTCTCCCTGCATTTTCATGTGAGATAGCTCTGTTTGCTCACAAAGGTAATCTAGGTAAGCTATGCACAGCTGGCATGCATAAATTGTGCATATCTGTGACATCTCCCAACGGGAAAAACACTCCAAGTATGATACATATTTCAAGAACGAGTGAATTAGTTCAAACTTCAGCTTTCTGGGTCATAATTGAATCAGATCTCTGGGACCATATGCAATACTTTAATGGCTTTGTCATAACTCAAGCTATTAATATTTACTGGACTAGATCATGAAACTATCCTAGTAACAAAGGAAGTATAATTCTTTTATCATACTCTTATCTTGTTAATGCTGTCTTGTTAAATGAGCCAAAATAAATCTATTCAAGTATTTTGTGTGTTTCTTCCTGACTTGCTGTATTTATATGTACTTACAACAACTACTGATCAAAGGAGTTGCATTTCTCTATCTCTTTAACTGGGCCTAGTCTTGTCCTTTGTGAAAATAAAACTATACATGTAGTCTCTAATTAACATGCCCTCAGGAAGTCTTTTTTACCACCTACATGATAAACACATTGTGTGTGTCTGTATTTACCTAAATACCAAGACATTCCTTGTGGCTCCTTTGCCTGCTCTCTAGCCCTACTTGACCCATCTTGTTCTATTCAAAGTACAGCAAAATCTCCTAAGAGCAGGAGCTGTTTCATTTGGGGGTGACTCTTGCAGTCTTGAGGAGAAGGGTTTGGGTGTGTCAGTGGGGAGGGACTATTTACAAGGTCTTGTAATGACAGGATGAGGAGTAATGGGTTTAAACTGGAAGAGGGGAGATTTAAACTAGATGTTAGGATGAAGTTCTTTACAGTGAGGGTGGTGAAACACTGGCACAGGCTGCCCAGAGACTGTGGATGCTCCCTCCCTAGAGGTGTTCAACGCTAGGTTGGATGAGGCCTTGAAGGACCAGTTCTAATGAGAGGTGTCCCTGCCTATGGCAGGGAGTTGGAAAAGGGATCTTTGTGGTCCCTTCCAAGCTAAACTGTTCTATAATTCTATTCTATATGATAACTTGGCATAAGTCCACAACGGTTGCTGGCAGCCCAGAAGGCAGCAATGTGCTGGTCTGCATTGAGAGCATCTTTCCTGTACTGAGGGCTGCAGCTGGGGACACAGTACTCCAGATGAGGTCTCACCAGAGCAAAGTGCTGGAGTGGGTTCAGAGGAGGCCATGAAGATGATCAGAGGTTTGGAGAACCTCGCATCTGAGGACAGGTTGGGTGAACTGGGGCTGTTCAGCCTGGAGAAGAGAAGGTTCTGGAGGAGACCTTGGAGCAGCCTTTCAGTACCTGAGAAGGGCCTACAAAAAATCTGGAGACTTTTACAAGGCCCCATAGTGACAGGACGAGAGGGAATGGATTGAAGCTTGAGGAGGGCAGTGTGAGGGATTAGGAAGATTTAGACTGGAGATTAGGAAGAAATTCTTTACCATGAGGGTGGTGAGACACTGGAACAGGTTGCCCAGGGACATATAAATTCCCAAGGGAGTTGGTGGATTGCCCTACATTAGACAGTTTCAAGGCCCAGTTTGACAGGGTGCTGTGCCATCTCATTTAAACTACGTTCTTACCCTGAAAGGTTGGACTAGATGACCCTTAAGGTCCCACCCAACCTGGTATTCTATGAATTCCAAACAGTGTGAAGAGGTTGAAGCACTGGCTGCTGTGGAGAACATCTTTAAAGCACGGATACTTTATACTTTCCTTGGAGACCTCTTATCTCTGTGCAGGTAATAGACACCAAGGCTTTCTCCTCAATGGTAACTATGCTTAAATCAGAAGTTCTGGACACTTTTGTTATAAGAGGGATGATGGTGGACTGGACATGCAGAGCCTCACCCCAGATCTTGAGGACCACCTATGGGAAATCAGCAAACACTGGCTTGAAGGGGAGCTGTGGGAATTTATCCAGCTTTCCATCTGGACCATGGAAAGCTCTCTGTTGCAGCTGTTCCCATGCAGCAGTCTTCAAGGCTGTGATAAATTGTCCAGAAGCAAGGGACCACAGGCAGTCTGCAGAACCACAGTGCCTTTCTGGCAGCCAGACATGCACTTCGAGGACTGACTGGTACATGATATAAAAAATGTGGAAATCACTGTCCCACTGAATTTTTGTGCTTCCAGTGCAAACTTGCTTTGCAAGGAGGAAAAGGGAGAGAACTGATGGATCAGAACTGTACTGCATTGAAGTCCTTTTTTGGAGCTAAGCTAAGGGATTATGAGGGAGATCCACTTACTATCAGTATCTGAATAACACATCTTTATTGACTTCAGTAAGTAGTGAAATGAAATTACAAACAGTGAATATTTTGGCTGCCAGAAAACCAATTTCTGACAGCGAGGGCTATCACTGTCCCCATGGAGATGAGGATTTGTGATTTCTTGGTATAAAAATAAAACAAAGCTACAACTTAAGAGAATCAAAAACTGTCTTGCAGACAGTGCTGCTGCACTGGCTCCTGGACTTGTCTAGATGATATTGCAGCATTGTCCCTTTTAAATCTGTGAAAATCCTTTATTTCAGAGCCTTTCATGTGTAACAGCATGCTGGCTGTTGTTATAATAGGTACATTAATTTGAAATTTATAAAGCTGTTACCTAAAAATTGACCGTTCTGCTCTTGAACGTACATGAAAACACCTCAGGTGCAGTATTCTGTTATTTTAACAGAACCGAACTTCTATGGCATGATTATTTATGTGCTGCAGGAGACAATGAGTCCTGGGTAAGGTTTATGCAATTTATGCCTGTTTTCATCCCCACTGAAGTCGATGGTAAAGACATGCAGTCCTGCTGACTGCTGCAGAAATAAAGGTTGGTTACTGAGACATGGCTGCTGAATTCTTGTGGTGCTCTGTGTGTGTATATGTGCACATGTGCTTACGATGAGAGAGACTTAGATGTATTGATTTTACAGCAGCTTTTTTCTCTGCTCTTAAATGAAGTGGAATGAGGAGCAAATAGCCTGACAAACAAAAGAAACAGAACTATTATTATAACTGCCTGAGGTTTTACACTCCAAGTGGAGAATCATAAAGAAGATTGGCTCTCAAGCCTATTTGTCATACATGCCCACGTGGAATCTCTACCAGAAGGTGGAGCAGCCTGAAACCCAGCCAAAAATGCACCCTGTGACCCATTTTAGCTTTAAAGGTCAGAAACAGTGCTTGCTTGCAGTTGCTTAATAAAATACTTCATTGGTTTCTATGCCTCTGTAAAAATGGAATTGGAAAAGGCCTTTCCACCTGCAATACATAGGTCAGGGGTCTCCTTCCTTAGAGACTGCTGGTGCCTCGCTGCAGAGCAGCCTGTACTGCTATGGTTACACTCCAGGTTTATCCCTGCGGTGGCAGTGAAGTGGTGGAAAACCACATCCCTCCCTCTCCTCTCCCTCTCCCCTTCCTTCCCCTGGAAGCTGGCTGATGGCTCTGATTATGGAGCCTCCAGGAGAGCTGTCTTTGTCGTAAAAGGCCAAAGTTCATCAACTTCCATTTACATCAGTAAACATGAACAATTCCTCCTGAGCCTGAGAAATCAATTCCCACAATACATCAGCCAGTCGTGCTTTAACAGACTGAATTGAAATGCCCCTTCTAATCTGCATCAGAGGAATAAAACCAATCCTATCGCATAATGTGCAAGGCTGGAAGGGGAAGAGGGAGCAGTACTCACCATTGCACATGCAGCGCACATTCCTGTAAAAGCGGGGACACACAAAACTAATTCGTGCTGTGCTATAGGTCATCAGGGAATGGGAATCAATAGACAGACTTTGCTCACAGTGTTGCTCCTGACAATCCAGTCCGGAGCAATTCTTCTCCAGGATAGCAGAAATACGAATCACATTTTCCAAGTGTCTCCTTGCATTGGTAAGCTTCTGAATCAAATAGGCAGGCTTATAGAAACCACTGTTGTGCATCTGAACCGCAAACAGCATGTCAAGCTGATTGCCACCTGCCACCGGCTGAATACTGATGATGTGCAGGCTGTCCTGCTTTTGGGAGAGCACTGCGTTCCGCAAGGTACGCCTGAAACCGTGCATGTGAAGGCCCACAAAATCTTCCGGGGAGACGTTCTCAAAACGGATGGTGACTGTGTTCTGCAGCATTTCTTGTAGCAACTGCTCAACGTGGACCACAACATCGATGGGTACCTGGAACCGGCCATCGCTGACAGACACATTCAGGATATACTTGCCGTTATCCAGCCCTCCAAGGGCAATAATCTTCCCGTCGTGGCTGTTGACCTTGAACAAACTTTTCTGCTCTGATTTGAGTGTGTAAGTGAGGACATCGTACACATCCTGATCTGTGGCATGAATTTTCCCAATGACTCCCCCAGGAAAATCATCTTCCATGGTGACAATGAAGATTTCCAGTGGAATGGCAGTTGGTTTGTGAATGCTTTCTTCAATAACCCTCACCTGAACGTAGGTGTGGGAAACCTGCTGAGGCTTCCCAGAGTCCTTTGCCTAGTGTAATTTAGAAAAAAAGGAATGAAAAATGGAAATAAACCACACATCTATAATACAGCCAGCAACCATAACTTCTTGCTATATATATTTTCACAGCGTTAGGAATTCTGAGGACCTCTCAAAAGAGTTTCCCAAATGCATTTGCAAAATACATATGTAAAGAAATGTCTCAGCCATTTCTAGCAGTGGAACTTACAAACTCTTTAGGGAAGCACAGATACCTCATCTAAGTGGATTGCAGAGAGAAATGTGTCAGCAGAATGTCTCATTACTCAAACTGAAACGTTCCCAGGATCCCACAGCTATCACTTGTCCTTTTCACCACGGAATCACTTGAATGTGGTATATATGTGGTATATTCTCCACCAAATAAAGTTTGATCTCAGTTCTATATTGGAAAAGAGACTGAAGTCCAGTGAAATACTAGCATCCATTTCTGCACTGCTTGGTGTGCTCCAAAGTTTCAGACTCTTAGTTTGTGTGGATGTGGAGGAGTGCAGAGGTTTTCTGCAGTGCTTTGCCTGAAGCAATCAAGAAACATTCTTGAAATAAATAAAATTTATCATCCAACAAAAATAAAACAGGGTTCTTGTGCTGCTACTAAAGATAAAATAAGAGAGCAGCCCTGCACTTGGACAGATGACTGCATGACCCAGAGCACATATGATAGCATCATTTGCACTTTTTCATAGAGAGTAAAGGAGCCAGTATGACAAAAAACAAACCCAAGGCCATCCTGACAGAAAGTTGTGCAAACTTGAATCAGTCCTTCCCTGCACTAAGAAAGATGATTCATCAGAGTTACTATTAAGATATACTGCTCCACACATTTATTTGCTTCAGAGAAGAACAGGACCAAACTACCACTGGGCAGAGATGTAGAGCACAGTCAAAGGTCTCTGTACTTCAACACAGTGAGGAAAATTTACAAGATTAAGAGAGAAAAAAAAAAAGCAGGATGACAACAGCAATAGGGAAATTACTAGGAAAGGATTGGTAAGTCTAAGGCATAAAAAAATCATTTATCATAATTTCTGAAGGGACTGGCTTAAGTATTTAAATGAAGACTTTATGTATGCACACACACATATACACATACATGCATAAAGATTTCATCCAATTCCACTTCCAATTTTATTATTGCTTTTTAACAAAACTGTGGGCTTTTAAACCCTCCAGGATGGCAATTCACTGTGCTAATTCTAGCCTAATCAATTGAAATACAAGATTGAAGCTATTGATAATTGACTGAAGAGAACAAGGGGACACAGTCCTGAGTTGTGACGGGGGAGGTGTGGGCTGGATGTTGGGAGGAAGTTCTTGCCAGAGAGAGTGACTGGCATTGGAATGAGCTGCCCAGGGAGGTGGTGGAGTTGCTGTCCCTAGAGATGTTCAAGAGAAGACTGTCTGAGGCACTTAGTGCCATGGTCTAGTTGAATGGATAGGGCAGGGTGACAGGTTGGACTGGATGATCTTGGAGATCTCTTCCAACCTGGTTGATTCTATGACACAGAAGAGAAATCTGACAGTGGATAGGAGAAAGCGACACTCTGGCACATATGAACAGAAAGAAACATTTCTGTGGTCTGCACATAACAGGAAAATATGAAATACATTTTCACTGCAGAAATCTCTAAAGGAAATAATACTGGGAGGAATTAGGTCTCTGGAATCCAACAGTGTGGTTTTCTGAACATGTTGGTTCATCTCAGATATTGTGGTCTGCCTAATATTTGATTTATATGACAAACTTGGATCTGTATAGCTAGAGGATGTTGCTTAAATTTAATTTACACACCAAATTTTGTCTGTGTTGGAATTCAGGCTAGCAAATTTTCCTGAAAGCAGGATATTATAGGATGAGGGCATGTAAGAAGGAGAGGTGAGGTCTTTTTGCTTGTTTGTTTGTTTTGTAAAATCATAAAACTGAAGGCTCAAAACACAGGTTTCCAGAATATTAAATAGCAAACTTGTAAAACTGTACTCTGATTTGAGCTGTTGATTAGCATCACAGCTTCAGCTTATGTTTTTAGACTTGTAACTAACTGAGGATATTACCACAATGTGCAGCATTAAATGTGCTTGTAATGAAGCAGACAGGCTCTATTTAGAGAAATAACAGAAGTGAAGCAAGGGGAGGAAGCCTATATTTCAGACTTAGCTTATAGGACCACATCCCATTTCACTGAAGTGTAGTTCATTCCCTGGACTTGCATATTTACTCAGCCCTACAACATTTTCTCTGGCAGGCCCGAGAAACATGGACAAATTACTTCTGGATTTACAGTTTTTTGCAATACAAATTACCTTGGTTACAAGGTTCCTCAACAATGACTCTAAAGCTAAGTCTGAGCTGGACTTCTATTGCATGGCTTATTTTCACATTCTTTAAAAGCTAAGCTGACCTTGGAAATGTGATTTCATGAATTCTTGGTAAGCTTCCAGAAATTTATGATTAAATTTATGACTTAAAAGCAGAAGTGATTTTCCTTCCTAGAACAATATTTTGCTGTCACTCGTTCTGTGGTGTATTTATATGTATATAATGCATTTTTGCTTATTTTCCTCACTTGGCTACAGAAAGTAAAAGAAACATACGAAAAAAAAAAGATGAAAATCTTAAATCATAACGTCTGCTGATCAGAAAATCCATTTCATGCAGAGGAAATTGGAAAGGTGGCTGGCTACCTATTTATATTTATGTGAAATTAGGTTTGAGGACATCAAAGGCAATACACCATATTGTGAACCTTCAAACTGGAATGTACGGTATTTACTCATAGAATACAGTCAATTAAAACCAACCCATACAGGCACTGCACAGATGACCTGCCACTATGAGGGCTTTTGATTCTGTGCAGATGCAAATATCAAGTCATACCTGCACGCAGAGCACATATTCAGTTGCTACCATGTGCTTGAATATGACTGCAGATCTCAAGACTCCGTGAGGGTCCAGAGTAAACTCCTCCTCTTCATTACCCGTGAGGATGGTGAAGGTAAAGGGGGGCCCGTTGTGAAAAGAGTCTTTGTCTGTCACCACCAGCTGCAAAATGCTTGTGCCCACTGGTTTATTTTCCTTTGCACATATAGACAGTGTACAGAGAAAAGTATTAAAATTGTAGGTATCATCATCATAAAATACCACACTTTGCTGTTGAGAATATTTAACTGAATGCTCTTTGCTCAAGATGAAATTCGACAAGCAGTTTTTATTTTGACACTACTTATGTCCCATTGATCAGAAGCAGAGATGGAGGTCTCCACCATATAATCAGGGACTGATGAACTCTGCCTGATATTGAGTCTGATCAGCACTAATCATTATGACTCAGACCCTGAGCAAGGCGGAAAGAAGTGCAAACTCATTCCTGCTCAGACTTTTAAGGCTAGAGTAACTGGTGCAACAAAGATGAAGGGTAAAATGTGTGACAGATGCTGAGGCTAAGGAACCTCAGCAAACAGAAACTTAGCAAAGACTTAAGAAAGACGTGTTTATACTTTCCTTTAAATAAGATCAGTTGATATCTTTGGCAGATAAACCACCAAAAAGCTACTTAAGTGAAACCAAACACTTTTATATATTAAAAGTCAGAGAAGGTTTTGATCTGCAGAGTAAACTTACTTGAATTACAGCTGTATAGTTAGCTGGAGTAAATACAGGGCTATTATCATTCACATCTGAAATGTCCACATTGACCGTCACAGACGAGGACAAAGGAGGGATGCCACTGTCTCTTGCCTGGATAACTAATGAATAACCAGATATCTGTAAAAAGGTGAAACCATTAAATCACTATGAAAGCACTCTGAAATGTTAGCTCATGTTTTTTACATCCAGTGCAACACCTGCCATATACTAAAGCAAGCTGTTTAGCCTCATTGCCTTCTCTGCCCTTAATATAACATTATCCTGTTTACTGCCACACTGTGTCCCAACTTGTTGTATAACGCTAAGCAATAAACAGCCACTGTACTATAATAACTGTATCAGATGAAATATTCCTGAAAGAAAGGAGCAGACAAGAATTACCACATGAAGTTCAATAAGGACAAGTGCAGGGTCCTGCATCCAGGAGGAAGAACAACAGGCACCAGTACAGACTAGGGGCTGGCCTGCTGGAAAGCAGCTCCTTGAAGAAAGACCTTGGAGTCCTGGTGGACGGCAAGTTCTGTATGGGCCAGCAACGTGCCCTTGTGGCCAAGAGAGCCAATGGCATCCTGGGGTGCATCAAGAATAATGTGTCCAGCAGGTCTAGGGAGATTCTTCTCTCCCTCTACTTTGCCCTAGTGAGACCACACCTCGGATACTGCATCCATTTTCGGGCTCCTCAGTTCAGGAGAGACAGGAACCTGCTGGAAAGAGTCCAGCAGAGAGTCACTCAGATGACTGGGGGACTTGAGCATCTCCCCTGCAAAGAGAGACTGAGAAACCTGAGGCTGTTTAGTCTGGAGAAGATAAGACTGAGAGGAGATCTGATCAATGTCTATAAATAACTGAGGGCTAGGTGTCGAGTGGATGGGGTAAATTTCTTTTTGGTAGTCCACAGCAATAAGACAAGGAGCAACAGATTCAAATTGAAACCTAGAAGGTTTCACTTCAGCATGAGGAGAAACTTCTTTACAGTGAGAGTGACAGAGCACTGGAACAGGCTGCCCAGAGAGGTTGTGGAATCTCCTTCTTTGAGACTTTCAAAACCCGCCTGGATGCACACTTGTGTGACTACCCTAGGGGATCCTGCCTTAGCAGAGGGTTGGACTTGATGATCTCTGGAGGTGCCTTGCAACCTCTAATGTTTTGTGATTCTGTGAATGAAACAATAGATAATACCTAAACTTAATCATTACTAGAATCATAGAATCAGTCAAGGTTGAAAGGGACCACAATGATCATCTAGTTCCAATGCCCCTGCCATGGGCAAGGACACCCTACCTTAGATCAGGCTGCCCAGAGCCCCATTCAGCCTGGCCTTAAACACCTTCGGGGACGGGGCCTCAACCACCTCCCTGGGCAACTCATTCCAGGCTCTCACCACTCTCATGCTCAACAACTTCCTTCTCACATCCAGTCTGAACCTACCCATCTCCAGCTTTGCTCTATTCCCCCTAGTCCTGTCACTCCCTGATAGCCTGAAAAGTCCCTCCCCAGCTTTTTTGTAGACCCCCTTCAGACACTGAAAGGCCACAAGAAGGTCACCTGGGAGCCTCCTCTTCTGCAGACTGAACAGCCCCAACTCTTTCAGTCTGTCCTCATAGCAGAGCTGCTCCAGCCCTCTGGGCATCCTCACGGCCCTTCTCTGGACATGCTCCAGCACATCCACATCCTTCTTGTAATGGGGGCTCCAGAACTGGATGCAGTACTCTAGGTGGGGTCTCAGCAGAGCAGAGTAGAGAGGGAGGATCACCTCCCCGGACCTGCTGGCCACACTTCTCCTGATGCAGCCCAGGATCTGGTTGGCCCTCCGGGCTGCAAGTGCACACTGCTGGCTACAGAAGATAACATTTTCATCTCTCCTAGGAACATGTGGCCTAATTCTATTTATCTTATGTTTGGTTTCCAGGATGTTACATAAACTGATAATTAGAGCCAACTTCAGCTTGAGACACGGCGTTTCTAATATGGTGATGGAGAACCAAGAAAAAAATCACAGGCAGTTGGCTTAAACAGAGTGGAAAACATTTGAGACTACTAGAGACTACAGTCACTGTAGCAACAGGGAATTATCCATCACCCAGTAGAAGATAAGAGTTTTTTGAGTCTACTTGTTTGCAACAGACACCAACTACTCAGCGCAGTGTGGGCAGTTTGGTGCATCACCCATGGGCCCCCACTGCACATATGTGCCTGTGCCTGAGGTGTGAGTGCATGTGACAGTTTGCAAAAGCTCCATCTATGCACAGCGTATGGGTGACAGTTTGATTTCAAGAACCACATCCGTATGTCAGTCTCCTTACGTCTTACAACTGCTCTTTGCTGTACAGTGCTCTCGCTTCCCAGGGAAGGCTGCTAAGATGTCTGCCCATGAAATCCCTCTGTGGGGAAGGGATCAAAGGGCAATGAAAGCCAGGTAAAACACCACTCTCGGTGCAGGGTTAGAGAAGGGAAAAGCAGGTACCCTGCAGAGGGGTACAATGCCATGTTAAAGGGGCTTTTTCAGGGTGGGAGGATATCCATTGGGGCACTTCTGGGATATGGGAACAACCCAAAGGAAAATAAAAAAGTTTTGGGGATGGATGGTGTGTGCTAGTTTGAGCCTAGCTGGGATATTTCAGTGAGAGGAATTAGATTATAGGCTGTGAAAAGGAAACAATGGTGATGTCTACTTCACTCATACACTTGCTGAGACGTATAAAAACAAGAACACAAACATAGATAACATAGTTGTTTTCTGGCTCTGGTTGCCTCTCTTCTCTCTTCAACTTGCTGTCTAACTAATCCATCTGCTTCCTAACCCCCCTGGCCAATTCTCCAAACTCACCTTGAACATAAAGCAAAGTCTGGGATAAAGTAGAAGGGTGGAAAGGAGGTGGAAGGGTGGTTGGGAGCCCCTCTTGGGAGGGGTGTTGTGTTTCCGTATTACCTTTTTAACTTGCATATTTCTGTATATAGCTGTATATATCATAAATACCTGCTTGTACACTGTGCTAAGCTGTAAATACAAAGCTTCATTCTGATCTCCAACTTGGCTGAGTCTAGTCTGGGTGATCTTCATAAGAGTAGGGGGTCAGGTAACACCCAAACCATCACATGGCGGGAGGAGAAAGACTGTGATTTGGGTAGGGCAAAGTGATGCAGGTGAAAGGAAGAATCTTGAATGCTGCAAAAGTTGAGACATTGAGGCAGAGAATTAACTGGCTATTCTTCCTGATTTCCTTTTTCAAGATGTAATTTCTGCTGCTAGATACATACTTGACTGACAAATTTGTGAGATCTTTCTCAAATTTTGTTTCTTTGCTTTCATTTCAATGCATCCCAGAAAGGGAAATAACAAAAGTCATGATCTCTGTGCGATTACAGCTCTGGAAATGAGCTTCCTTAAACCACTGAAACTGGGGACTCATCACTGCTTTTGGGGATCTACAGCAGATGTGACACTATGTACCATTTTCCCCGAAGTGGTCAAAAACAACTGTGTCTAGGAAATGTGCCAAAGAAGCAAAGAAAAAGACAGTTGTCACAGCCTATTTTAACCAAGGGAAACACAGATAAAACAGATCAGGTATTCAGTACGCACACCGATTAATGGTGAAGGTGAACGTGTCTGTGTCTGAATGTAGTTGCACATGATGGCACTTCAGAAACAAAATCATATTAAGAAACTAAGTCTGTATCATTTAAGAGAAATATATTACAGCAAATTAGTAACATGCCTAGCTGTTGTTACTTCCCTGTTCTCAACAGCCTATAGTTCAGTCTTTCTGCCACCAAACACTGACAACTTAATCCTGGTTTTGTGAGAATATAAAAAGGGTATTTGCCACTGTTTTAAACAGCAGCCCTGTATCCAGCAGAGAGCTTTTCCAGCTGAGCCTATATTCTGAGGATAGCAACCAGCTTCCCCATTTTTGTGGATGCATTGCTCAGAGGCAGGAGGCATGGATTTCTTTCTGTGTTGTGACTTTTGAAGCCATGTAGCATTCTCCTGCCCTGCTAGTAGCAGAGGCAACTCTGTCTGTGTTTTTTTTTTTCTTCAAAAGCTGCTAATTGCTAGCTATGGCAAAATGGTGATAAATCACTCTGAATGAATAATCCAGTGAGCAAACAAAGCAGCAGAATCTGTTTAATGAAGCACTCTTTCAGTTTTGGTGCAGCCTGGCCACTTCATAACATCACCTCCCCAGTGACATGTTCTGCACAGTGCTAATTAATGGCTGAGGTCTCAGCTCAGTGCTTGCTGCCACAATCTGGAGTATGTTGTAATCACTCGGTTGCACACACCACTGCACGTGTGTGCTTGCACATGCAGAAGAGAGGAGGCAGCTCATTAACACAGCAAGAGCTGCCACAGGAGAATCTAGAGTTATTTTTTACCCTGAATTGTCCTCAGCTGCTGTCTTGGAGCAGGATGGGAATGCTAGCAGAGCAGGTGGCTTGTAGAAAGGATTTGGGATGGGGTTGGGGTGGGAAGAAGTGAACAACATTAGAAAGATGTTGGAGCATCTCAGATTGATCATTGGAGACTATACAAGAAGCTTTTTCAAAACAAGCTAGCAGCAGAGCTGAGGTAATACACATCTGTAAGAAGTCCCACAAAACTTACTCTTTCTCTGTCCAATTTCTTTTTAACCTTCACGAGTCCCAAAACAGGATCAACTGAAAATTCATTGTCTTGGTCACCATTCACTATGGAAAAATGAATCTGGCCATTGGAAGGACTGTCCAGATCTTCTGCTATCAGCTTTTTTGGGAGAAGAATGAAAATTAGCAAAAGAAATACTATAAGCCATTTGCATGACCAATTAATTTCTCAACACCCCAAAAAGTCAAGTTCATATTCCGTCAGACTGGCTACATCTAAACTGCACACCTGTACAGTATCAAGCCAAGTATCGAATTAATCAGTTTTTGGTAAGAGGTTCCCATTAGAGATTCTCAAAATTCTATCCTTAAAACATACACAATATTTTAATCTTAATATTCCATATAATGTTTTATTTCTGCATCCATAAGTTCCAAGATAAGAGTATTGTGAGATTTGAGTGTGGCAAACTGCATGCTACACAAGTACTATGCATTTCACTGAAAAGCTGAATTCTACCTTTCCAGCAAAAGCTACTTGTTTCTAGCTGACTCATGAAATATGACACTGCTCTTAGCATTTTGGGGTCAAAAAGAAACAGACAGTACCGCTACTTTCCTTTGAAGGAAAAGTAACAGGCAGCAGTCTGGATAGCAGTAGCAGATGCAGACACACCAGAGATAACTCTGGGTGATTCAAGATAGACTTTGTTAACCACTGCAGCAGTATTTTACTAAAGGCCATGTGGCAGAGGGCTTTGGTCTGCCTAACTCCTGCCCATGGCCTCACTTACCATGATCACTGAGTCACCGACGGCAGCATCCTCGCTGATGACTGCACTGTAGACCAGCTGGCTGAACGTTGGTGCATTGTCATTCACATCTGTCACATTAATGTTGACAGTCGTGACGGCGCTCAGGGCTGGAGTGCCTCCATCTTTTGCTTCCACTACTAAGTAGAAATCCTTACACGATTCATAATCCAAAGCTTCAAAAATGGAAATCACTCCTTTGAAGCAAGGGAGGGAATGTCAACAGCCAGTGAAAGCCATATAATGCTAGAGACTAAGGATATGACTAGTAAACAGTACAGCATGCTATTTATCACCATGGCACACAAACAAAATCTGTTGTTCTAACTGTAACGCTGCCCAATGCAATAAAAATATTTGTTCAGGTTTCTACTGCTGTTGTTTGATTAAAGAATGATGCCAATTGCACTTGATTGCCTCTGCAGAAAGGACCTTCACATGGCATGAAGCAATCATGAAAATAGCTTTTATTGTGTGAGGATTGTAGATGAAGAAGTGGGGGCCTGGGATCATGCACAGAGCCTGTGGGAGAACTGGATGCTGACTCTGGAAATCAGCCCTGACCAAATCAACAGAAATTCACTCCCACATAATTAACTTCTCATGAATTAAATACAAACAAATGGGGTATGAACACCTTTGAGGAATCAGTTGTCTATCATGCAATTTAAAAGGGACTTCTCCACTCAACTTGGCTTACACACTCTAGGATCCCTCACCACACAATCAGAAATAAGATTCTCTATAAATCAACTCACTCTGTGCACCCAGACACTATCCAGGATGGAAATTATTTTTATGCAAGCCTTCCACTATTTTCCTATGCACCCAAAACATTAATGAGAAGAGAGGAGTGGGCTGTGCACAGATTGTGAGTACCTTGAAAGACATAGTATTTACCATGGCAGGAAAAAGTTAAAAGCAAATCCTTAACCCTGGCATGCTTATCCTTTTCAATACAGACCCATCAGGAGTGGGGATGTACAGGGCTTAAAGATCATTTAGGCCAGCTGCTGCCCAATGCAGATGAGCTAAACCAAATGTTTCTTGAATGTACTTATCTCTAATGTTCTTATAAACTTCCAACAACAGCAGGTTCCTAATCTTCTTAGGAAATGTATTCCAGTATTTTAAAATAATTTCAGTTAGGAATTTCTTTCTATCATTTAACCTAAACAAATCAAATGCAATTTAAGTCAATTCACAAGTTATTTCTCACGAGTGGACATGGAGAACTGTTTACTCTCCTCTTATTCATGGGTTCTTTTGACAGGCTTGAATACTAACAGCAAGCCTCCCCTTTTCTACCTTAAATAGTCTCAATTCCTCTAGTATCTCTTGGTATACTACACTTTACAGACATTGCATCATTCTTCTTAATCTCATCTGGGCTCTCTCTGAATGAATTCTACCTTTCAGCATGACTTGCTGGAAGCAGAAGCCCTGAAGAGAAGCTTCAAAATGGCTAGGAGAGAGCTCTCACTGGTAACTTGTGAGAAGGGCATTATTTTTCAAGACCTGATCAGGCATGCTGTATCAGCACCAGGCTGTCTGGAAACGGAGCTCCTGCCTCTAAACCGATAATAATGGAGCTGTCACACATTAATGAATAATAAATAGTTTGAGGTTTTTTTTTTTTTCCTGTGTGATTAAGCTTCATTATCAGTTTTTATTGATTTATCTTCTCGGTTTCATTGTCAAATGTGAAGTTAAGTGTTGCTGCCTGGGCGTATTTGTTTTTGTATTTTGTTAGCACTAATCAACATTATGAAGATGACAGACAACACACAATCACGGTAACTCCCTTACATGTAAGGCAGTGGCCTGCAGAGCGTGGAAGAAGACTTTTGCACACAGTAATATAAATGACACAATACATCATTTTGAGATCTTCCTGGTTATTACAGCTGCCCTCCAAGCGGTACCCTTAGCTAGCAAAATCATGATTATTTAGCTCTGAACCTCTGATGTACTGGTCATCCTGAATGCTATAAGGGGATATGCCAAAGGAAGCATAGAAGAATCATACCTTACTGTATGTGCCAGTTTGAAGCTAGCTAGAATATTTTGGTGAGAAGAACTAGATTACAGGCTGTGAAAGGAAAACAAGGGTGATGCCTACTTCCCTCACAGTCTGGCTAAGGAGTATGGGAAGAAGAAATGAAAACATTAGATAACACTCTCGCCATTTTTCTCTCACTCTTGCTTGGGCTGCATCTCTCTAACACACCCTCCACTCACCTTTGCTTCTTAACCTCTTGGCCAAACCTCCATTCTTCCTTGGGACTGGGGTAAGGTTGAGAGGGGTAGGGGGAAGGTGAAGGGGTGTTTGGGAGCCCCTCCTGGGGACTCAGGTTTCTGGGAGGGCTGTTGTGTTTCTGAATTACCTTTTACCTTGTATATTTCTTTATGTAACTGTATATACTGTAAATATCTGCTTGTATATTGTGCTAGCTGTAAATAAATAGCTTCATTTATATTCCCAGAGCTGGCTGAGTCTAGTCTGGGTGATTTCTAAAGTGTGGGGGGGTGGGGAACACCCAAACCATCACATTGTTGATGGATTAAAACCTTAATAAGGATAAAGAATATCACCCACTAAAAAAAATCAGATAAAATAAGCCATTTGCACCAAACAAGGTAGCTTTTCTTAGAATTCCTTAAAGAGAAGCAGCTGCATGGTTTTAAAATTTGTGATGCATAACCAGAAAAAAACACAACCACAAACCATGGCTGAAGTCAACAGTCATAACACACAAATCAGGAGCAACCTAAGTCAGTGAGGTTGCATACAATTGTATAAATATGTTTGAACTTGTAGCTAGTGGGTCCTGATAGCTTGGATGATGCTGGCTAAGGCCCATCTGCTCTGATGGTAAGCAAGTAAACACTGACAGTGCTTATCACCGTAAGGGTTGTTACATCCACATCAACTTCAACAGATGTACTAATGGAGAAACTACTTGAGTTGGGGCAGCTGTGTGTGACTGCAATTTACATCACTCTCCATCCTAAAATTGTCTTTTAACTGTGCAACTAATTCCACACTGACAGGCTCAGAGTCTGTTCTGAGAATTTTTTTAGTCCAAGAACCCTTCCTAAAGGGTTGATGTTTTTTCTGAAGCTTGTATTTTGCATTTCAAGTAAGAGCCACTTTACCTGTTCTTGAGTTAATCCTGAATTTCCCTTTCTCATTCCCGGATCTGATGAAATAAGCAATCTCAGCATTAGTACCAATGTCTTGGCTTGTAGCAAAAACAGAAAGGACTTCAGTACCAGGTGAGGTGTCTTCAGGTACTGTAACAAGATAATCTCTTCTTTCAAACACAGGCGGGTTGTCGTTAATGTCAAGCACTGTAATGGTAACGGTGGCAAACGAGGACAAGGTCAGCACAATGCTCTGATCTGAGGCTTTTACACTGATGTTATAGGAAGATTGAAGCTCTCTATCAAGTGGATGCTCCAAAATAATGATTCCTGATGATCGGTCAACTGAGAAGTAACCATTTGCAGAGTCTGCCAGGGAATAGGTAACTTTTCTGTTCACACCTGAAAGAAGCAAATGTGAAAATGATAAAGTGAAGAAAATGACCTTTCCCCATCGAACAGAAACCCTATGCAAAGTCTACTATCACACCGATCGTCTCCAGTGCAAGTGGAGTACGTGTAGGCAGGTCTGCCTGTGGGTGTTGGTGTGCTGAAATTTGAGAGATCAGAACATGCTCTTCTCACATGTCAAACCTTTGTGGATAAGTAAAGTTTCTTCCTTCATCACAACACTTTTCTAAAAGATCGCTTTGCAGAGCTGCTGTGAAATGAAACTCGAAAGAAGAATCCAGATATGGTCCTCACTCAGGAAGCTTACAATTGAATTAGATGTGACAAACAGAATGCTTAAATTGGAAATGTCTCAGAGCACATCTTGAAGGAATAGAAATGTACATAAGGGGAAAATCAACCCATAAAAATACATCGGGTGGCACAGAATTTACTTGCTACAATGGCACCTGCATTTCACCACTGAGCAGCAAAACATTATCAAAACACAACTCCTCTTAGACAAAAGCTGCATCAAACAACTCCTGACAGAATATGGACATTTTAGAAAGAGAAGACCCACACTCCCCCCCAGTTTGAGATAAAAAATTGCATTGTATGAAAGATACTTTGTGTTTTTCAAACCCTGTCTGTATTTCACAATACATAACACCTATCCACTTGACTGCTGAATATGCAGATCCATGCTAGTGCTGTTGTCAGTAATAAGGCCTGAGGGGAGACCTTGGTTGCTTTCAGTACTACAGTGGGATAGCCATTTCAAATCTAATTAGAAGTGAAAACAGATACAACCCAATTCAACTCCCTCGATGCTGGTTGATTATGTGATTTGGTCCTGGGTGCTGTGCTTCACTGAGAGATTATAACTAAATGCAAAGATCTTTAAAATGGAGAGACTCTGTTTTTAGTATCTCTCACTTGAGCATTTGCTGCCCTTTTTGTTGGAAACAGACTTTACAAGCCTGGCATTAATCAGATGAACAAGAGCTACCAACCCCTTCTAGGCATATTTTGTTAATTTAAAATTTGTGACACTATTATTCTGCTTTTCAGGAGCAAAGCATTGTAGAAATGTCTGATCAAAAGCAGTACAAGTCACAGTTGCATTCTGCTTGACGTAGCAGTAGAGCATCCACACAAGGGGGAGCTGGGAGACTCTTTCTTCAATCACAGGCACATAAAAGCAAGAGCAACTACAAAGTCCCAGGCCCTGCTTGGAGACTGTTAGGAATTACTATTTGGCCTCCCAAGGGAATGAAGCTTTTATGCAGTGCTTGACACATCACAGTATATTTCAGACGTTAAAATGCCTTGAAAATAAGTAAAATCTTAAGCAGCAGTGTTGAAATGAACTAGGTTTACTGGTTTGTTGTTGTTGTTGCTGCTGGTTTTGGTTTTCTTTTTTTTGTTATCATAGCAAAAGCTCTCTGTTCACTATGGCATCTCAAATGTGAAAAACACACAGGCCCTTCCTTCAGCAACACAGGCAAGGCAGCCCCAAGGTTTTGACTCCTGTTTTGCAGACCAGGGATCAAGCTCAGCACAGAGGCACCTAAACTCTGAATATCCCCCCAGCCTGCTGGAGACCACACCATGCTTACCTCTTCACTTAGCTGCTTTATATATGCATCCAAATGCTTTGTCAGCTGACAACCAACCAAACTGACAGAAGAGAAAAGGACTGAAATGTTATGGAAAGGGAAGGTTTCGAGGTTCTGAATGGCTGGAGATGTGGATGCTCACCTCTTCACTTAGCTGCTTTATATATGCATCCAAATGCTTTGTCAGCTGACAACCAACCAAACTGACAGAAGAGAAAAGGACTGAAATGTTATGGAAAGGGAAGGTTTCGAGGTTCTGAATGGCTGGAGATGTGGATGCTCACCTCTTCACTTAGCTGCTTTATATATGCATCCAAATGCTTTGTCAGCTGACAACCAACCAAACTGACAGAAAAGAAAAGGACTGAAATGTTATAGAAAGGGAAGGTTTCGAGGTTCTGAATGGCTGGAGATGTGGCTACATTTCTGGGAGAGAAGCTCCCAGAAGGAAAAGCTCTTACGGGTGAAAATGTCATTTTATGCAAGGAGAGACAGAAAATGAGCAGAGAGGACCTGAGCTGGGACCCTCAGATACCAACCCATGGTGGCTTTCAGCCTGAACACAGAGGCATGATAGAAGGAGAAACACAAAGGGAGATATCAGCTGCCCACTGACTTTCTCCCACAGTGTTTCATGGGTCTGAACTTTAACACTTGCTTCTTGGGAAGAAAACAAATTCAGTGAAAAGCTGTGACAGAAAAAGCACTTTGGAGAAAATATGTTATACCTAGAACTGTCTCAAATCAGCTTCCTGCCATGAGCCTGAAAACAAAATGAGCATAAGGCAAAAAGTTACGTAGGAAGTTATTTTCACTGAAATCCAAAATGCTTTAGTCCAGGGGCTACCATCTGAGTGAGAAGCATCCACCACTGTGTGTCAGTGGTATCCCTGCCACGGAGAAGATAGTGGATTCTACTGTGACTATGGAAGGGATGATTTCTGCAGAAAGGAAACAACTGCTCCAACACCAGGGTTTCTGCACTGGTAAAGAGAGCAGTCCTCCCACACTGCTTGCCCACAGCTGTTGAGGGATTAATGCTTGAAACTGTGTTGTGTCTATTAACTTACTCACTTAACTTCTCAGATTTCGAAGGTGCCAATCACGAACTTAAGCTATTTGAACATGGAAAGCTTTGCAGGAATTACCATTACTATAAGAGGATTGCAATACAGTTTTTAAATAAAGGAATAACCAAGTAGGCTTTCTATTAAGATTTGTATTAGCATATCATAGAATATTGCCTTTTGCAAACTCTCTGGTGTGAAGAGCTTGTAGTCTAGTCACTTAGTACCTCAAATTCCATCCTTCAAACAGAGCTTTTTTTCTTCTTTTGCTCTCTACTAAACCACGCTGAATGTCACATAAAGACATATTGTATGTCATAGAATCAACCAGGTTGGAAGAGACCTCCAAGATCAACTAGTCCAACCTATCACCCAGCCCTAGCCAGTCATCTAGACCATGGTACTAAAAGCCTCATCCAGGCTTTTCTTCAACACCTCCAGGGACGGCGACTCCACCACCTCCCTGGGGAGCCCACTGCAATGCCAATCACTCTCTCTGGCAAGAACTTCCTCCTAACATCCAGCCTAGACTTCCCCTGGCACAATTCGAGACTGTGTCCCCTTGTTCTATTGCTGGTTGCTTGGCAGAAGAGACCAACCCCCACCTGGCTACAACCTCCCTTCAGGTAGTTGTTGACAGCAGTGAGGCCCCCCTGAGCCTCCTCTTCTAATTTAAATAGCATCAGAGAAATAAAGTAACTTATTTTTATAACTCAGAACTACCAAATTCCTCCTTTTCTAACTCATAACATCATTTAAGTTGGAAAGGACCTTTAAGATCATTGAGTCCACATGTCCCTAAGGGCCACATCTATGTGTCTTTTAAATACATTTAGGGGTGGTGTCTCCATCACTTCCCTGGGAAGCTTGTTCCAATGTTTGATGATCCTCTTGGTGAAGAAAATGTTCTCAATATCTAATCCAAATCTCCCCTCATGTAACTTGAGGCCACTTCCTCTTATCTTACTGCTTGTTACTTGAGAGAAGAGACCAACATCCACCTTGCTACCACCTTCTTTCATGTAGTTGTAGAGAGCAGTAAGGTCTCCCCTGAGCCTCCTTTACTTCAGGCTAGACAACCTCAGTTCTCTAGCTGCTCCTAGTAAGACTTGTGCTCTACACCCTTTGCTAGCTTCACTGATCTTTGGACATACTCCACCACCTCGACCTCTTTCTTGTAGCGAGGGGTCCAAAACTGAATGCAATATTCGAGGTGCAGCTCAGCTGACAGTGGCAGAGTTACAACATAGACCAACATGAACTAAAAACCTGAGCACCCTGCAGCACCAATATAACAGTGAGTTTCTGCAGTGGGCAATACCTGCTGACAGCAACACACAAACTAATATTTATATACATTAAAGACCATGCATACTGTGTTTCTCCTTTCTGTTTCCATCTCTCACCCTGAACTCATTATTTAATGTATTTTCTCAAGTACAGCTAACCCATTCACTCTTGTTTATCTCTGGAAAATGATGCTTAACTTTTTCATCTGCTCATTTTCACTTTGAAAACTTACAGAAATAAAATTAATGGCAAGCATTAAAAATGAACCAACAAGAAATAAAGCAGAAAGCTGTCCAGAAAGAGAGCTGTAAAAGAGTTATGTATCGATTTAGCAGTGATTTGCAAGCCTGGTTGTCTGATTATTGTGCTTCCTCCCACTTCTGCCTTTCATGGTGTGACTATTAATGTCAGTGTGTACCTATGGCCATTCCTGGCCATCCAAATCTTAACCACAACATCAATTACTGGAAGTTCAAAGGCCACAACTTCATTAACAACAAACAAGACAAAAGGCAAATAATAAACCAAATTTTATAGCAATCTACTACATCATTTTCAGATGAAAGAGAAAAACCTTGCCAAAAAACCTTGCTGAACTGTAGAAGAATATATAGCCCCATAGGGAAAGATACTTCAAGTGAGTTTTACAACTTAAGCAGAAAAGCTAGCCAAGTTCAATCCATAACACTGCTACTGAGACAAGCTTTCAGTGCTCTGTCCCATTTCTGTGGGGAAATGATAGCCTTAATCCAAAGTAAAGAGTCATGCTACCATGGGATGAAAGCAGGGCCACAAAGGACATGGGATGAAAATAACCAACCCCTCACTGAAAGGAAATATCATACAGAAATGGTACAGGGTGCCTAAAACCCCGTTTTCCATTTCTGCTGGGTCAGATGCTGTCTTTTTTTGTAGGAAGATGAGACCTGGCTGGTTGGCTCACTGTTTTCTAGCAGAGATCTACAGAGTCCAGGATACTAGTTGTGCTAGTTTGAAGCGGGGTAACCCCCAAACCATCACACTAGTTTATAAAGCTTGACATGAATGCTTGTTTCCATCAGCGTTCCTCAGCTTTTCACTTATTTGTGCTGATCAGGTGTAAGCTTGATTGTTTTTCTCAAGTAGGGGAAGCTAATTTGGATTCACCTGATTTAGGACTACACACTGCAGCTGATAATATTGGGCATTTTAGCCTGAAGCAATCGAACACACATGTCTATGTGCATATATATATCTATCTATGAAGAAGTATATGTATGTATGTCTGCATATAAACATATATATATGTGTATATATATACAGACACACACACACACACACAAGCATATAGATGTTTCAGTGATCCAGTTTAAATATGGGGCTCATTCAGTCAACACAACCCATGGGATATAATTCTCCTTGTCCAGTTCTTTGTCTCCATATCTTTGAAATCTCAAAAAAAATACAGAAATCAATAGAAATGACAGAGTATAAAGACAGCAGGAATCTTGTGAGGTAATTTAATTTTTCCCCTGCACAAAGGCAGGATGGATGCAATTTATCCCCAAATATGGGCTTATCCTTTGATCATGAACTTGCATAACCTCTTTGGATAATACGCCCTAGCGACTCATTTTTCTTACAACTGAAAATCTTGTTCTGTCATTTTTCTGAGACTGAATAAAAATAATAAAAGAGAGGGAAAAAAAAGAACAAAGGTTGACTTCCTTCCTCAGAGCCACTTCTCTGAAATCTGAAGTCTGTTCTACTTTATCATCTCTGTCTTCTTTTCCCTGGCACCATCTCTCAACTGTTTTAATATTCCCTGGTAGCACATATTTTCCAGAGCTGTGATCTTTCCTGTAAACCTCCAGGTAGCCTACATCTTCCTGGAAGTGCTGTACTCAAAATTCAACACAACCTTTCAGGTCAGGGTTTGACAACACCAAATAAAAAGAGTGAGCCTACTACTGACTTCCAGCATTACTCTTGTTTGCCCATCTCATTAAAATATTTACCTTCTCACAAGAGTATGAAAGTGTAAACATACATTCCACCTGTGATTCCCCATGACACAGCTGCTTCTTTGCGCTTCTGCTGCTCAGTCACTACCCAGACAACGCTGGTGCACTTAGTTACTCTTACCTAAACAGAGGATTTCACACTTGGTGACTTGCATTGTATTTTTCCATACCACTGTTAAATCCTACTACTACTTTGATGCTGGGCAGGGCTTGTTACGAAAGGGGCTAGTTGAAATCTGAGTTTGGGGTGAAATGCAATGAGGCTGATTCAAAAGTTATTAAATAATTTATTAATATACACAAAATAATTCCCCCAAACTTGTTCACAACTCTCCACACAAGTTCTTGGATGTGGTTAGCAGAGCTATTTTACAGAATGTCTCTGTACCATGGAATTTTGAAAGGTTTTAGAAGTGTCTCTGCTAGAGAGTCTGGCGGCTTCATTCACCACTTGTGAGGTTAATTAAACTCCTTTAGCAACTTGAATAAAGAATTCAGAGTACTCACTAGCCCTCATGTCTGTGGCCCAAAACAGAGAAGGGCAACGAGGCTGGGGAGAGGCCTTGAGCACAGCCCTACGAGGAGAGGCTGAGGGAGCTGGGATTGGTTAGCCTGGAGAAGAGGAGGCTCAGGGGTGACCTTATTGCTGTCTGCAACTACCTGAGGGGTGGTTGTGGCCAGGAGGAGGTTGCTCTCTTCTCTCAGGTGGCCAGCGCCAGAACGAGAGGACACAGCCTCAAGCTGCGCCAGGGGAGATTTAGGCTGGAGGTGAGGAGAAAGTTCTTCACTGAGAGAGTCATTGGACACTGGAATGGGCTGCCCGGGGAGGTGGTGGAGTCACCGTCCCTGGAGCTGTTCAAGGCAGGATTGGACGTGGCACTTGGTGCCATGGTCTAGCCTTGAGCTCTGTGGTAAAGGGTTGGACCTGATGATCTGTGAGGTCTCTTCCAACCCTGATGATACTGTGATGTTGTGAAAACATACACAGGAAAATATTCAATAGAAGTCCTGTGGCGAATTCCACGAGGGCTGAGATGTGGAATCAGCTGCTGGCTGAGGTGGCTGAGGCGGCTGAGGTGACAGGCGGGCGAGCGGCAGGTGAGCGAGGGACGAACGAGCAGGCAAGCAGCTTATTCCCCTGTTCACCCCATTTACAGGGTAATGGCCGAGGCTAATGGTCTCTTTGGCCACACAATCACCCAATCACCTCTGGCAATCACCCAAGTAGACCCCAAAATGGCAGAACCCACAGGCTGCTGTCTTCCAAAAATGGGGGGCGCGTTCGCCTTGCACGCCACAGGGGCATGGGCCTCATGAAACCCCTCTCAGGCGACCGGATTAAACCAGACTGGGTTGCCTGGGTTTCTTTTGTCCTGTTTTCCCGCCTCTGGCTGCAATGCAGACAGGCAGGTAAATATGTCTGGACAATACAGGACATGCTCAAGCCCATTTTGTGCCCTTTGGGACTCTCCACCACAGGGTTGCAGCCCCATCTGCTTTCTGACATCTTGTAACACAGACCTTGTGCTTGTTTATCCATGCAGGAATGAAAATAAGACCAATGCTACATCCAGTACCTTTCTCACCTGACCTCTCCAGTGTAACAGTCATTACTAACTCACTATCATTTCCACTGTAGACCCTGTTTCCCTACTTGCTTATTAAAGTATCATATGCTACAGTGTCAAAAAGCTCACTAAACCTAAGACACATCACCCATAACATCTTTTTCTATATGGCCTCTTCACACGTTGCAGAAGGAAAAGAGATTGTTCTGCTGACTTCTGCTTGTTGAACACAGACCAGCTCTTAGTCATCTTGATATGCATATACTCATTATTTTCATGCAAGTTGGCTGATACTACCTTGTCTGCAACTTTAAAGCTCTGTCCCTTTGAAAGATTCCACAAGAGGGTAATACAGACTGACTCTGCCCAGGATTAGGTCTCCTAAGGGCCTAGGCGTGGAGAAGCACAATCAGCAACATGAAGCAGGGCTTATTTAGGCAGAAACATAAGCTTTCTGTAATTCCAAAAGACCCTCTTCCTTCCCTCCCTAACTCTAGGTACTCTAAACTCCACAGAGCCTGACTACTATTTTTTGTTTGGCCATTCTCAGGATCCCACTGTGCTGTATCTGTGTTTCTGGAAGTGCTTCTGCTCTTATTACAAGGGTAGTAAGTTTTTTTTCCTGAACAAGTTACTAGGTGAGCTTAGTCCTGTATCTGTCCTCAGGACTGGTCACTGCCCCTTCAGACTGCAGAAGCATTGGACTAAATGACCTATAAAGGTCCTTTCCAACCCAAACCATTCTATGACTGGCCGGCCCACTGGGGAACGTGGGGCATTGCCCTCCAGCTCTCCCTATGGAACAGAAGTCTAAAGGCAAGGACACATTTCCAAGAAGGAGGAGTACAGGGGTACCTTGTCATAGACAATTACTTTATACTGAATTAACCTTGGGGAACAAAACCCAGAACCAAGCCAGCCACCAGGCTACAGTGAATGATCACTCTTGTCTTGTTTTTTGGTTTTCTTCATCTGGACCATCTTTCAAAACAGCTTCCGTGACAGTGGAAAGGAACCCCTACTTCAACTATAACCCTTTACTTCTGAATAGATACAGAAAATAGAACTAAATTGTAAGGCTGCCATATTCTGCATTAGTGCACTAACTCCTGGATTATTTTAAAAGCCAGTAAGGCAAAGACATGAGTAAAGACATAGGAAACTCTACAGATGTTTTAAAGAGAATGAATCACAGAATTATAGCATCATAGAATCAACCAGGTTGGAAGAGACTTCCAAGATCATCCAGCCCAACCTATCACCCAGCCCTATCCAATCAACTAGACTGTGGCACTAAGTGCCTCATCCAGGCTTTTTTTCAACATCTCCAGGGATGGTGACTCTACCACCTCCCTGGGCAGCCCATTCCAATGGCAAATCACTCTGGCAACAACTTCCTCCTAACATCCAGCCTATACTTCCCTCTGGCACAGCTTGAAATGTGTCCCCTTGTTCTGTTTCTCATTGCCTGGCAGAAGAGACCAACCCCCACCTGGCTACAGCCTCCCTTCAGGTAGTTGTAGACAGCAATGAGGTCACCCCTGAGCCTCCTCTTCTCCAGGCAAAACAAACATCCCCAGCTCCCTCAGCCTCTCCTCACAGAGCTGTGTTCCAGGCCTGTCACCAGCTTCGCCACCCTTCTCTGGACACGTTCCAGCATCTCAACATCTGTCTTGAATTGAGTAGCCCAGAACTGGACACAGGACTCAAGGTGTGGCCTGACTAGTGCTGGACCAATCCCCTGGTCCAGATCATCAATAAAGATATTGAACAAGACTGGGCCCAGCACTGATCCTTGTGGAACACCACTACTGACAGCTGCCAACTGGACGTGGCACCATTCACCACCACTCTCTGGGCCTGGCCCTCCAGCCAGTTCTTGACCCATTTCAGAGTGAATCCGTCCAAGCCATGAGCTGCCAGCTTTGCCAGGAGCTTGTTGTGGCAGATGGTGTCAAAGGCTCTGGAAAGTATATTACAGTATTCATCTTACAAAAGCTTAGCCAGTTATCCAGAAATATCACCTAGGTAGTGCTGGCCACACTGCCTAAATTAGCTACCTACTGAATAACCAAAACCTGACTCTACTGATGTTATCAGGATGCTGGCCCACAAAACCTTGCAAGGATCTCAGACTCATCAGGAATATTAATAGTATGTTTTGCTCTGTGATGGGAACATTGTGCTACCTGGACTCACTCATTATGCAGCAATATGCAATCAGAAAATTTAGTCTGGACTAATATAAAATGCAATTTTAGAGGACAAAACCACTTCCATATGCCACAATGTCTTGTTTGCTTTTCAAGGCTAATCATTAAGGAAGTGCACAGCCTCTTCTCATTCTTCGCATGTGTCACTCTCTTTATCTTATCTAGCTTCAGAAGGAAGATGCAGCAATTAGCTCATGGGTTGTTTTTCTTTCATGGCTAACCATCTTTTTATGTGAAGTTGGTGCCAGCAAGAACTTTTATTGAAAACTTTTAATTCTAATTATTTCTGTCTCCCCTCTCTCCTTGAATGTCATCTCACCTAAGAGAAAAAATGGTAATTAAGACAACAGTGGAAAACAACAACATTGGGTCTCCAGGCTGCTCAGTAGTTTACTGCCAGTAATTGGCTTTTCACTGCAGGACAGTATCATAATTTTAATTGTGATTTTCCAACCAAGGCATATAATACAGCTCTTCATAGATACATTAATGAATGCTTGCTGCTTCTATACTAATTCCTGTATATTTGCATTATCAGCCTTAGTAACAACTGAGACTTCCAGCATGCACTCTACTTCAAAACATAAAAAAAGAATTTTAACATGAAATATTTTTTGATTCAGCAAAAGGTCTTAGAGTCATAGAATCATAGAATCAGTCAGGGTTGGAAGGGACCACAAGGATCATCTAGTTCCAACCCCCTTGCCATGGGCAGAAACATGCTGCCCTAGATCAGGCTGGCCACAACCTCATCCAGCCTGGCCTTAAACACCTCCAGGAATGGGGCCTCAACCACCAACCTGGGCAACCCATTCCAGGCTCTCACCACTCTCATGCTCAACAACTTCCTCCTCACATCCAGTCTGAACCTACCCATCTCCAGCTTTGCTCCATTTCCCCATGTCCTGTCATTACCTGATGGCCTGAAAAGTCCTTCCCCATCTTTTTTGTAGGCCCCCTTCAGATACTGGAAGGCCACAAGAAGGTCACCTGGGAGCCTCCTCTTCTCCAGCCTGAAAATCCCCAACTCTTTCAGTCTGTCCTCATAGGAGAAGTGCTCCAGCCTCATGGCCCTTCTCTGGACACACTCCAGCATGTCCACATCCTTCTTGTAATAGGGGCTCCACAGCTGGATGCAGCACTCCAGGTGGGGTCTCACCAGAGAAGAGTAGAGTCTTCTTTTTATGTGAAGCTACTCAGGTCATGATTTTTACAAAACACCTCCAAAACCACAGGAAGAAAAAATAAACTGTAGGCTTTATTTATTCTAGTTGAAGTGAATCAGTTGAATGAAAAAAAAATTTAAAAACTGATATTCAGTAGGTTTTACCACTGTGTAATGCAAAAAACCTCAACCTTTAAATATTTATAGTTCGGCCCAGATTTCAAGGTTAAGGTCCTCATATCATAAACTATTACACTTTGAAAGAATGCACAGTTAAATAGCCAGAACATTCACAATGTACATTCAGAGTGTACAATAGCTTTATGCTAAGGTACCCAGCTGGAACAAATGGGAGTTACAGTGGTATAAAACTCCAGAAAATCTGTGATCAATCAGGCACATAAGGGTATTATTTGCATAAGTAGAGGTGTGGGTAATCAAAATCATGGCTCAAGAAGAGATGAGACCACCGGAAGAAGAAAGCTGGAATTTACCCCCAAAACTATCATTTACCCTTAAACATAGCTATCATCAATCAAGGCAATAAAAGACCACATGCTTCTGTGGCTGCTGCCATGTGGTTCTGTTTGTAACACCATTATGTCAAGATCAGCCGTGAGTATTCAGAGGCAAAGAAACAGAAGAGAGAAAAATGGGGAGGATGCAGAAACAAAAGAAGGAAAGACTTAGAAATGGCATCAACAGAAGAATTCATCTGCACTGCAGTTCCACCAACCCACACAGCATTCACGAACGGTAATTATTGTTTTCAGCTTTTCTCACTTACCGACATCAGGATCAGAGGCTTGGACTCTTGTTAACAAAGCTTTAGGGGCTGTATTCTCATAGACACATGCAGTGTAGTGATCAGATGAAAACACTGGTGGATTATCATTAACATCTTCCAAAATCAGATGGACTTCTGATTGGCAAAACCTGCCACCACCATCTGTGGCTCGGGCAACCAAGTTGTATGCAGGGATTTTCTCTCGGTCAAGAGGGGCCAAGGATTTCAGCTCACCTGAAATTGATTGAAAGTAGTAGCCTTCATTACTACAGTTTTAACATCACTAATGCTCCACAGTGTATCTCAAAACCATATATTTGACACTTCCTTTTTCGTCAGGAATGCTAGTGCAGAGAGAGCTGATTCCTGCTAGCGAGGGAGAGGAGGCATTGCACAAGGACTTAGTCTGTCATTATGGAAATCAAACTCCTAAGAATAACAGAGGGGTGGGATTTTTATTCGTGGAAAAAACATTTTATTTAGCTTCACTTTGTAACAAACACAGAAACTAGACCTTAGGAGAGATCAGTATCTTTTTCCAGACCAACAGCCAAATTCATAGAATTCCTGGATTCGTACACTGGTTTAGGTTGGAAGGGATCTTAAAGGCCATCCAAGTCCAACCACCCTGCCATGGACAATGACAACTTCCACTAGGTTAGGCTGCTCAAGGCCTCATCCAACCTGGCCTTGAACGCCTCTAGGGAGGTGACCAACCCAGTGGCCTTCTATGTTGGAGTGACTAGATCAGTGGACAAGAGGAGAGATCTGGATGGCATTTATTTGGACTTCTGTAAGGCCTCTGATATGGTTTCCCTAAACATCCTTCTCTCTATATTAGAGAGACACAGTTTTGATGGATAGGCTGTTTGGTGGATGAGGAATTGGTTGGATGGTCACATCCAGAGGGTGGTGGTCAATGGCTTCATGTCCAGATGGACAGTGACTAGTGATATCCCTCAGGTGTCTGTACTGGGGGCAGTGCTGTTTAATGTCAGTGACAATTGACAGCAAGTTTGCAGACAACACCGACCTGTGTGGTGCAGTTAACACTCTGACCAGAAAGATGAGATGCTACCCAGAGAGACCTGGACAAACTTAAGAAGTGGGTCCATGTTCTGCACCAGGGCTGGGACAACCCACACTACCACTGTGGACTGGGAGATAAATGGACTGAAAGCAGCCCTGAAGAGAAGGTCTGGAGGGTACTGGTGAATGAAAAGCTGGATACGAGATAGCAATACGTGCTTGCAACCCAGAAAGTCAACCTGTATCCTGGGCTGCATCAAAAACAGCATGGCTAACAGGCTGAGGTAGGGTATTCTGCTGTTCTACTCTTCTCTAGTGAGACCCCACCTAGAGTACTGTGTCCAGCTCTGGAGTTCACACAAGAATGATGTGGTCTGCTGGAGCGTGTCCAGAAGAGGGCCACAAAAATGATCAGAGAGCTGGAGCACCTTAGGAAGAAAGGCTGAGGGAGCTAGGATTGTTCAGCCTGGAAAAGAGAGACCTTATTACAGCCTTCCAGCACTTAAAAGGGGCATATAAAAAAGATGGGGACAATCCTTTAAGCAGGCCCTGTAGCAACAGGACAAGGCACAATGGTTTTAAACTAAAAGAGGCACTGTCCCTGGGGGTCTTCAAGAAAAGACTGGATGAGGCACTTAGTGCCATGGTCTAGTTGATTGGATAGGGCTGGGTGCTAGGTTGGACTGGATGATCTTGGAGGTCTCTTCCAACCTGGTTGATTCTATGATTCTATGATTTAAACTACATTCAGGGAAGAAATATTTCACAATGAGGGTGGTGCAACCTGGAACCAGTTGCCCAGAAAGGTGGTAGATGCCCCCATCCTTGGAAATATTCAAGATCAGGTTGTACAGGGCAGGGATGTTGAACTAGGTGACCTTGAAAGGCCCCTTTCAACTCAAAGTATTCTGTGTATGATTGTATGATCCTATGACCTGTGACCTAACATGCCTGCCATAAGAGGAACAACTATCTGATAACCAAGTGTAAGCTAACTCTGCTTAAGGAAACTAGCAACCACTGCAGTATAGGAATTAAGAAAGGTATTCAGAAATATTTGTCATCTTACCATTTTCTGGATCTAAGAAAAATTTATTGTTCCCAGCACCATAGAGAGAATAACGAATTTCACCATTGGATCCAATGTCAGCATCTTTAGCACTGATTTTCAGAATTACTTTGTTTGATGGAATGTCTTCAGGAAACAGTGCTGTGTATGCAGCCTAGAAACAAAACCAGAAATGTAAGCTATGCTGAAACAGTATTTTGTGATCTTCATACAACTTTTGTTTATAACTTCTCTGTAATGTATTCTTTCTAGATAAGAAACCATTTTCTTTTATGTAACATATTCCTAGAAATTCAAATCACTCTTAGGCTTTGAGGTGTTATACAAACAATGCTGAATTATGACTCTTACTAAGCTTGCCTTGGGTGTTAAATGCACTCTTGTTTTCTGTTTTCTGTTTGTTTCAGCAACACCCATGCAATGGGAACTTTCATGGGTATGCTAACGAAGACAACTGTTTTTATTGCATCATCCAGCAGTGTTTGAATGAGACACAGACTGTGATTCCCCAGAGTGGTGCTTGCAATGACAGTGGCCCATTAGTGATAATGCAATGATGTGAATTATAGGAGTACATTAATACAAGCAGGTATGTAGACATAAGATTCTGTGAGCAGTACTGCTAAGAAACTTAGGATTTCATCATGTCTTTTCTTCACACAGATCATTGTATTGGAGTAATGTCAGTTCTCCACTTTGCCTTTCCACAGAATAAGAGACAGCCAGCTCTGTGAAAGCTGTGGTTAGGCCACAGTGCATGCACATCCAACAACATGAGAACAAGCTACAGTCTTCTGCCTTTTACACTGAGTCTCTGGAATATGCCAGGTTCAGAAAGGCTGGAGTTAAACTAGATTGAAGACATTTTCACATTGGTTGTGAAGGGAAAGCACATTTTTTACTGTAGAGGAGGAGTGGATGCCCAGTGCCACCTTGCAATGATTCATTTTTCAATGGAGTGGATGAAGGTCACTGTTGGCAGGACTCCACTGCTAGCTTTACTGGTCCATATCCTTCAGTCTTGGTGTTAGAATGCTACTTTATTCTGCTCCTTTCCCAGATCACTCCAGATTCTTCACCTAAAACCCTGAGGATGCAAATGGGCCTTGCCTATGAATAGCTGTAAATTGCAGGGACAGCCACAGGAGAACACAAGAGTCCACTGCTGTGGACAGTGCTAACTCACCTGTTCACAAACGGGATTGTTATCATTAACGTCGGTGACGGTCACCTCCACGGCCGTTTGGGTTACGAAGAGGCCATCCGTGGCAGTTATGTTCAGATAATAGAGGTCTTGCTCTTCCCGATCTAGAGGCCTTTTCACATAAACTTTCCACTCATTCTGAACCAGTCCCAGGGCGAACTTCCCTTTGGGATTCCCTCCTGCAATGAGACAAGCAACATGCAATGGGCAGAGGTGTCCCTTTGGAGCTCCTACCTAGTTTCAACACACAGACATATCACAAAGAACCTAAAGCAAGCAGATGTCATTTCCTTTACAGTGATCAGTGCCTTCAAACTTGCAGACTCAGGAAATCTGTAATGAGATTATGCTCCCCGTGTTTATTGTCCCCCCAATGCCTTGTAAGAAAGTGAAGCAATAACTTTCAGTGGAGACAAAATCCATGTAGGAGCACTGAAGATGATCTCTTGTTTAGCTCCCCTTAAGGGCAATCAGATTCAAACTGTGAACAATCAATAGTCCTCTCAGGCTGCTACAATTGTCTTTCCACTTAGTCTCGGGAGAGGATGTAATACACCGTAGCTCTTGTTACCAAGACAATTTCATTAGCGGTTGATTATGTAATCAAGGACTGGAAGTGGGTTCTATTAAGGAATCCTCTAATGAAAGCTTTATCATACAGCTGCGCTGTTCTTCTGCTCATTAAAATTCTAATTTTTAAGAAAAAGTTTACATGACACAGGAAGACACATTAGTATTAAATAGTCCTAACAAGAGGTCATTCGAGGAGCAGTTGGAAGATAAGCAGTACAATTAGATCAAATGGATCCGACAGTGAAAGCTGGTGAAAAAAGAGTGCAGGAGATGAAGCAGAACAGCTTTTTATCATACCATAACACTGACACTGAACCTGGCAATGTTGCTTTTCCCCATCATTAAATTGCTTGGTAACAAAAGCAGGCTGGGTGAGGAAAAGTTTAGGTCTACCTCATCCTGAGGAAGGAGGCGTGTCACAAGTAGAAGGGTACCATAATCAAGGTGGCCACAGCTGTTGTGAATGTTTTCCTGCCACCTTCAATCACCTTTCTCTGAGCTCTATCTCAACCTTCTGTCAGATCAGACAGTAAAATATCTTAAACCAATGTTGTGGCTTAACCTCAGTAGGCAGCTAAGCTCCACACAGTAGTCACTTGCTTATTTCCCCTCGGTAGGATGAAGGAAAGAATCAGAAAGGTAAAAGTGGAAGTCATGGTCTGAGATATAGTCAGTTTAACAGGTAAAGCAAAAGATGAGTGTGTGAGCAATGCGAAATAAGGAACTCAGTGCAGGTGCTCAGCCATTTCGAGGAAAACAGAGGTATATTACCCATAAGTGTTACTTGGGAACATAAACACCATAGCTCCAAACACCACCCTTTTCTCCTTCTTCCTCCACTTTTTCTGCTGAGCATGACATCACACAGTATGGACATTCTTTTGTTCAGCTGGGATCAGATGTCCCAGCTGTGTCCCCTCCCAACTCCTTGAGTGTCCCTAGCCTACTTGCTAGTGAGATGAGAAGCAGAAAATCCTTGGCTTTGTGTAAGCACTGCTCAGCAATAGCTAATGTATCTCTGTGCTATGAATGCTGGTTTGGTCACAAACCAAAACATAGCACTTGCCAGATGATATGAAGAAAATGAATTCTAGTCCAGACAAAAACCAGCAAAGACAGCTACCAAGTCTTCTGTGCTCAGCATCTAGCATAACCTTGATCTGCAAAATCAAATCTGCACATTTATTAATTTAGGACAGAGCACCACAGTCATAGTAAACTCATGTGCTACAGAAATTGAGTGAGGACACAGACTAAAGCATCACACTGCTCCACCGGGTGAACTTTAATTCCGGATAACCCACTACTGGCACTTTCTCCACTATATTAAGTTTTCTGATGTGCTCTCCCATGCAGAAATGCAATCTGAGAACTACTTTCCATGTTTCTCATGTATAATAGGGGCATAAAAATACTAAGGGAATGCTTATTCTTTCTTGTAACAGGATCAAGAATGTCAAGTGTGCTTTTGCCAGTGTACTGTTGCCTACAACTTAATGGCATCTGCCCAAGCTCAAAGGAAATACCAAGTTCTTAAACCTTCCTCTCTAGAAATTTTGTTAAATGCTTGAGTAATTAAGTACTGAAAAAAACTCAAACAACCAAAAACCTCAAAAGCTTATATGAGTTGCCTCTGCTGTCAAGAAATTAGGTGTCACTATTGCTACTGATGTCACAATTCTGTCAGTTCCCAGGGACCTCCTCAATGAAAAAAAAAAAAGGCGGAGAAGATCTGAACTTGCAACTGATCTTAAAACCAAGCAAAAAAGTCTAATGCATATTTCATACCTTCTCTCTACATCAAAAAGCAGAAAAGAGGTCACAGGCTGCAATCTGTGCCTTCTTCATTAGCTACCAATGACAAGAGAGACTGTTTTCTATTTAATGTGAAAGCTATGTAACTAAGTCAGTTGAGACAGGGTGAGCAAATCATTCCTGTTAAGCATCACCATTTATGATAGCTGGAACTATGTAAAAAAAAAAGCACATTGTAATGAATAATACTTGCAGGATATTAATCAGATACGTGTTATAAATACAAACATAAAAGCCCCTCTAATTGTGAAATTAATCAGATAGGTGTTACAAATACAAATTTAAAAGCCCCTCTAATTGTATGGAGCACAAACGTTGTATCTCAAACCCAGGCATTTTCTGTTCATAGAAAAATCACCAAGCAGGTCCCAGTTTTCTGACTGATTGCTATGACAATATGGAATAATCATCTCAGGACTCAGATAAAATTTATCTAATCAGTTGTGTGATAGAAGCACACATTTCTCTTGGTGGGTAACACGGTAGGTTGATGTGCACTATAGCACAGTTCTGAATACAATCCAAGGCAAAAAGGGCCTGTACATTGACTTGGGTCTTAATGTGTCTTCAAAGAAGGTAGATGCCTGCTGACTGACTTCTCTCTATTCCATTGAACATCAGTACAAAAAGGCTTAAGTCTCCTTTATAAAAGGCTGCAATCTTGTCACAGTGAGTTTAATGTTGTAAACCATTAATAAAAATGGTTTAGATATTCTTATTTAGCTTCATGATATCAATCAGTGCTTTCCTGTATATTAGTCCTATTGTGAAAAGAAATGATTAACTGTCTTGGCCAGCTATGAAGCAATACAGTCAAGGTATGGATACCCCATTGCTAAGAAAAGAGCAAAGGTAAAAATCTAATTAAAATCAGTTGGTGGCTTTTATGGCTGGCAGTAACACTAGCTTGGAGTGATTTTTAAATCACTCTTGCTTTGTTATTGATGGAATGGCTTTTAAATCACGCATAGAAATTTGAGGAGTATGTATAAAAAGAAGAAAAAAAAAAGGATCCTTTTTCCCTGGCTTCACCACGCTGGAAAGGGATCAATTTGAACGACAAGAAACCTATGCAATAAGCAGCAAACATGTAACAGTTTATCTGTAAGACTCCTTCATTAGAGGTACCTTTCTTGTGTTTTTTGATTCTCAGGACTGGCCACGGACTTTGTTGATGGAAGACAAAAGTGGAGATTGTACTATAAAGTGTGGCAAAAAATAATGAGATGTAAAGACTGAAATACAACAAGGAAATAGTCTTTAAAAAAAAAGAAAGGCAAAAAAAATTCCATGCTGTGGCCCAGGCATTTTCTAGTACTTATACATATGTCTTGACGCAGATCTCGTTCTGCAGTGATTAATTAAGTTTTTCACTAATATATGTAAGCAGATTCAGCTTCCTAGGGGCGTTCTAATTAATTAGTTTTTCACTCTGAATAATGTAGCTTTTCTAAACGGAAGCCTCCTGACTACATGTATTAATGGATTCTTTAAAATCTTTTGGCAGTTTTCTTATGTTCTACTTTGAATGTCACAGCAGCAAAGTGCCAGCTAGAAAAAAAACACAACCCACCACCCACTCCAATAACTTTTTAGAAAGGCTTTGAGACTAAAAGAATCAGCATTATCTTTTATCTGTTGTTACTTGAAGTTTAAATAACACTCCCCCTCCCTCCCTAGTCAGCAAATAGTACAAAGTCAAATCAAGCTCAAGTTTAAGGAAAGAAAGAAAACAGCCAGACACAAATGAAATGCAGAGGCACAGTGATCCAAAATAAACAAATCTTGACACACATCATTACTAAAGCACACACAGAGGGAATTATAATGGCTAAAAGGCAACTGGAAACTAGAAGCCGACAGTATCACTTTTCACTGCAATGCCCCAGTCTGGCAGGGGGAAGAGAATATTTGCTAACTTAGTTTCTCTCTTACAGTTATGTGTTTATTCAGATACTTTCAGCTCTCAATCAGAACTCTAGGCATTTGCATCACATAAACCCAACAGCTTTATTCTCCACTCCCAGTTTAAGATGCCGCATGTCTACTGGGGTGCCAAAATGACAAACCCAAACCTCTAAGCTTCACTATCATAAAATAGCAGAGGTTGTTCTTAAGCATGCAGCACACATCCTTCCCAGTCACTGAAATATCCATTTCTCCAGAACTCCAAGATCAAGAATATAAAATAAAAACAATCAAAAAAGCAACACTTTGCTTATTCTGGGCAATCACCCCAGGAAAAATGCTAGTTCTTTCCTCCAAAACACACTGTTTCTGCTTTGTACTCAGCTGAACCAAGCTTCAAGGCTACTCTCTGTCCTTAGATTTATGTGTCTGATAGAGCTTAATTAATATCACTAAGAAACACAAACCACTTTACTGTACCAAAGTCTTAGCAACTGGCAGTCTTCTCATGGCATTTTCTAGTTTACTTCTGTAAAATCTCAGTAACATCTGTCTGGGCTTAGGCTGGCTAAACATCCTAGTTAAACATCATCAGAGCCCTGCTTTTAGCCAAACTGTCTCAAATGAGGCTTCAAAAGAAAACTGCTGTGTGCCCTAAGTGCATCTGTGTCATCTGCTCTTCCTATTGATTTTCTGTTAAGATTTTTATATATGTAGTGCTTTGCTTTGTGAACATCTCCAGCTGCTATCAAACCACAAATAACAAAGGGTAACTGCAAAATTCCTTCCCATCAGCACCAAATGCAGATGAAGGCGGATTTGAAAATGGCAATTACTTGCCAGTAATCACAGAAACCAATCCCAAACCGAAGGAGTTCAAAACAGAATATATATTTATCCACTAGAATGTATCCACTCCTCTTCAAAGTTAACCAGAAGACTGTAGTAAGTGTTTGCATTTCTCAGAAGAGTTCAAAGCACTTCTGGTGAAGTTCCTGCTGACTAGAAACATAATTCCCATCTTCAAGAAGGGAAAAAAGCATGACTCCAGGAACTACAGACCAGTTAGTCTCACCTCTGCCTGGCAAGATCATGGAGCAGATCCTCCTGAAGGCTCTGCTAAGGCAAATGGAAAACAAAGCAGAGGTGATTGGTGGTAACCAGCAATGACTTCACCAAGGGCAAATCATGCCTGGCAAATTTAGTGGCTTTTTATGAAGTCACAGCAACAGTAGACAAGGGAAGGGCAACTGACATAATCTACCTGGACCTGAGTAAGGCATTTAACTCTGTCCCACATGACATTGTGGTCACCAAACTGGAAAAACACAGACTTGGTGGGTGGAGCCCTGATGGATAAGGAATTGGCTGGATGGGGGCATGCAGAGAGTGGTGATCAATGGCACAGTGTCCACCTGGAGAGCAGTGACAAGTGGCATCCCTCAGGGGTCAGTGCTGGCACCAGTGCTGTTTAACATCTTTGTCAGTAATATGGACAGAGGAATTTAGTGCATCCTCAGCAAGTGTGCAGATGACATCAAGCACAGTCGACTTGCTGGAGGGCAGGGATGCTATCCAGTGGGACCTGGACAGGCTGGAGAGGTGGGCCCAGGCCAACCTCATGACATTCACCAAGGCCAAGTGTAAGGTCCTGCACCTGGGTCGGCACAAATACAGGCTGGGTGGTGAATGGCTGAGAGCAGCCCTGAGGAAAAGGACCTGGGGATCTGGATTGATGCAAAGCTCAACATGAGCTGGCAGTGTGCATGTGCAGCCCAGACAGCAACTGTGTGCTGGGCTGCATCAAGAGAAGTGTGGGCAGCAGGGCAGGGGAGGGGATTCTCCTCCTTTACTCTGCTCTTGTCAGACCCCACCTAGAGTACTGTGTGCAGTTCTGGAGCCCCTAACACAAAAAGGACACAGAACTGTTAGAGAGAGTCCAGAGGAGAGCCATGAAGATGATCAGAGTGCTGGAGCAGCTCTGCTATGAGGACAGGCTACAAGAGTTGGGACTCTTCAGCCTGGAGAAGAGAAGGCTTTGAGGAGACCTTATAGTAGCCTTCCAGTATCTGAAGGGGACCTACAGGAAGGCTGGGGAGGGACTGTTTACAAGGTCTTGTAATGACAGGACAAGCAGTAATGAGTTTAAAGTGGCAGAGAGGAGACTTAAACTAGATGTTAGGAAAGGGTTCTTTAGAGTGAGGGTAGTGAAACACTGGCACAGGTTGTCCAGGGAGGTTGTAGATGCCCAGGGAGGTGGTGGAGTTGCCATCACTGAAAGTGTTCAAGACAAGACTGGATGAGGCACTTAGTGCCATGGTCTAGTTGACTGGCTAGGGCTGGGTGCTAGGTTGGACTGGATGATCTTGGAGGTCTCTTTCAACCTGGTTGATTCTATTCTATTCTATTCTATTCCCTGGAGGTGTTTAAGGCCAGGTTGGATGAGGCCTTGAGCAACCTGTTCTAGTGGGAGGTGTCCCTACCTATAGCAGGGGGTTGGAACTGGATGATCCTCGAGGTCCCTTCCAATCCAAACCATTCTATGATTCTGTGATTCAGTGATCACATCTGACCCAGAACATCTATTTCTTGAATTTCTTAAATTTCTTTTCTGTGTGCTACTTTTTTTTCAAGATGTATTTGCCTGAAGCTGGTTTTGGTGGACCCACATGTCTTTCTCACAATTTTTGTTCTGTTCTCCCTTTTTCTCACTGTCCTGTTCTTCCTCAGAGTTTGCTTATTGTATTCACAAAAGTTTCTATGCCTCAAAATGCCTTGAGAAAGCCACTGCATTTCTACAATCATCTTGCTAATCTGATTCTTTGAAATACCTAAATGCAGTTCCTGAGCTCAACTTGAGGTGAAGTGTGAATAAATTATTGTTAAACTATACTTTAATGTGACTTGACAATTTAATCAAAAGTACCTAATTTTCCTTGTGCATTCCCATAATTCAAAGGCCATACTCAAAGACTGTGAAATTTCTGAGCTCACACACTTTAGTAATTGTACAGTACACATTAGAGAAAGTTTGGGACTGTGACTTCTAATGTTTCCCAAAACTGAAATACCAGGAAAATGTCTGACATATTTTGAACTGTGATAGAAATGAAGGTATAGAATAGTCTATAATTTTTGACTTCTATGTGACAGTTATTATTTAAAAAAGTCTGGTTTTTTTTGCTAAATAAACAGCACAGAGATGTGAAGAAAAAAATCCTGTTTAACTAAGAGCATCATTCATTGTAAGAGATGACTGAATGACTTCAGAAGAAAGAAAAGAGGTACTTTCACCTAATGATCACAGTATATTGACAGATCTTTGCTACAAACATGAAGAGTTTGCATTTCCTACAGTACTTTCTATACTGGGATCCTCATATTCTTCTAATATCACAGAATCTCCAGGGTGAGTCATTATGTTTAGGTATGTGGGAAGTGAGGCACCAGCAACTAATGCACCTTGCCCAAAGCTTTTATCTAGAGGATTATTTTTGCCTCTCTTTCTTACATCCTACACTATAAACAGACACAAACCTTTAAACCAAATCTAGCCTTTGAAGGAAATGGTTAGAATGTATTTCTGGTTGCTTTGAAAATGATGCTATTTTGGATGAATAACACAGGCAATCTACGGGTAACTGGAACATCACACCTTCCCCTATGCACCATTTCTGACCTGATAGCTAACAGAGGGCTAAGAAGTCTCATTCTCAAGAGCAAAGTATGCAAACTAGTATCCTGTTAGTTAAGTCATTTTTACCCATAGCCTGCTTCCTACATACAGTTGTGTAATTCTAATCCCATCCAGTAAGAAAAATGTTATTTTGTCAAAAAGTCTGATTATGACTAGGAAATTAGCATTAGTTCTTTGATTGCAAAGATTGTGGGGAAAGACAAAACTGTTCCCTGACAAAATCTATTGGACAAAGAAAGCTGCAGGCAGAAGAATAACTGCAGCACCCCATCACTCATAGCATACTCACACAAACGCCAGTCTTAATCTACAAGAATGATAATAAATAGAGTGCAATAGGAAAGAGTAATGTTGTCACACCTTGAAAAATATGTTAGTAAAGGAATCAAAATTGCCTTACACTGTATATAACAATGCATGGCATCTAACCAAAGCTTCTAAGTGGGATACCATTTCCCTGGCCAGAAATCTGTGTTGGTAAGATACAGTATCCCCGTACTCCTTCAAATGTAAATTCATTCCTTTTTGATTTTTCCCTCCCTCATAAATGGTGGTATTTTGAAATGGCCTTTCCATGCACTTTCCCATCTCAGGAAGAAAAAAAATGTTATTTCAATAACATTTTAAATGCTTGGAAATGTAAGAATTTTCTCCTTAGGAATCAAATGTTCTTTTCTTGGATGAAACATTAAGTCCCGGTGGTTTCCAAGCTGACATATCAATTATGATGGGTTGATGGGTCACAGTACGTTGCACTGCAACAAATCATGAAACTTTAATCTTGGAAATTGGAGAGATAATAACCCAAACAGACAGACAGACACACATTCCTATTCCCTCTTTTTAGCTTTGCTACTCACTGCAAATTCAGTCTGAATAAAAAAAGAGAAAAAAAACAGAGAGATGCAGTTGTTTGATTGACAAAGACAGTTTGGTTATAACACTGCTACATGGACACATCACAGTTCCTCAGTAAAGCTGGCTTTGGGAAGAATGCATGCAAATGGTTTCTTACCTGTGATATGGTAGCTAACCTGTCGGTTCACATCAGATGTGTCTTCATCCCAGGTGCTAAGCACAGCCACAACTTCCCCTGGAGGGTCACTCTCCTTCACTGATCCTCTGTACACCTCATGCTCAAAGATGGGTGCGTTATCATTTATATCTGTCACAGTAACTGAGACCAGGGTGGTTGATGACAAGGATAAAGCTTCTCCCAGATCTGAAGCCACCACTGCAAAGGTGAAAGTGGGATCCTTTTCATGGTCCAGATCCTTCAGTGTGCTTATCCAGCCACTGTTGCTGTCAATGGTGAATGCTTCTGTGATCTTTTCCAGCTCTGATTCCATTGCAAGTGTATAGGTGACCTGCCCATTGGCACTTGAGTCTGCATCAACTGCTTTAACTTGCATAAGTTTTGTCCCTATAGGCATCCCTTCCATTATGACAGCATCATAGGTAGCTGTTTCAAACATGGGTTTGTTGTCATTTACATCCAATACCTTAACTTCCACATCCACAGTCAGCACAATATCTACTTTGTCTAACTGAATGGTGGCTGCAACCTTGAAGTGAAAAGCAGGATTTGCCTCATGGTCAAGCCTCTTATCCAATTTCATGAGCCCTGTGTCTTGCTCTATGATGAAAACCCCATCTTTGTTGTTCTCACTCATCTCACCATTAACTGTGCTGTACAAAGCACCCTGGCTAGGCAAAACATGCAGAATATCAATGGTGCTACCTATGAGAGCGTCTTCTGCTATGGTGAAAGAATACTGGGGTTGAGAAAAGGAAGGCAAAATGGTTTCTGGGGGTAAAACATGGATGTAGACAGGAATAAGGGAGTGCTTTACAGGAATACCACCATCAACTGCTTTGACAAAGAATGACAGAACTGTGTTTTTCAGCTGGTTAAAGCTGCCCTTGGTAACCATCCATCCGTTGTCTGGATCTATTTCAAGCAGATCAGCTACTGAAACAGAGGCTTCACTATAAAGAGAATAGGTAATTCTAGAATTTGGTCCATCATCTGGATCTACTGCTTGCACTTGGGTCACCAAGTAACCTTTCCCAACATCTGCCTTGACACTTGCTCTGTATTCAACCGTCATAAATTGCGGAGCATTATCATTCTCATCCACTACTATCACTCTCACTGAGCAAAATGTACTTCTGCCACCTCCATCAAGGGCTCTCAAAAAGATGCCAATATCACTCTCCAGCGGGTTCTCCCGGTCTAGCCTCTCAGTTGTCAGAATCTGTCCATTGTTATCAATCAAAAATCGGTCCTTGGCAAAGTCATTTATTATGGAGTAGCTTATCTGGCCGTATATACCTGAATCCCCATCTGTTGCCTTCACATGGATTACTTTAGTTCCAGGAGCAGTGTTTTCTCTAACCTCTGCAACATAAACAGTCTGTGAAAACACAGGGCTGTAGAGGTTGGCTCCAAGGATCTGTATGTGCACCTGTGCTGTGCTGGTGAACAGCCCGTCTGACACAGAGACGTTTAGGCTGTACATGGGCTCCATCCGTTGTTTGCGGTGGTTGGAAAGGGTGATAACGCCACTCTTGCTGTCCATAACAAAACTGGTCCGGTCATTTCCTGACAGGATGCTGTACTCCAGTCTATCAAAATCAGAGCTGTCGGCATCAGAGGCTTGGACACAAGTTACAAAATGACCTCGAGGTGCCAGTTCACTCACATATGATTCATATATTAACTGGTTAAAAACTGGAGGGTTGTCATTCATGTCTGTTATTGAGATACTGATAAGAACCTCACTGCTAAGTGGTGGGAACCCATTATCAGTTGCTCTGACTTTCAAGCTGCACTTCTGTATGAGTTCGTGATCCAGCATCCGGGCTGTCAGAATTAGGCCACTGGTGCTGTCTATATGGAAATAGTCCGTGCTGTTAAAGGTGTCCTGGACTATCTGATACTGCACAATCTTGTTATTCTCAGAATCAGCATCGATAGCAACAACCTGCAGTACAGGAGTCCCAATCAAAGACGCTTCAGATAAAGTGGCGTTATAAGCCGACTGATCAAAAACTGGAGGATTATCATTAACATCATTAATGATCAAGTCCACAGTGACCTCTGCTCGCGCACCAGTGAGGGCATCACTGGCTCGCACCATCAGCTTGAAAAGAGAATTTATCTCATAGTCCAGTGGGCTGATGACGCTCAGAACCCCTGTGTCAAAGTCGATATTAAACTGGTTGTAGGGATCTCCATCGACAATGATATAAATGATACCCTGGCCTTCTGGACTGGTTGCATTTATGCTTAAAATTGGCGTGTGCATTTCTACATCTTCATTCACAGAAGCTGTGTAGAAGGGCTTGTCAAACACTGGCATTGCTTTGTTAACAATTGTAATGGGCAGCTCTACTGAAGCAGACAGTGATGGGTTACCACCATCTTTTGCAAGAATGACAACCAAATACTCTATGTTAGACAAATCAGAATTAAAGGCTGCTTTTAAAGTGACGCTACCAGATTCTCTATCGATTTCAAAATGCCCATAGTCTTCCTTCAGAAGATACGACACATCACCATTTTCACCTTTATCTTTATCAATAGCTGTGACTCGATAGATCAGGGTACCAGGCTCGGCATCAACTTGCACAGCAGCGTAGTATGGAAGCCCTACAAACACTGGGGCATTGTCGTTTATGTCCTCAATGTAAACTCTCACCACCACTCGAGCAACACGAAGATGATCGAGCTCACGGCTCGCTTCCACCACCAACTCATACAGCTCTCGTTCCTCTCGGTCGAAGGGGATGCCTGTGGTCTGAATGACCCCTGAGGTGGATTTGATTTTAAATTTGTTGCCTGGGTTTAAGATACTGTATTTCAAAGGCTCATTGAGGCGGTTACCAACCGCATTCACCACAGCAATCTTTGTGATGTTGGTGCTGTTTTCTGAGATAGAAGTGGAATAAAAATTTTGTGTGAAATGCAGCCCGCTGTCCATGGCTTCTTTTACCATTATTGTCACCATAGCAGTGCTATAAAATTTCCCATCAGATACTCTTACCATCAGCATGTAATGGTCTTTTGAGAGGCTATTGTTTTTAATGGTAAGTACCCCTGTGCTTGGATCAATTAAAAAATGGTCCACATTGCCTTCAATTAGACTATATGTTAGCTCAGGAGGGATCTCGGAATCTGGGTCTGTAGCTTTCACTTTGAGAACCTCAACACCAACATATGTGGGCAGGAGCAAGACTGTCTCAAATACGGTCTGGCTGAAGACTGGTGGGTTGTCATTGACATCAGTTACCTCAATGGTCACTTCGACTGGGCTCTCTGCTGTAAGCTGGGGATTCCCACTGTCTCTAACATGCACGTGGAAGTGGAAGTGGGCTATTGTTTCATGATCTAAATTTGCAATTGTTCTGATTGCACCTGTGCTGGAATCTACAGTGAAATACTTCTTTGCAGTAGATTCAACAATCTGGTAGACAAGCAAAGCGTTCTGGTTACTGTCACCGTCAGTGGCACGTATCACGAGGGGGCTGTTATTTGCACTCCGGACTATGCTGTTCACAGGAGCAGCTTCGCTTATGCTGCCTGAGTACTGAGAGAAGAGAAAAACCGGTGGGTTATCATTTTCATCAACAATCTGAATGTTCACAGTGGCATTTGATGCCATGCCAGCCATATTTGTCGCCTGTACGATGAGCTGATAGGAAGAGGTGCGTTCATAATCGAGTGCCTTTTGACTGGTGATCACTCCGGAATATGGATTTATGGTGAAGGCTCCGTCCACATTCCCGTCTTTAACCTCGTAAACTAACGTGGACTGGCTGATTGCAGAAAGAGAGATGACAGAAGTACCAATATCCATGTTTTCATTAATCTCTGCTTGGTATTCTTTGAGAGTGAACTTGGGGTGGGAGTTATCTGCCATGGTCACAGATATCCTCACAATTGCTGTTGCAGACAGTGGTGGAGAACCTTGATCAGTCACCTTGACTGACAAAACAAACTGTCCCATTGTGGTTAAGTCTGGCTCCTTCAGCAATGTAATGATCCCTAAAACTGGTTCAATCTTGAATGTGTTTCCAGTATTTCCTAAAACACAAAGATCAGAAGCAAATTAGAAATTAAATACAGTACACTCGATAATTTAAAACAGGATTATAAAGCCCCTTCCAGCTTTCCTTTCTGAAAATCAGGTATCTCAGTAGATGGATGGTACAGGTTCAAGAACTCAGGTGCTGCTATCTGTATCTTGATTGTGAATATCAACATCTGAACAAGTGCTGCATGAACATTACTCCTACTGAAAAAGGAAAAAGCATCCCTAAATTATGGGAATTAGTCAAATACATGTACACCTAAGGCAAAGAGACTAGATCAGAGGCTAACAAGCCAATTACATGATAAATGGATAACAACTCAGGCTCTTAATTGAAGGGGATATTAAGGAACTGTAGAGAAGATTATAGTAGCTCAAGAGTCAAGCAACTAAATATAAGAAGGTTAAAATGGTATTTAGAAAAACAAAACAGAATAAACAGTACAGGAAAGAGATTCAAGTAACCTGTGGCAGAAAGGTTGATCACATAATCTCTGAGGAGAATGAATCTAGATGAATGAGATTTAGCAGAAAATGTCATTAAATGTTTGTTATAGCATGAAAGCATGGATATCACTGACTGCACAAAGCTAAAAACAGTCAGTCTCTATCAAGGACCTCCTTGGGGTCTTCACAGTCTTTTTTTGCCAACCTCTTGTTCATTGTGACAGACTCAGAACTTTTGATATGTATCCTTACCCTGCAATTAGAGATCACCTTTATTAGTCATCCTTGAGTACCTGCTTAAATTATAGGATGCCGTGTGTGTATATGGTGTGCATTCTAAATACAAACAGCATGTGCTGAGTTACAGCCGTTCCAACCATCGTAACATGTTCCTGCTATGGTAATTTACACCTTAAAATCCAGAGCTGCTTCCAATCTACAGCCAAGCATAAGTTCATGACCTGGAGAGAAATATGTCTCATGGAATTGGTGATAAACAAGAGATTTTCTTTTAATGGTGACCGTTAGAGGTGCTGCGCACAGAGCGGTAAACGTGAAAATTGTAGCTGGAATACCAACTAAGTGGAATCCTAAATGAAGTGAGTTAATGTGAATTATTTCTAAGATGTGATTCACTATCTTGTAAATTCTGGGGTTTGGAGACTAATTTAAGCTGCCTACTACTGTATATAGTTCAATACTGGTAGTGGCTTTCTATTTATAGCCAGCCTTTCAGATCAGTAAAGCTAGCTCTACTAGCTAAAGCAAAAATTGTGCTGTTCACAGAGGAGCTGAGATACTTGCCGAGCTACAAATTCTCATGAAGATCACAGTTATCTGTCACATTTGGAGACACCACAAATGCTATTACAGTTATTTTTTCAGTGCTTGTTAATACAAATACAATCCCCCTGGAATGGGTTGCGCAGGGAGGTGGTTGAGGCCCCATGCCTGGAGGTGTTTAAGGCCAGGCTGGATGAGGCTGTGGCCAGCCTGATCTAGGGTAGGGTGTCCCTGCCCATGGCATGGGGGTTGGAACTAGATGATCCTTGTGGTCCCTTCCAACCTTGACTGATTCTGTGATTCCATGATTCTCCAATTTTTAGCCACTGGCTGCCTCATGTAAGTCCAGAGCTGGTTCTTCTCCTTCAGGAATTTCTTATGAAATGACACAAAAGCTACTTTCTTTAGCAATTGCTCTCCTCACATGATGTAAATAATTGCCCTGATGAGAGTGCTGTGTACAATTTGGATGCTGCAGTGAAAATCAGTATCCTCAGCTGCAGATTTTATGGACCATAGAAACTGCAGCAGCAGAAGACTGAATTTTGATGCATCTGAGATTGGAACATTGGTGGATGATGAAACTGAGGGAGTGTATGGCTCACAGAAAATGGAAGTTTGGATTCTAACACTGAAGGGAGAGCTCATGATGAAGCAGAAGCATGCTGTAATGGAAGAGAGTGCCTCTAGAAATGAGAAAAAGATGCAGACCAGCTGCAGACCTTAAGAAGTGCTAAAGACTCTTTTTCAATCATCATATTTTTTCTGTCTGAACCAGGTATGATTCTATTACCAGTGTATGGGAGCCATGCTTCTAGCACATCAACTTGCTCTTTATATTGTGGTGGCAGCTATAGGTGTTTGGGTTGGATCCCATAATAGCAATAAGATGTCAAGAAAAAGATGGGAACAGTCCTGAAGAGCAAGATTTGCTGTTCTTGCAATGTAAAGATTCATATCACTAAAAAAGTAAATAAAAAATGCAGAAATAAAATGTTAAAAAAATCAAAGTTAAACATTTCTGCTTCCTTCTCTCTTTTTCCAGGCACCACTCTTGTATATATGTCAGTGGTTTATCTCAGAGATAACTCTTAACTTTAGATCCATATGAGCCATGGAAAGTTAAGTTCATTTGCATGTGTGGCAGAGATAATGCAAATTTCTCGTGACCGTGCTGTTGCACTGGCACAGCAAACGCTTTTGCTGGTACAGATTATGTGGTGAATGTAAATATCCAAAGCTTAACAGCAAAAGCAATTTTAAGCTGGTATTGTGATGTCCTCCCTTAATTTCAAGAGAATTTGTGCCACTAAAATGCTGTGGTCCCACTGACAGAAGTTTTTAGCGTAGCCCTGGTGTTAGTCTCCTTGTTCCTCTGACTTGAATACTGGCAAAAATTCCAGGACATACCAGCTGTTGTGGCATTTGTTTAGGAAGGATTCACTGTGTACTAGACTGAAGCCAGCAACCTGAAAACAAGTCACTGGCAGCAGCTTTCAATAACTATCTTCTGTGATGGTTTTGAAGCAATAATTTAGAGGTAAAATGCTCTGTAGCCACCTAGAGAACATGAATGAGATTCTGCTCTGATAGGTGTTGAGGATAGTAGCTTCAACATAAAAGTCATCCATCAGGAAGATGTCTCCTTTGCCCAGCTCTACAGGAGAGAGTAGACCAAAAAAGTTGACTTGTATATCAAGATGAACCACCATCACTTCACTACTCATATATATGGCATGAATCATGACATTACATTTGCAGCCTCTGTCCTAACCTGCTTCAATAGTGTAGATAAGCTCTGCATTTTCTCCTTTGTCTTTGTCCAGAGCTGTGACCTGTAAGACTGCTGATCCAACTGCTGCTGACTCGAACACTGAGGCTTCATACAATGGGCTGGTAAAGTAGGGACTATGGTCATTGGAGTCTTCTACATTTATGATCACTCTGGCCAGGTTTCTTCTGTAAGGGAACTCTTGATCTCGGACCTACAGAACAAATGCATAATACATATCTTGATATCCATGCAGCAAAACGTTGCAGCTACTACTCATCTGAGCGCTAATAATACTTTCATCTCTATTTAGTACCAAGCAATAACGAAACCCATTTGTCCCAAAGAGCAGTTTAAAATACTCCTAAGATGGTAGATGGCAAAAATTAAAGAAACAGGGAGAGATCAGGGACGTATTCTTTCTTATGTGAAAAATTCATGTCAAGTAACTATCATGACAGGAGTTTTTAAATGGCAACTAACTATCATGACATGAATTTTAAATGGCAACCACATGACATCCTAAACTCTGTTTCAGGTTTGCAAGAAATACTTTGTTTTTTATTTTAAATACATGCTAAATGCCTTTGTCCTGCTCTACTGCATAGAGGCAAACAAACCTTGTCCATTAGCTCCCTCTTTCAAAGAGCTACAAAGAAACTTCACAGAATCATGGAATCAATTAGGTTGGAAGAGACCTCCAAGAGCACCTAGTCCAACCTAGCACCCTGCCCTGTCCAATCAACTAGACCATGGCACTAAGTGCCTCATCCAGGCTTTTTTTGAACACCTCCAGGGATGGCAACTCCACCACGTCCCTGGGCAGCCCACTGCAATGGCAAATCACTTTCTCTGTCAAGAACTTCCTCCTAACATCCAGCCTGTACCTCCCCCGGCACAACTTGAGACTGTGTCCCTTTGTTCTGTTGCTCATTTGACCAATTCTTTATCACAAATTATTGAATGATTTGAGCTGGAAGGGATTATGGTCAGTTATGTGTTAGTCCAGTGCTTGTAGCTACCAATGGACTTTTTTGCCATTATGTAGGTACATATCTTTCTGAAGATGATGACATTAACAGTAAAGAGAGTAAGAACTACCTAAAGGAGTGCTGAGGGCTCCTGACAAAACTACTATTTATCACATCTCTCTCAACCCCCCCCCCAAAATACCTCAGCACTGATACACTGATAACCCTGCCAACACTATCCCTGACACTTTTTCTTCTTGAAGATAGACAAAATCTTCTTGTATCAGGTAGAGATTAAAACCAAGCACCAGGAAATGAACTCTGTCAGCCATGTCTCTCTGTGATTCAGTTTATATTTAGCTTGCAGCATCCTGACCAAAGGACTTGCAGCTTGTTACTCTAAGCTTAGACCCCACTCAGCTTGTACACACAGCAGCTCTGTGATTCCTAGGGTCTACTGCCCAAAGCTGACCCCATACCCAACACATCCTGAGCTGCACCTCAGGGAGGTGGTGGAGTTGCCGTCTCTGGAGGTGTTCAAAAAAAGCCTGGATGAGGCACTTAGTGCCATGGTCTAGTTGACTGGATAGGGCTGGGTACTAGGTTGGACTGGATGATCTTGGAGGTCTCTTCCAGCCTGGTTGATTCTATTATCTCTTCTACAGGAGTCTCATTAAAGACAACAGCAGAGTACCACATTTCAGTTAATTTTTTTATCAACCTCCTGCCACTAATATACATTCTTCACTTAAAAACCAGAGAATCTTTTGTTCTCTAATTTATGCATACTGAGCAAAAAAATTTTAATTAATTTTTTTTCCTGTCTACACAAAATTTGGAAATGCAGATGAAATCTGGGTTTTTTTATATCAACAGTTTATGTACTGAAATAAGTCTGTAAAAGTAAACTATAAATGAGGCTTGGATCCAGAGTGGCTGTAAAATCCTCAATGGCAAGAAAGTAGTTAGTTATCTTCCTGTGAATAACTTCTCAAATAACATTCAGCCTCACTTCAGAAACTCTGAAAATTACTTTGAGTGAGAGGGCCAGATGCCAAGAGATTAAATAATTTCCTGCTTGCTCTCCCTTGAGATAGGAAATCATATCACATTCCATACAGTGAATTCACAATGCTTCCCAAAAAGTCCAAATAAAAAAAAAAGTAAAGTAAATACACAGCAGGGCAGGTAAGATGAAATTAATGACTACTCACTCAACTAACAATCCTTTACTCAAGCAAAGACTAAGGCATGGACGCACCTGAAGCAGCAGTGACTCTGTCCTGAGCGAAATGAGTATTGCATTCTTACCATGACATTAAGGATGTGCTTATCTTGAGCTTCATGGTCTAATCTCTCAGCAGTATAGAGCACCCCAGTGCTAGGATCAATTCTGAATTTTCTCATGCTGACTGTATCGATGCTGCTGTGAATTATGTAGCTCAATTTATGCTTTTCATCTCTGTCTATAGCTTCAATCTGCAGAATTTCAGTATCAGGGAGGATGTCCTCTGAAATGGTGACATCGTAACTTGGTTGAGAGAACTCTGGGCCATTGTCATTGTTATCCAGTACTCTGATAAAAACCTACAGTTAATAAAAGAAAAACATTTGAAGCTGTTGAAATCTAGTCAGATAACTAAATAGACACCTAAAGAAGTGTAACCCACTTTAGATGGCTGATGAGGTTATGCTGGCGTATGATGGGACAAAGAAACATTTCACACTCAATGCTTACTGTTCAGATCAAAAGAAATAGTAAGGATATGACTTTGGTGGCAAAACGTTCCTAATGTTAAGACCTACTCAGAGCCAGACAAAGAAGTCCATATTTTTGGTATATAGACTGGAAAATAATCCTGCAGCGTTCATAGGAAAGGTTTTGTCATCACTTGTAACTGCTCTGGTTACAAGAGCTATTATGGGATTTCCTTCCCCCTTCACTGTTAGTAAGGCTATAAACGAATCCTTTTCATATTACTTAAATCTGCTTTTTATACAACCAAGTTTCTGCTAAATCCTGTGTTATTTTCTACCTGGCAGATTGAGCTGGGATGTACTAGCAGCATCAAATTGTGACAGCAGCAAGGGCTTCCCAAGTTTCTGTTACACCTTTGGCTGTGTTAGGAATGATGACACTTGATGAAGCGAGAACAGGAGATATCTCACCACCACACAAGTCCACCCCACACACCTCAATGCATAATACCAAGGACAAGTAATCTCAGGGCACTGGTGACAGGGAAGGATCACTTTTATGGTTTTGTGCTTGCTTTTCCTTTACCAGTCATGGCTGCCCCTATGGCCAAGTATTTGCCTCTCTTCTGTTGAAGTTTATGAATGTCAGTGAATGGTAGAACTTCTGGCTAAAAATGTGAATGAATATTGTGCTATTTGCTTCAAATCTGACTTTAAAAGTTCATTATCGATCCCTAAAGAAATCTGGAGGAGGAAGGCAGCCAGGATGCTGCAATTGCTGTTCATTACACCCATTTTAACACATCAGAAACTGAGCCTGGTAAGTAGTAAGAGTCACTATTCTCAAGACTTTGCCTTTGAGAGTTTAGGTTAACTATGCAATATTATGCATCTGTGGCTCCAATGAGTTTTTGTGGGTTTCACCATTGGAGGAATCACTCCCTGCAGAAAGTTTGATTTCCAGACTTTGTTTGCTCTAGAATAGCAAACCCCCTAACAAACTCTGTAATACTGAAAAACGAAATGGAAAGAGTTGATTCCTTTTTCAGTACCTGAAGCAAAAAAAATTTGTGTTGCAGAATATGCCTGTGAAAGCACACACCTAATTTTACAGTGACTGAAATGGAGCAATCTCATTATTCAAAGGCTTTGAAATATGAAGCAGCTCAGTGAACAACACAGATTTAGTCTCTAAGACCAATCCCCCATGATACTGGCTTTGCTGTTCTGAAAAGTACTTGGCTAATTTTTAAGCAAATATTTTATTACTTTGCTTGATCAAGTCCTTTTCACCTACACTTTCTTAATAGAAGAAAGAAATACACTTTTACTGCAATATTGCACAAACAGATGTTGGCCTTAGAGGGAAATGAAATTTTAGATTTCCATGATATGTGAAAGGGTTTGCAGAACACATTACCCAAAGGAACATGAGCAATTGGAAGCAGCAGTCGTAATGAACTAGCCTGGGAACTGTTTAAAAGACAGCTGAAATAAAATGCTCTGCAAGTTAAATGGCAGAGGACTTCAACTGCACGTTCCATGGGATTTAATTTTCACCAGATTATCGTACACCAGAGTGAAACAGGGCAAGGCCTATATTAAGTTGTGCTTCAGTCTTGGACAGACAGCAGTAAAAACTGGGGGGTTAAGATGCAATGCTGGGGCGATAACAATGAGGAAGATTTACTTAGCTTTTCATGTTCTTTGGTGTGAAGGTGTGTTTTTAACCTAATGGTGTTTAAAGAAAGGCCAAACTCACATCTGATAAATACAAGAAGGAATTAAATTATAATACATGGAAGAAAGTCTGAGAGAATAATTAAAGACCAATGGGAAGCAGAGCTTGTGCTGAACCACCTTTGTTAGTGCACAGAAGTGACCTGGAAGTAGCTCAAATTGAGAATATTCTCATTAGCAGTGTTTAAGACTTAAAGGCATTTTCTAAAGCAGTTTTGATGCCCTCAGTTCTTTGCCAAGTATCACTGTAACATGGCTGGATTATCTTATGTCTGCATTGATAACAAAGACAAAATCATAATTTATTTTCCTCATAATTAGGACCCAAAAACTTTGTCATGTTATCATTCTAGACAGTCTAACAGAGAAACAAAAACATCTCAGATGGATTCAACTGAAAATATCAAGTGTTTGACTCTGCTGTAAGGCAGTCTGATGTGGGATCTGCACAAGTAAGTTGCTTTGTGAGGGACAGACAAAATCTGTGAATTCATTTTTAACATTTCTGTGTACAAGATCAAGTTATTCTTTAAGCAACGACAACAACCAAACAAATAACAAGTCCAGATGCACCCTGCTGTGTCTTAAATATACTGCTAAATCACTGACACATCATTTTGTTTGTGTGCTGCATGATCACCCCGGTGCTGGGGTTCATTTCCCATTATATCTAATGCATTTTGGGATCACTGGCAAATCCTGAAAGCAGGGGATGGCACAAAGCTTTATCCACCACAAAGCCTGCACCGTGACTGTGCAAGCCACAGTTCCATGATTTATGCCTTCACTAGGTTGCATAAACTCAACAGAGTGGGACGAGATCAGCATCAGAGGCCAAAGGTAGGCCATAAGAGTATGAAAATTGTAGCACAGATTGACAAAGCAGCACTTCTTCCCACTTATAAGCTAATGTCCTGGCACACAGATGTGTCATGGTGGTTCCTGGGAGGCATGAAGAAAAGATAAAAAACTATAGGTCCTCATTCACTGTGCTCATCAAATTTACAGGGAACTATACAACTGATATTGCTTTGATAGTTTCTTCTATTTTTTTTCCTCATTTTTTCATCAACTTTCCCCTCTGCCCCCTTTCATTTAATACCTACTGTAAAATTTAACAAGTGTCTAAGTGGCAAGCATCTTCCTCCCCAGAGACAGCAGCATTTTAATGATTTGTCAAGAGATCTACACTGAACCACACATTATTTGTTACAGACTCTGCATTTCAACAGTCACTTCCATCTGGAGATGGAAGGCAGTGGCTTAGAGAAGCTAATGAATAAAAAGGTCATTATTGATTCACAATTTCTTCTATTTAAGCAGTTAAGAGTATTTCTAATTTTTTGTCAGCTGTCCTTCAAAATCCCCCAGAGTCAACTGTAATTTTAACATTATGGTCTCTCCTTTACTGGAGGGGGCTAGGTTTTCCTTGTAACAAAGGGAAGTTAAATTATATATGAGAACAGTGATTATATGGAGCTCTGTTAAACCCACAAGCTATGGAAAAGGAGAAAATGGAACTCTTTTATGTTTTTTAAAAAAATTAACTGTCTTGGGAGCTGCACGAAACAGAATCAGGTAAAATAAAATGGAACTTAAGTTTTACATAGATATTAGCCTCTCAATTCTTACAACACCTTTTGAGGAGGAAGTGGTTATTACCATTCCCATCTTTTGCCTCCATGAAAACCTTGCAGCAAGGTTAAATGACTTACCAAAGCCACACAAGAAATGCAGTGGCAAAGGTGGAGAAGATGTTCTAGGTTTCTTTTTGAGCCACCCTTCTTTCTTTAAGGTGATTTTAAAATACCACCTTCCTATACAGAGGATTGCCTGTTTCATCACCATAACTTCTATTAAGGTGTTACTTAAAAAGGGGGGGCAATGTATTCCTTTAATAACAGGCAAATGTTTCACTGACATGAACACCAGGCTCACAGAAAACCTGATCCTACAAACATATGTGAAGTTGAGTAAGCTGAATGCCACCAGATCGTTAATATGTGGAAAGTTGCTCAAATTCATTTAATGGCTGCCAAACTTAGGCACAAAATCTTGGTACTACTGGCAAATTTCCCACTGAATTAAAAAAGGCTAGCACTCTGCTCCTTGAAGCCTTAAGCTTTAGCCAGCCTGTAGCATGTCTTTCACCTCAAATAAAGTGTTATCCTACTGAAGCAACGCATAGCCTCAGAGTGTACGAGCTATTTAATACTTTCTTCATATTTATTTCCAACCAGAAGTTATGGCAAGAATGCAAGAATGAACAGTTGCATAAATAACTTTTATTACTGTGTAGGAGCCCGGGGTGTTAAGTTGTGACAATGCCCGTTGTATAAAATCAAAGGCAGGCTTTGAAAGTTTCCCAACATGTCTCTGGAAGGTGACGAATGGAAATGTTTACTATTTGTTTGCTGCTAAGAAGGGATTTCTCTTTGCTGAGGACTGTACAAGGTTACTGACTAAACCACTTTTCATAGGCAAACATTAGCTGCAAGTCTTTTTTCCACGCTCATAAAGCAAACAGGCAGCAAAGCAGTCTCTGCCTGGTTATCCTTGAAAACTCCTATCTTTCCAGCACGTCGTGGGCTTCAGCAAGGCAGGCTTGCCTCCTTCTGTTTCCATTGTGCACAGCCTAATTTATAGTCCGAACAAGCGCCTTGCTATAAAAGATCTGCTTCTCCCCGCTCACTTCCTATTTCCCACAGTTAAAGCAAGTTTCAAATAAAAGATTCACAGGCCTCCAAGCTTACAAATTAGGCAAAGTAACACTCAGAGCACTAGCAAAAACTTTGTATTCAAAATGGTAAGTGAAAGGCCTACAGAAAACACAATCAAATCAAAGCAGGACAAAACCTAATGCAGGAAGTCTCTCCAAAGCTGTTTTTAATGTTGCCCATCACAAATACCTTTGGTTTCGGCGCAAACATATTTGAGTGAAAGCTGGATAAATGCCAGGAGCTGCTTTAGAGGCGTTCGAAGCTGGAAGAATATGCTTGGCTAATTGCTTGGTCTGTGCACAGTGTTGTAGTACAACCTATTAAGTGCCTGAATTGCTTAAACTCAAGTTACGCTTTTGTATGCGTTTTGGAAACCTCTTTGATTTAATATTGCTTTAAATGGTGCTAGCACACAGCTTCGTTTGCTTCTTCCTTACAAGTGCTTCTTCCCATCAAACTCCAACCTTAACATGAAAATACAAATAGTTTTTCTACCAAGCTCAGTGGTCCATTATTTACACTTTACCACGCTCTGTGTGTTATGTTAAAATAAGGGACAAAGTCATTGTTTCACTGGCAAGACAGTGCTGAGATCGCTGGATGGGACAGAAAAATAATCAAGGATTGGGTTGTTCCAGTTCAGAAGAAATGTTCAACTTGGCAAAAGTGAAAAACTGACTTGAAACTCCAGGACTTCTTGTCCATCCTAGAAGAGTCCACAGCCCAGAACCTCTTAAGGCAGGCCCTTATAGTACTCCCTGTATTTTGGCCACAGTCCTCTAAAAAGAGCTTTTCAGTTAAAAGACCCAACCTCACTTGGGATGATCAATTGTCTCCTCCCTGTTAGGAAACAATGTTATAAAGAAAAGGTGTTCTCTGAAAGGTGAGACCAAGTTTGATACCCTGAAACTCAGACCTAAAGGTCAATCCTGAACAGACGAATACATAAAAGTCCACAACCTTCAGCAGAGACAGAAAGGGGTAATGAACGGTGACTGCTCCTCCAGCCATGCTGGCTCCAGCTGAAGGCTTTACAAGTAAACCATGTATTGATCTACAAAACTGCACGTTCCTCTCTGAATGTCTGCTATACTGGGACATAGTGAGATGGTTTGTCAATAAGTGAAGCTGAGGCACTTTTTGCCTCCTAGCTTGGAAGTCTGTGTGCTTTAAAGCATCCTTTTTATTGCAGTTAGGATGATAAGAAAGAAAAGGGCAAGAAAAAAAAGGAAGAGGTAAAGCCATCTTTCCTAAAATACCAGAGCTTCAGGATTCTGGTCTTAAAAAAATAATTATCTGTTAGTAGAACATTCTCCATTAAAGTGAAAGAAAAACCAGTTGGGTGACTGTTCCCCATTGTGCAGTACTTCTGTGGATATGTTCATAAAACACAAAAGTATGCACTACACATAGATTGCAAAATGCTATACCTGTGCTGTGCTTGGATGTAAAGATTCTGACTTGTTCATTTAAAAAAAAAAAGGCTTTGGGATAAACCTGACTCATGACCAAGACTAATGTTACACAGCCAAACTGTGGCAGGACTAGGCATTTAAATGCCATTACACTGGGTTTTTTTTGCTGGGAGGTGGTGATAGTGAGGAGCCAGGTCTCTGTGCAGATCTCTTGTCCTGTCCCTCTCCGACGTGAGACACAGAAGTCCTGTCCCCACCCAAGGCCAATAGCTCTCCTGACAGCTGCAGGAATCGTGTTTCGTGGGGATTTAAGGCTGGCGTATGCCTTCAGCCTTTAATACATTACTGCATGGCCTTGAGCAATGATGAATTAAGCTAAGGGAAAAAACCCAAAAGCTCTCCTTAGCTAAGCTAGGAGACTTTGCCTTCCCAGAAGTTAATCAGTGTGACACAAGCTTTATATCCGCACTCCAGATACATAAATCAAACAAATCAATATTTCTTTGTCTCTTGCTCCCTCCATCCTTCCCCATAAGGGTGTTATTGCTGAGATGGCTGGGGCCCAGCTGGACAGGCAGCACAGTGAGTGGCAGTGGCTTAACAAGTCCTGGTTCTTTGGTTCTCACATTGGAGATTTTACTCCTTTTTGAAATCCTCATCATGTCCAAACTAAACAGGCTTTCAATTACCAAGGAAGTTAAATTTTTTTTCCAATATTATGTTCTTTTCACCTCCTAATGCAGCAGCAAACCATGAATACATCAGATGCAGCTTTAAAATCAAAACTATTTCTTCCCTCTCATCGTGGGTACTGAAGCATGTGTGCAGTGAGTCATGAAGGAAGCAAACAGTTTATCAGAGTTGAAGGAGTGCAGGAACACTGCTAAAAAAACTTGTGCAAGTCGGTGCCAGGGATCATGTTACCAAGGCAAAAAGCTTTGGCATTTTTATGCTCTGTTTTACCACCTCCAACTGTGTAATAGACAAAAGGCCAGAAAGAGATAAAGGGAAACAGGTGGGGTGGAATAAAAAGCAAGACTGTTCATTTGGCATGGTGGTGATCAGCTGTTTCATAACAAACTAAGGCATATTAGGGGTGGGGGGGAGTATAATATTTTATTATTATAAAAGAGAATGAGTTTATATATTTACTTTCCATCCACTTCCTCTTCTATCCTATCTTCTTATGGTTTGAAGTGCACATGCGACAAAATGCTCACAACATAATTTTATCAACACTCAGAACAAGGCCAACCAAAGCCATCAGTAGATGCTTTTTTGATTTGTTCTCTGAGATACTTTGCTTAAGCTATCAGTTTGATTTATCTTTTTTTTTTTCTCAAAGGAAATAAAGATGAATAAGGTAACCAAAGACTCCAAAGTCCAGTCAAAAGAACAGTATGAAAGTTTATTGTAAAAGAGAGAGATAATGAGGCAGGCTCACAGCTCTGGCAGCTTTGAAATAATGATAGCTTTTGAAATCTATGTTGTGAATACCAAAAGAAACACATTCTCAGATGTGATCCAGGTCACAATTAAGCACTTCAGTGGTGTCAACATGGAGAGTAAGAGAGATGGAGGAGAGATGGGTCTGTACCCTCAATGATTATCTAATGCTATATTATTGCAATCTTAAATTACTATCTTACATGTTTAAATAGGCCACATCACTGTTGCAAGAATGTTCAGCCTTCTTTTAGAATGCAGCAGTTTTACTGAGATATGTTTTTACCATATGTTTTAATTAAAAATGTAGAGTTTGCATCAAAATAGCTTTTGAAGACTGTCACAGAGATAAATTTATTAAATCAAAAGCAGCAAGACTAATAAATATATTATCCATGAGAAGATCAATTACTTGGATCCAGCATGTTCAAAATGTGCTTTTTAGCTCTTTTTTTTAGCTGGACTGTTTACCAAAAAAAAGAGAAGAGTCACATTAGGGATTCAGCACCAAATTTCTGAAATGTGAACTTCAAAAAGCTTCTACTAAACAAATTATTAGCTACTACTACTGGTAGTATCATTCCTAGTGATAGTAGTTTAGCTACTCCTAGTAGTAGTTTAGTCATTACTAACTAAACAAAAAAATTCTGAAGGGCTGAATAAAATGAATGATTGAAAGAGAATGTAAAGAGGTTTGTCATTCTCCTTTGCTTGTCTACCAGAATACTGGGAGGTGATTTGACTGCTCTGAGTAAGTGCCTTCCTGAGGAGAAAATACTGTTTATTAAAGAGCTCTTTAAGTGACCACAGAAAGGCATAACAAGGAATGCAAGCCAGATCGATCAAATTAAAAATAAGTGATGTTTTTAGCAGAAACTATTAGGGAAAATAGTAGATTCCCTACGATGTAATTTACTATCAACTGATGTTTTCTTACTAAGAGTGGACTATCAGGAGAAATTATCAGATAAGAATACTTACAGATTTTAGGGCTGGTTATAAAGAGGAATTCAGACTGAGAAAGTACTTAATGATTTAACAGTCTTAGAAAGCTGGGGGAGTGACTCAGTGAATACAGATTTACATCTAATCCATTTCAGCAAAAAAGGCAAGGCAGAATGAAAGCATCTGTGTGTGCATGCATGAATGTAAACACCTTCCTCTGCATTATAAAGGAGTAAATAGCATCACAAACCTATTTTTTTAAATTTCCTCTACAAACCACATTCAATTTGAATTTGAGGACACAGATGTCCTCTACTAGTACATTTTTCCCTATGTATCAACTAATATTTAGGCTATAAACACACTTTACACTTAAGCAGCAATTCAGAATTTCAGGACCTAGCTAATCCATGCCCCACAACTCCACCTAGTATTATAGGTTGCTCTCTTTGAAGTCTACCCAGTGTCACCTGGACTGAAAAGTCCCTGTCCCTGCACCATGGACTCTGACCATGTCCCATCTCCAGACTGGCTCCCACTGAACAGATACCCAGCCTCTCCACCAGTCTGTCTGACAAGGATGTGTCAGAGCCATCACTATCCCATCCCTTAACGTTTATCTGACCTGACTTCTTAATTGCTGAAAGGCACTACGCCTGAGAAGCAAGTCTGGTTGTAAAGGATTCAGTGGGGCTGTTCCCCAGAAGACAATGTAAACGCAGGCGATGACACTAAAGGAAAGATCCTTTGAATTTTAAGCTTCGCCTCTGAGCAATTTCTTCTCTGAACAATTGATTCTGTGTCCCACATTTGAGTCTTTGAGGATGAGAGGAATAAACTTCACTTAATTCAATCAATAGCAATATTCCCTAACACCACAAAAGCACTATTGTATTTTAGACCATTGTAGGGTGATACAATTGTCAAAATCTAAGTTTTGCTGCCTTTGACCAGGACTCCCTCAGCTGGAGGAAGGCGAATTACTTTTGTGTGAGCCTGAAGAGGACAAAAGGAGAAATAACACCTTGAAATCTTCAACGGCTGACTCTTTACAACTAGATGGACAAGCACTGCAGACTACCCCCTCCATTAGTTAATGGTGATCTCAAAGAATCTGGTTTTATTTGAATGGCAAAACAATTCGTCTTTATAGCACGTACATTCTACTAACAAAGGCAAAAGCTTGCTAAGAAAGGAAAGTGAGGTTCTACCTGAGTCGTGGCAATGTTTGTTCCATCGGTGACCTCCACAGTCATATTATATATTGACCTCTGCTCTGCATCCAAGGGCTTTGCAATGACAATAGTGCCCACTCCCTTCTCCGCGTCGAAAGAACTATCGTAATTCCCTCCTAATTGTTGCACAAAAATACAATTAAATTAGCCATTTCTGGAAAATTTCCATGGAAAACGTTCCTAGAAGAGGGCATATCTGGCATCCATCTTAACAGCTTGCCTTAGCATACATAGTACATCTACTGCTACTTCTTTGTCCGTAACTCATTTATATTTCAAAGCACAGTTTGTATATTGGAAAGCAGACATCATTAAAATGCACTGAAAAAAAACCCCAAACAATCTAGCAGTGTATTTAAGTGAACCATAACTGAGTCTATAAAAATAATCAAATGGCTATAAGCTCATAAGATGTGGGTCTGTGTGGTTTGGATAATGAACAAGCACAACTATCTTGGCTTTATAAAACTAATTTCAGAGGCTTTTATTCTGCAAATTTTATTTTCAGGAAATTCTCACTGATGCTCCTGGGTGCAAGGATTGCCAACTGAGACTTTAAAAATTGCAATTATCATCAATTTTTAAAATGCAAATAGAGAGTGGTTAGGTTAATTTCAAGGACAGTGATAATTACTGGCAGCAAAGGTCAAATTCTGCTAGTTCTTTCAGAATTATTCAAATAGATCTGACAGGATACACATCTTAAATTCCTTTCCATTAAAGAAACCCTCACAATGCATTCTTCTGAAGCTAATAGCCCCTTATTCTGTCACACACTGAATGATGATGCAGCAGTGGAAAAACCCTCCCAAGTCTCAGGTGAAAGAAAAAAAAAACCAAAAAAATAGGTTAAAAAATTATTGACAAAGCCATAAATAATTTGAGATTAAAGGGGTTTATGATTTCTCAGCCACAGCTACAGCTTATAAATTAGAACCACACATTGTGCTCAAAAGTAAGGCACAGACTCCCTGCTGCTAAGCTGTATCATACTCATCTATAAAGTGGTATTTACTATGATTTGAGCCTGAAACTTTTGGAGGCAGGGGACAGGGAGAGAGAGGGGGAACATAACACTGCTGACAAATGAACTCTTAAGACATATTCATCAAAGCCATGTCATGCCACTAGCTACTGTCTTTGACAAGGCTTTTCACTTAAAAACTGTATAACAGCTGCTCAGACCTCTTGAGATGAGACCCATTCTTGTGCATTATATATAGACAGAGATATATTTTAACGGCTCTTATTTTAGTGCTGGGGACAAAGAAGTGAAAGAGAACAGTTTGTCTATCATCAAGTCTTGCATGGGCATGGTTTTCTGACCAAAAACCAACATTATTCTCAGAAACCCTCATGCAGTTAGTGAGAGGAAAAAGGTATTGACATTGCAGGGAGTTAAGATCAGGAGAAATCACAGTCATATCGAAGCCCTTAATGTGAAGAAATCTTGAGCTCTCTAACTCTTGCACATTGCAAGGAAAGTGTAATCTACAAGAAGCAATGGCCTCAGAGGCCATTCAGGAATGGGAGAAGAAAGAGAAAGGAGGAGTAAGAGTACAGGTGACCTGTGCAAGAGGGAAGAGGAATAAGAGTACAGGTGACCTGTGCAAAAGAACTGATGGACTTCTTCATGCTTAAGTGATCCAAATGTAGTCCTTTCAGTTGTGCCATCAGACTGACTTAGACATATATACATTTCTAAGCTTAATAGATGAGTTGTGATTTTCCAAGAAAATCACACTGGATCTGCTGTGATGTATGGTGGATAGAAACATTGCTTATTCCCTAACCTCCTGCAAGCCCAATCTGCATAATTTTCTCTCTCTCTATATATATATATACATCTAAAACGATTTGACACTAGGAAAAGATACGCAATAGCCCACGACATTTAAGCAATAGCAAGGCTTTGGACATTGATCCATTCAGTGTTTGGTTGTGGATCTTTTTAAAAGTTGAGTTTGGAAGAAAAAAGATGCCATCTCTCAATTAATGTTTCAAATTGATTTACTGGAGAAAAAACATGCCATGAAAACTAACTGCAAAAAAAAAAAAAGGCTCCTTTGAAGAAAAGAGTTTGAGCTCCTTGCAAGAAAATCTCTGCTGAAATGAAGCTAGCCTTGGGATAGTAGGCACTTTACAAAGAGAATGTTTCATACTGATAACCATGAAAACAAAATGAAAGTCTATACTTCAAGATGCTTAATAACCATCTTAATGAGCAATCAAAAATTATATGCTATCAACTGGCATGCACTTCCAAATATCTCCCTGCCTTTAAAACTTCCACTAAGTAACACCGAAGGATTAGCAACGAATGTTTTAAATGCCCTTCCTCCGCTGGCTTAGAGCTGGGTTTGCATTGCAAATACACTGACTTCTTCCAGCCATTTTCATTAAGTGAAGCACATTCCCCTAAAAAAAAGAATTGAATTAATCATATGATTTTTTTTTTTATGTTACTCACATATTTCAAAATGCTCTAGTGGCAAACAAATAAATCCTGGTTGCCAGCCACCCCAATCCAGCCTACACTTGTAACTAACCAGGCAAGGTATTTTATTTTACATTGACTAATGTTGTATTAAGTAAGGCAGAAACTGCATCAAACACTGAGACAGAGATAGATCAGAGAACATCTTGCTGTGAGATTTGTAATTACAACCTCTTCTGGAGGGAAATTCTGATCTATTCCTGTCTCAGTGTGGCACATTTTAAGAGCCCATGGTCAAATGAAGAATTACTCAGATGGCTGAACTTGTGGGAATAATACCTGAGATATTGTGCCCTGCCTCTCCTCATTCCTAGCTTGTTTCTTGGCTTCAGAGTCACAGCAAACATATTTTCCATTTGACAAAAGTCCCATATGCTTTGGAAAGAACAAACTTTCCTTTTAATAAGAAAGATAGTTGTGAGACGTTTTTTTGGTTGTTGTTTCTTTGGGCTTTCCTGTTTTGCTTTAAAAAAAAAAGAATCAAAACCCCCACTGGACCTTATATAACTAACAAGAGAGGATCTTCAGATGTAAAGTTGCAGCTGGAGAATTTGTCTAAGGCAAGACATGATGCAGATCTTGCACTCCACAGAATGTGGGCTCTGCATCATTTTGGATTTCAGTGTTGGTTTTTCAGTGAGTTTTACTTTGAAGCATATTCCGCTTACATTTTGACTATTGCATTTGCTGAAAACAATTACTCTTTCTGGTAGTGGTTTTCCTGGATGAATTCCTTTTTGGAAAGATACTGACCTTCCCTATATTCCTACCAGATACTGGTATTCAGTTTATGATGGGATTATGCTGCTGTGAGACATTTTTTCTCCTCTGAGAAGAAAATACATAACAAATCTGGAGGACTTTCAGGCAAATTAGTCCCACACAAAAGCTTTGTGTTCCACATTTCCTGTGGGACAATCCAGAAGAGTGAGATTGACTACACAGCTCAGAAACATCTAATGATCATGGGAAATCAGACTTGTTCAGTCTTAGATGTAAAGATGGATCACACCAAACTCCAGAGGACATCCTCAAATAAAAGACAGGTAAAAAACTTGCAAGAGTCTTCCTTCAATGGTAGATGGCAAAGAGTATGCATGTTTCAAGTTCAAACCTACTGAAGCCAGGAGTACACTGAGATCTTCACACAGGTCTCTTTGGCTATGATTGACAAGTGGAGAAGAGAAACACGAGAGATGATCTCATCTAGAGAATAGTCCTCTGAAACATATTTCCCTGGAGAAGGGAAGATTCTTTACCAAAGTACAACACTAAGGACATTGATGATAAATTGGGCCAACTGCTACAATTCACATGTTGCTCAGAGCAGAGATTCAGAGGAAAAAGTTAAAAAGGAATTAATCCTGAGACTCCAAAAGTGCCTCTGGGGTTTTCAGGAAAAGAAGCAAAGCCAAAATTTCAATTTTTTTCTGGTTTTAAAAAAGATGAAATAAACCTAGTGGCTGCTTCAAGAGATACAAATTTGACTACAGCCTTTTATTAATCAAGATGTAATAAATATTAATAATGTGAGATATAAATATTTATTCTTTCATGTACTATATCAAGCTAAGAAGAGAATAATGCAGACTGAGTTTTCAGATAAAACAACTGGAATGAGAGTCAAAGCCTTGGATTTACTGCTAAGAAGCAGAAAGTACGGGCATAAAAATCAGAAAAGAAATCAGAAAGGTATTTTAGAGAAGATAATTCTAGGGCTAGCTAGGGAGCTATGTATTTTTGACACCAATGAAACTTTATAGTACTGTGAATCAACTGGACAATGAATTAAAAGTAATAGTTATTAAAATTATTGCTATTTAAGCACCCTTGATAAAAAGTTCTGACATGCTTTTAAAGTTTGGCTGTTCTTATAAAGGCACAGGTTGGGGGAAGAAGGAAAGAGAGAGAAAGAGAGAGAGAGAGAGAGAGAACAGGGAGGCCTGTTCAGAGACATCAGAGAGATGTTGTGCAACATGCTACTTAAGCAAAAACTAGCACCATGCAGCTTAGCACCAGTGTCAAAGTAGTCATCACACCATTCCCACCACTAACAAAGGAAGAGACAAAGAGGGCTCAATTTACCTGGGAGAAATAAAGATATCTGAATTATTTTGGAGTTGTCATTAAAAATTAGTGTCTCATGAATGACTTAATAAATTCAACACAACTGAAACGACCTACGTTCATGTCTTTCACACTGTGGAATCTGCATGAACTGAGAATGGCTTTGAATGCAGTCTGAAAACAGAAACCAAGTATGACATCTCAACCATTCTCAATTAAACAAACATACAAATGAAACATCCTGATCCTCTCTAGTCCATGGAGGAGAGGCAATTTCTTTCCCTGCCAGGTGCTTTAATCTCTTGGAATTGATTCGTTCAAAAATGTAATTTTTATTTTAAAGCATATATAACTGAGGTGCAAATTCGATGCTGACATTAGGCAGACAGAACACTACATGGCCAAACTTCATCTGCCCTCATTCCTTCTTTCTTTTTTAGCAGGGAGAAAGTGTATGTTATCCATAAAAAGAAAAAAAAAAAGAGGTCCCCTGGAATTCCAATGCCCATTTAGTTTGAAAAGGTCATAAACATAAAGGTCAAGCTGCAAACTCTATATTAAATGATGCCTCCACATAAGCCTTAAGGGCTTTTGTTGACATTGCTGTGAACTGAGCAAGGAGGTTCAGAATCACAAAATAACCATGGAGCAGCATCAGATCCAGGTTTTACAGCAGCACAGAAGCCATCTTTTGCATCAGCAGTCCCATACAGCTCTCCATACATCACAACTAATTTCTGCTAATAACCCACATATTTCCACGTGGTGATACTGTGGAACAAGGACAAGAAATGGTTTCTACATACTGACACTGACTAAAGGCAGCAAAGATAATCTGAATATACAGTGTTCTGTCTATAAACTGCTCAGAGTGAGGTTTGGATGTGCATCTTGCATGCTGAGCATCTGAAACAACACAGTCTTCTGCATGTCCAGGATTGCTGGCTATTCCTATTGCAGAAATGGGTGCTGTTGCTACTGCTATTATTTGTAACAGCAGTAATATTTAATGACAACATTCATATGGTAACAGTACTGAACTGCATAGCCAGTCACCAATTTCTCTGTAAGTCTAGGGAAGCTCTGTCTCCACAACCCTCTGCACTGATGAAGCATCTTGCACTGTGAGGAACTATATCCTATAGGGAAACAGTAAGAATTGTTTAACCAGCAACAATCTAAAACATTTGAACTATTTTAGCCATAAAGGTCACATTAAGTGAGAAATTAAAGGCTTACATTTCATAAAGCTCTCCATATAATCTCTGTTTGGTAGGCAAAATTGGAATAATACTGTAAGGTGCTGCTTGATTGGAAGTGACTCTTAATAACATAAAAGAATGCAGCAGAGTGAGGGCTTCTCTCAGTGCTTAACACAGGCAGCATTTTAATGAGAGCTAGTGAATTCACCAAGGGAAGCACCAAAAGGCTGTGAAAGGCAGAGGAGTCCAGCAAAAGGTTCAAACGGGAAAAAAAAGTGTCAATGACATCAATAAAGATGGATTTCTCCTGGGAGGAAAGCTAGGGTCAGTGAGAAAAAGAAACAGAATGTAAACATTAGCTAACAAATTGCATGTAGCATACTGAAACAACCAAGGGAATATGATGTAAACTGTAGGAAGCATATGCTGTCCTTTTCCAGGGGCTAGCAGGAACCCTAGAACATGATAATAGCTTTGGGTTTAATTTTAATGCGGTTGGCTCTTCAGAAACCATGCTACAAATTCAAAGAGGAAATGTTGCTGCTTCTGTCTTTCATCTGCACAAATTAGCAATAAACAGTGGATGAAAACAACTCTGACAGATCCTTTCTCTAGTGGTCCTTGTCTTTCCTGTTGGCTAAACCCATCCACAAATGGCTTTGCTGAAATGAGAGCCAGGCTCAATCCCTGTAAAAAAGACTGCTGATGCACCCCATCCGCTAAGTCTGTGGCAAAGGCTTTTTGTTTCTCTAACCTTTCATATAGTATTTGCTTTCTATCCCTTCATCTAAATAACACCACTTTGTGCAGACATAGTGCTTCACATCCAACAGTATGCACAATTTATGCACAAGTACCTGCAAATATGAATTAGCATCATAACTTTGTAGGGCCATTGTGCTGCTGGAAAAGGTCTCATTTTGCAGATGTTCTTTTAAATGACCTGAGTCTGCACCAGAAGCTATGAGAAAATGCCTAGGAACACTGACTTCTGTTTCTCCACTGCAATCAAGTGAGATCCTCTGCTCCCTGTCTTTTTGGCAGCAACACCCTTAGTGGCACTTCCCTGCAATTTTGAGATTGTTACTTCTGTGGCTTCTTCTCATCTTCGCTAAAGATACTTCCCCTTATCTCTATAGGCAATTTTATGTCAGGCAATTTTGTGGTTGAAATCTCCCATTAAAACACATTTTCTCTTTTTCAGCTTGCATTCAAGACAAACTTTTGGTGGCTCCATTTGTAACCCATATGTTGATTCATCCCATTCTGTTTCACAGTTAAATGGGTGGCACTGGACTGTGAAAAGTTGGAATTAATTATTTGTGATAAACTGGGGAAAATCCGTGAATAAAATGATAATAATTTGACACAAATACGGTAAAAGCTGTCATAGAAAGGAACGCAGCACATCCATGTGTCGCATCGCATCCTGTCACAGGCACTTATGAAAGATGTAATATAAATTGTCTCAAAAAAACTTGCAAAAATAAAAGGCAGCCTGGATAGTTGTATTTTAGCAAATGTGTTTGCACTAAGGGTACCTTCTGTTGAACAGTTCTGCCCACAAGCTGTCTGTAGAATATAGAACATCTCTCGAGCATGCTTGCCACCTTGAAGCAGGGCAGTCGGAAGCAGAAAAAAAAGAACAGAATGCAGAAAAAAAGGTGAAGAAAGAGAGAAATGAGGGACAGCAAGTCTAAGTACCATAAATACATTCAGAAATGAGATTAGCCAAGTATGACAATAGAATTTAAATGACAGACAACATTAAGATTGCAGTAAATAACGTAGTACAAAAAAAAACAACCCAGTTCAGCCATATAGCACTTTTTTTTTCAGCTTAGCTAAGGAGTCATAACAAAAGCAGGAATATTATTCTTATTGTTACAGCTATATTAAAATGGCATTTTCATTTCAGCACTACAAAAGTGGGCTGAATTTTAGGGGGACAGTTTATGGTTAGTTTTCTTGCTCTCAAATCCACACATCCATATGCTTTGCTTCTGAAGCATCCTCCTCACGCCACTGGCTCCCTACTTACCCACAATATCAAACCAGAGAGGAATGTTAGATGGCTCCACAGAGACCACCCCAACGATTTCTGTTACTTTATCACTTTCCATGATGGTGAAGTTGTAAAAGGGCTCATCAAAAGTCAGGGGCATGGGTGAGGGCGCAGGCTTTTTGATCCACTCAATATGAAGGCGTGCAGTTGAAGATTTTTGGGGCCGGCCATTGTCCACTGCTTTGATCTAGCAGGCACACAAAAAAAAGGAGGACTCAGATTGAGCATCCCAGCTTGTCAGTTCAGACCTAATTCTATAGCATGATGATGACTGCTTGGAAAATGGTCTTTGTAATCCACTGTGTAAAATCTCATTGAAAACAAAAAAGAGACATATAAACACTGTTTCTCAGGTCTGTTTTTTTTTTTTCTATTACACTTTGACTTTTTAAATGGAAATATTTTGTTTTAGAAATTCTGGTGCAAGGCCTCCAGGAGATGCAGTTCAAGTGCTCCCCACACAGATCTTCGTCTCCAGAACCAGCTTCCCTCTCCAACTTCATCTTTCACTCAGTTCCCTCCTGCAGCAAAGCCAGGAGCTTTATAATGACTCTGTGGGACACGATGTACTTGCAAAACATGCTCACCCAGACCATGTTTGATTGCTTTTAAGTGGCATCTGTATTACAGATAAGATTGGTATTTTTAATACTGTCTTCTTCAGGATTTTCAATTGAGCTAAATACATTTCAGATCATTTCCCTTGTTCTTCAAAACAAACATAATTTAAAATTCAACCATATTTATTTTCCTTGCTTTCTCACTCTGTCATGTTCATTAAGAACTGCCCAGCTTGGTGCTAATTCTTTTTATAATAATGTCCTGTAGAGGGATGGAGAGACTTGATATTTGCCTATCATGCTTTCTGGCTTTAGCACAGCAAAGAGAAGATAATCAGCAATAAAGATTAGGCTTAAGGAAAGAGAGGAATGTAAGTTATAAAATGGTTGCTTTGGTGTATCATAAAATCATAGAATCAACCAGGTTGGAAGAGATCTCCAAGATCATCCAGTCCAATCTAGCACCCAGCCCTACCCAATCAATTAGACCATGGCACTAAGTGCCTCATCCAGGCTTTTCTTAAACACCTCCAGGGACGATGCCTCCACCACCTCCCTGAGCAGCCCATTCCAATGCCAATCACTCTCTCTGGCAACAACTTCCTCCTAACATCCAGCCTATACTTCCCCTGGCACAACTTGAGGCTGTGTCCCCTTGTTCTATTGCTGGTTGCCTAGGAAAAGAGACCACCCCCGACCTGGCTACAACCTCCCTTCAGGTAGTTGTAGACAGTAATAAGATCACCCCTGAGCCTCCTCTTCTCCAGGTTAAACACCCCCAGCTCCCTCAGCCTCTCCTCACAGGGCTGTGTTCCAGGCCCCTCACCAGCTTTGTTACCATTCTCTGGACACATTCCAGCACCTCAACATCTCTCTTGAATTAAGGAGCCCAAAACTGGACACAGTACTCAAGGTGTGGCCTGACCAGTGTTGGGCACAGGGGCAGAATAACCTCCCTTGTCCTACTGGTCATACTATTTCTGATCCAGGCCAGGATGCCATTGGCTCTCCTGCCCACCTGGGCACACTGCTGGCTCATCTTCAGCTACTATCTACCAGTACCCTCAGGTCCTTTCTGCCTGGCTGCTCTCCAGACACTCTGTCTTCAGCCTGTAGTGCTGTTTGGAATTGTTGTGGCCAAAGTGCAGAACCCTGCACTTGGCCTTGTTAAATCTCATCCCATTGGATGCATATGGTGAATAACATGAATGTGAAGCAAGGGGCTTTTCTTTTAAAACTGAAGGAAATATTTCAGGCCCTATAGGTTCACTGGTGCATCCATGCTGTTACTATGCCTGTTAAAAATGAGAAATATTTTCCTGAAATACCATACCCTATTTCTTCCTTGAGAAATGTGTTAAGTGGGTTTGATGCTAACACTCATCACCCTGCTCTGTTCAAGGCAGGCAGGCTCTTAGTGAAAAGAAGGTGAGTGTGTGAGAGGAGTTGCAAGGTAGAGAACCTTCAGTTGTTGCATTCTCTTAAGGGCCAGATCCCAGATGTGACTTCAAGCTCTGCACAGAAAAAGGCACTCACTCACCCAAAGAGTGGTCTGTTCTGCCTACCAGATATTTTTCAAGATTTGGATACTTATTCATTTTCCTGCCACAGTTTCTTACACTATAAAGGTATCCCAGTGGAGAGTTGTTACTGTAAGAGACATCACTTATTTTACTACAGGCCAGATCATGGATTTCTAACAAAGTTTTTTCATCTCCTTAACTACACCTTGCTGGCTTATTGCTGTAGATGAAGAGAGAACATTAAAGCCTTACACTGCTTTACCTAAACACCATTATCTTGTATTCTTTCTTTCTGTGATCTTGTCTATATGGTTTGAATTCTGACAGAGGTAGTTTTGCTGAGTCTTCTTTTAACTTAAATTGATGCCATACTTACATTAATTAATGTGGTGAGGAGGGTACTACAACACAGAGTACACACTACTACTCCTGGAAGCCACTTTACTTGGACAGTATAAAGAACCTTCCATGAGGACAAGTAACTGTGTCCACACAGAAGGTGAATAACCATTTGTCCTAGCCCCTTCTTTTGCCATTAATATACCTATAGAAACATTTTTATTCTCCTTATCAGTGGCCAGTCTAAGTTCTAAATAGGCTTTTGCCTCTCTAATTTTTTTCCTACAAGACTTAGCAACATCCTTGAACTCATCCTGGGATACCTCCCCTTTTTTCCAAAAGCAATACACCCTCTTTTTTTCCTTAATTCCTTCAGAAGCTACTTGCCCATCCAGTCTGGCTGTCTCACTCATCTGCTCATCTTTCATCACAATGGCACAGCCTGCTCCTGCACCTTCAGGAGTTCTTTCTTGAAGTAGGTCCAACTTTCTTGGACTCCTTTGTTTTTAACCATAGAATTAGTCAAGGTTGGAAGAGACCACAAGGATCATCTAGTTCCAAGCCCTCTGCTGTGGGCAGGGACGTCTCATATTAGATCAGGTTCTCTAGAGTCTCATCCAGCCTGGTGTTAAAGACCTCCAGGGATGGGGCTTCAACCACCTCTCTGGGCAACCCATTCCAGGGCCTCACCACTTTCATGGTGAAGAACTTCTTCCTAATATCCAGTCTGAATCTATTCACTTCTAGCTTTGTTCCATTTCCCTCTAGTCCTATCTCTACCTGACATCCTAAAAAGTCCTTCCCCAGGTTTCTTGTAGGCCCCCTCACCACGTCCAGCGCTATCAATAGTCTCTCAGACTGAACTTTCTGGCGGCAGTTGTATGTGAATGCATAGTTAATACAGTCAGATCTTACATATAGATCATCCACTAAGCAGTCATATATCTTTATACAAGATGGCCTATTTCTAAACATAAAAAAGTTTAAGTCCTAAGTTTGCATGCCAGTGAAAAAGCACTTACTGTTAAGATGTCGTAACTCCCTGCTGTGAATTGCTTTCTGGATGAAACCATCCCTGTTTTGGGGTCAATAAAAAACTTCCCATCATCGTTTCCATCCACAATGCTGTAGGAGATTTCTGCGTTAGGGCCTTCGTCTTTGTCAAAAGCAAAAGCTCTGTAGATTGGCTCCCCTCTTTTCTTACGGTCCCTCTCTGGCAGCTTGATCTGATAGACTTTTTCTGGAAACTGAGGTTTGTTATCGTTTTCATCCAGAACCTGGACCACCACCCAAACGGATGACTGCCTGGGAGATGTACCCCCATCTGAGACGGTAACCTGAAAAACAACAGCAGTAGAGGTTATTCTGCACAGGTACTGCAGGACTTCATAAATTAGAAATAAAAAACGTAAGGAAACAATCTTCACTCCCTAAATCTAACCTTGTGCTAGTTTGAGACTAGGTGAAATATTTTAGTGAGAGAAATTAGATTCTAGGCTGTGAAAAGGAAACAATGCTGATGTCTACTTCACTCATAGGCTTGATGAAATGTATAAAAACAAGAACATAAACATAGATAACACAGTCACTGTGTGTCTCTGGGAGCCTGTATTTTTCTCCCTGGCTTGCTTCTGTGTGACTAATCCTTCTGCTTTCTAACCCCCCTGGCTGATTGTCCAAACTCACCTTGCATGTAAGGCAAAGTCTGGAATAAGGTAGAAGGGTGGAAAGGAGGTGGAAGGGTGGTTGGGAGCCCCTCCTGGGGACTCTGGTTTCTGAGAGGGCTGTTGTATTTCTATATCACTTTTAACTAGTATACTTCTGTCTATAGCAGTAAGTATTGTAAATATCTGCCTGTATATTGTGCTAAGCTGTAAATATAAAGCTTCATTTCATAATTTCCAGCCAGCTGAGTCTAGTCTGGGGAATTTCATAAGGGGGAGGGGGGGGCACTGTAATGTCCAAACTGTCACAAACCTGCAAGTTTACAGAATCTTCTGTGTACAGAAGACACGCTTGCTATAAACATACTCAGTGCCTAACTCAGATATGACCACAATGGCAAACACAGGAATCTAGATGACTTTTTACTTTTGAGATGAACAAGAAACAGGGAAGCTGCAGACTAGGAATCAATTTCTCAAAATATAAAATCCTTTTATATCAAATTCTGCAAGTTTATCTCAGAAGAGAGAACTGGAATTAACCCATTAAGCAAGACCCTTATTTTTTTTCCAAACCTATTTCAAAGTTTCTTCAGTCATGCCATGAATTTGAAAGACGCATTTCTTCTTAAATTGTAGAAGAACCTCTGTCACTTTTTTTCCCCATTAATTATTTAGAATTTCTTAAACAACAAAAGGATTTCTGTCAGCTCTTCTCATTCATTACCTGCGATGTGACAGCTCATTAATTCCAAAACTGCTTTATATGATTGTAAGGGGCACAGAGAGGCAGGTAGCAAAAAAAATTCTGCTGCATTGAGTAAAGAGCGCACTGCGCTGCCAGGAACAGCTAAGAAATAAAATCTTTGAGACAAAAGTTAATTAGTAACTTAGCTGCAACTTAAACAGAATTACTAATCATTTTCAGTGTGAAACACTGGAAAAAAAAATCGATCCAAGATCAACAAGTGCTCAAGAGAGTTAGTAATATGCCTTCAAAATGCAATCGATATGCTTCGAACTTCTTCCTCGATATTTCGATTGCATTTTTCAGAGGAAGAAATATGGCAGAAAGTTATTTCTGTTTGCATGAAAGAAGTTCAAATTTCACTTTCAGCTACACAGGCTAACATGCCAATTCCCACAGCAGCAGTTTAATGGTAGTGAGCCAAGGTACTACAGACTCTCCCCTGACCATAGCGAACACTGCATATCGATTGCTTTGCTGATTAACTCCTCATTGCTTTATTTTTCCTAAAGGCTTCTGTGTTCCCTTGCAAATCACAGAGGTTAGGCTAAGTAAAATTTTCTGGGAATAATATCCCTTGCCATTTTCCCCTCCTTGAGACCAGAAGTCTATACTTAGGGTATCACCCATTTAGAATCACAGAATCATAGAATCATAGAATCAACCAGGTTGGAAGAGACCTCCAAGATCATCCAGTCCAACCTAGCACCCAGCCCTAGCCAGTCAACTAGACCATGGCACCGAGTGCCTCATCCAGGATTTTCTTGAACACCTCCAAGGATGGTGACTCCACCACCTCCCTGGGCAGCCCATTCCAATGGAAAATCACTCTCTCTGTGAAGTACTGAGATTAGCAGAAAATTTCAACTTTTTTTTTCTGTGAGAAAGGCAAAAGACCTTTTACATTTCCTGTATTTAATTGTACATTCAAAAACTGATGCAGTGGAGAGGAGCAAACTGACAGCCTTAAATGTAAGCTCCTATTTACAGAAAAAGAAATGTTTGGGCAATAAATAGTGGCCACGTAAAATCCCACAAATCAGCCTGTAACTCATTTGGAGGGTGGAGCCTGCTCTTCCAATGACACATACCAGCCTCAGGCTTCTCTCTAAGATTGTCACCAGGGCTGGCAATTAGCACTTGTTGGGATGGCTGTCTCATGAGGAGGATGACTATCTGCTGAGGGCAGGGACCATCCCATCCTGCAGAGCCACCAACGCGCCATCTGTCAGTCACTGGCGAGGGGTGTGGGGAAAGGACCTGCAGCTCATTACTGGAGTACTCAGCCCTCCAGTTCCCACTTGCTACACTTCCAAAATAGCATCGATCATGCCGAAAGGCTGCACGCAAAGCTGCGAATCCGCCTGTCCACCCGGGGAGAGCAACACCACCAGGGACCTCAGCCTCTCCACTTCCCCGCTGCTGCAGCAAACAGAAAGGCAGTTGTGCCAGTTCTCCCATTACATGCCTTTGATAATAAGTAGTTTCTGCCTCACCTAGAGACTGATCCCCTCTGTGTCTATTCTACTCTGCTGAGACAGGCCAAGCTCTCAGGAAGAGCACAGGTTAACAAAGTAAAACCTTTTTCAGGATTTCTGATGACTCTGCAGATAAAATAATCGATGATGCCAGGTATTATAGACTGTAATACATAGAAACACCTGGAGACACACTTAATTAGATGCTGGCTAAAAATACCCCAAAAATGCTTTTTAATGAGTGTAATGCTCTTAAAGCACAGGACACAGTCTCAAGTTGTGCCAGAGGAGCATAGGCTGGATGTTAGGAGGAAGTTCTTCACAGAGAGAGTGATTGGCATTGGAATGGGCTGCCCAGGGAGGTGGTGGAGGCACCGTCCCTGGAGGTGTTCAAGAAAAGACTGGCTGAGGCATTTAGTGCCATGGTCTAGATGACTGGCTAGGGCTGGGTGCTAGGTTGGACTGGATGATCTTGGAGGTCTCTTCCAATCTGGTTGATTCTATGATTCTATGAAAATAAGAGCAAATTTAAGAAAACTCTTGTCTCCTGAACATAAATGTACTCAGCTTTTCACTAAAAGTGGCATATTCCTCACCCTTCTAGTAGTCATCTAACAAAAAAGGTGTGGAGAGAAGATATAAGTTGACAATAAGAATAACAAAACCTCTAAAAACCAGAGTGATATAAACCATCAAGTGACTATGATGAAAAACTTGCTTAAGACAAGAGACTGCTCAAGAGGTGAAGTCATTCTCTTGGCTTACCAATGCAAAGTTTGTTAGGCTACTGCCAAAATCCAGACTAGCATGGTGCTGTGGCAGTAAATTCATGAATGCATTTGTTTGTTTTTGTAAGCCTAAACTTGTGGGAAGTTCATTCAGCAACAGAAAAGCTGCACTGAAAATATTTCCTGACAGCTAATTGAAAAAAGCAACTGCTAAATCACAAAATGTCAGCTAATTAACAGAAATTAACGCAGCCAGCCTAAAGTTAGTCAGTTCTACTCTCTAAAACTTTGTATCTCTGGAGAGGAAAATGTTATATACCAGTTAAGCTTTTTTCTCTGGGTGACACTCAAGGCTCTTCAAAATGACAGGCTTCAGCTCTGCTGAAAAAGCCAGATGCAGGAGCTGAAGTGTGAGTTAAAGTTCTCTCTTTGCAGGCATGTAAATTAATTAGTTAAGCTGCCCTCACACCAGAGGTGATCTTTCCCTCAATGTAAATCTGTACCCTGCATGAACTCGCCTTCCTGCTCCACTGGCCTGACCCTAGCCTGGTTTTTCAGGTTTCAGTTATCAAGAGGGCAAAATGTCTGCAAAATATCTTCTGCCTCTACAGAAAAAAACCTCCAGGACAACACATTAAAGAAACCTGACAAATTGCTGCCATTTCAAAATCGTTCCCAGACGCAAATGGGGTGGACCAAAGAGGTTGTCCAGCAGACAGCTCATCAAATACTGTTTCCATCAGGACACTGTATCACACCAGCACTTAAGGGCCCCTCTAACCAAGGCAATTTTGATTCAAACATTAACAAAATTCTCAGTAAAACCCTTAAACAGCTGGAAGTTACAGCGAAAAGTAACTGGGGCGGGAGGTTGGGACGTTTGCAGAACAAAGATACAAAAGCTAATTCACAGCTGGTATCTCTGGAAATGTGAAAAGCAGATGTGCAAGGCACAGGAGAGCCTGCCAGCATAGAAGCTGTAATTCAGAACCAGTGAAGTTCTATTTGTCTAGACACCTGCAGATGGAATGGTAGGGGGAAAAAAAAGGCAGAAAAAAGGTGATATAGATGAATGACAGACTGTCTCAATATGTGCTTGTCAAGATCTGTCATCAAAAACCCAATAAGAAGTGAATCTCTCTGGAGACACTCAAGGTCAGGCTTGTTGGGGCTCCAAGCAGCCTGATCTAATTTAGGATGCTCCTGCTTACTGCAGTGGGCTCAGACGAGATAACCTCTAAAGGTCCCATCCAAGCCAGTGCTTTCTGTGATCCTATGAAGTGGTGAGGACCAGAATTAAAGCTTTCCCAGAGGAGGTAAGGAACGGCTGCCTTGTCAGCATGTGCTTTCTTAAATGCTGAACGCCTTCTCCAGTCTGTGTGTTGTGTCTGCTATCCAGACACAAGGGATACAGACACGGTACTCCTCACCCATGTGCTGAGACAGCTACTACTTCATCTGCCCTTCTGGTTAGATATTATTGCTTATATAGTATCAACATGGCCTAAGCAGAGGATATAACCTCCCAAAGCTGGGATATGGCCATGAAAGAAGTTGAATTGTGACTCTCTGACCAGCCACATAAAGGGTTGATCTATTCACCAGGGGTGGAACATCTTAAATGGAATGTGATGACTTGTTTAATGGGGTCTGGTGGCATCAGACAGCAAAAATAATATGAACTTTATATACCACTTTCACAGTGAAATCCTACACTTCACTGCTGTTCTCCTACAACCTACAAACAATTCCACTACAGTTTTTGTCATAAAATAAACCACTCTCTGCCAGGAACCTGCATTGGCTTTAATGCTTATAACTTTCCTGAACAATGTCAGCCTGTGCACAAATAGATATTAGTTACCTGGAAACCTCTTTGCTAGAGTAACAACATTCACACATCCCTTACAATGCTTAGTTCAGCAAGATGAAGCAGGATAAGACCTCCTGAAATTCCCATTTCTTACATCAGAAACACATTTTTGGAGAAAAGCACACAAAAAATATCTCCTCCTGCAGAGTATAACATATTCAGTAATGTAACAGATATTTCAAGACACAAGCCAGACAATTTCCATTTCTTCTGCAGGGTGGCACTTGGTGCCATGGTCTAGCCTAGAGCTCTGTGGTAAAGGGTTGGACCTGATGATCTGTGAGGTCTCTTCCTACCTTGGTGATACTGTGATACTGTGATCTATTTCACCAGATTTGGCCCATACACACTAACACTACCTCTCCTACAGGACTAAGAGATGCTCTTTCATATTCATAGTTATTTGCAAGTACACAGAGATTTCCAGAGCAGTGGACCTGCTCAGTGACCTAGGTCAACACTAGATGTTAAGGTACAACATCTGGAATGTTAGATGGGAACATTTACTTTTATTTTCACTTGAAGACATGGAGGAGCTGTCTACTGTGAAAGTACTGGCAAAACCACAGCATCAGTCTAGCAGACATCACTGCTGGTGACAAAAACAATTTTGCCTTGAGACAGTCACTCTTCCTATGAACTGGACTTTGACACTTGGCTGAAGAAGGAATAGCTCTTGCATTTCTTTTTAGAATACTGTGAGGACTGACATCCTGAATTAAAAGTACACTATTGAGTCTCATTAAAAAAACTCGAGACTTCCAAAACAATTATTAACTCAGCTGGAGAGAGTAGCTTACAGGGATCTTACTTCAACAAGTATAACAAGACAATCGGCTGTATTTAACGTCAGTTACAGAGCCTTGAAAGAGAATCTTCTTCCACAGCATTTCTTGTCAAGAGGAAGTACTCAGCCTACCCAGTTCTTAAGAGGAGCTGCCACACTACTGTCATTAGCATTGCAAAGTGCTGAAGATGTCCTATTTGCTTGTTTATTTTTGTCTCTGTGATAACTGATTGATGCAAAAAAAAAGCAAGCTGAGACGGCTATGTCTCATCTGAGGAGTGTGCATAATGAGGTTTCCAGGTAAAAGCCTCTCCCTTCCCCCAGCCAGAAAGGCCAGTTTTGCTTCAGAAAACTTTAGAAAAGAGAATCTGGTTGAGTTACTGGAGACAGAAAAAATGATCAAAGGGAGCCTGAGAGCTGAGGCATACCCCTGCTGTTAGTGACTAATGGGTTTATTTCTTCTGCCAATGCACAAACGAGCTGCGATGCCTATTGTAAGAGTCTCTGGAATTCGGCCCAAGTAAGAGAAATAAAAGATTATAAAGGAGAGCTCATTGAGGGATGAATGGAACTTTAAAGTCAAATACACTGAATTACTATCTCTGCCTACTTCAGAGACACTAATTCGTGGCTGAATTCTTACAAGGAAATACTTCCCTGAAGCGCATGATATTATTGAGCTCTATGTCAGATAACTGTTACAAAGCTAATGCATCATAGCTCACAGATATAAAGAACTGGCAAAAAAAGAGAAAAGGTACCTAAGTTTGGGGGGTTTGCGTTTGTTTGATTGTTTTAACACAAACAGTGAGTTAGCTGTAGCAAACTAGATGCCTTTTCTTACTAATCTTTTATTTGGCAACTGTGGTAAACAAGGGGGCAGCTGCTTACTTCACTTACCTAAGTGAAACCTGAAAGACAAATTTACTTAAACACTTCTTGTAAGAAAGTGTGTTGATGATATTGATATGATCCACCTTTCCTTATTTCTTTTATAATGTGCTTATTTGGGAACTTCTTCTTTCAATCATAAAAAAAAAAACCCACCCAAAACAACAGAAACCCAACTCACAAACAAACAAAACCCAGCAAAAAAAAAACACAAACAAACAACTTTCACTCTGGCCAGTTCTGAGAAATAAATAATTGAGAGTGTACTTTAAATACAGATTATTACTGACACAAACACTCTTGATGGCTGATTAGTAAAGTCAATGGCTTCCAGCCACATTCAAGCTAGAAAGCTATGCATAATGGTCTGCTATACCATTTGAGAATTAATGATGACACCAGATAATTTCAACACTGTATTGCCAAAACACAGGAAGGAAGGAAAGCTTCTTCATTTGGAGTTGAATGCTCCCTACAGTCTCTGCAAATCTAAATATTAGAAGAGTGTATTGAAGAAAGTCTTAAGAGGCTTGAAATCTTAAAGATGTCACTGACAGAATGGGTGACTAAAAGGTCCAGAAATACTACTACTACACCAATTATTCTATGCTATGCTTTATCATGCTTTATTCTATGAGGTTTTTTAAACATTGAAACAATAAACAAAAGTGATAAACTCTGAAAAGAAATATAAGACTTGTAGGTTAGCTTTAGCAGTAATGCAGGGAAGGATCTGCACATCTTTTGGCAGCTGCTCTCTAACAGAAAAGAAGTAGTTTTCCATGGGCATTGCTTTTACAGTTCGTTACAACTTTGAGATGTTGGCAACCTCAGTGCATCAGGCTGTATTCATAGTGTCCTTCAATCAATACATCTTAAGGTAAGTGCAGAGCCAACCATTACTCCATTAAATTCCCAGGACACCAGAGCAGCCTGCTAAAAGAAACTCCTTTAGGCAATCTCAGAAAGTAACTTCTCTTCCTTTTCAGTAAGTAAAAAGAAGAGTACAGTCCCCGGGAATGTCAAACTTGTATGATTTTGCTTTTGACAAACTGCAAATAAAACTTTGCCCAGAAGTGACTACAAGCCAATCACTTTCCAAAGTCCAAAGTTGCCTCCTACTTCCATTGCTGGACTTAAATACAGAAATTCTTCCCCTCTACTGACTAACAGTAGTGTATGTCACTTGTGATGCAGTGAAAGTCATCTGTGTTGAGCAGTTCCAAAGTTTGTAACTAGGCTGTCTGAAAGTTTGAGATGATCATAGTAGGAACCTCAACAGCATTCTGTGATTCTGTGATCAGTCTCCAAAACACTGCCAAGGTAAAGATCTTGAGTACATCAAGAAATTAATTTCTTTGTTCATGAGGCTGAAATAACGAATCTCACTACCCTAGCAAACCACAGAGTCACAGAACATTAGGGTTTGAAAGGGACCTTGAAAGACCATTTAGTCCAAGTCCCCTGCCAGAGGAACATCCCCTAGAGTAGGTCACATAGGAATGCATCCAGGCATGTTTTGAATGCCACCAGAGAAGGAGACTCCACAGCCTCTCTGGACAGCCTGTTCCAGTGATCGGTCACACTCACAGTGAAAAAGCTTTTCCTTATGTTCACTTGGAACCACCTATGCTCCAGGTTGTGCCCACTGAAGAAAAGTTTGGAAAACAGAAGAATATACTCAAAATAGCTCTTTGGCAGTATCTGGACCCAAAGACATTTACCAACCTTCAGGCTGACACCTGACACGCAAGATAAAGACTGCTGTGTAATTGCTTAAAAATACTTTTTACAGGCATATGAAACCTCTTTAGGAACAGCCTATTACTAAAGAGAATTATAACTACCCTCATAGCTTCTAAATGAGAAAGAAGATAAAAGTTGTGCATTGATCTTCACAGTAAACTCTGAAGAAGTGTTTAGCTCCTGCTGATAGCAAAGATTACGATCAGGGAGTTCTGTGAAAAGAAAGTAAGGAATAGTCGACTCTGAAAATATTTCAGTTCAAGCAGCTTTAAATAACATCAAACTTGCAAATTAAGATATTTATGCAGTTTAATATTAGTTGTAATCTCTATCTCAGTTGTAATTCTATCCATATTTGAATATCTACTTCAACCATTTGTGGATTTTGCTTTTCTTGTGATAAGAAACACCTGTGATCAGATATCAATAAGTTCCCCTTTACCAGCTCTACCTCTGCCCTTCTCCAAATAATGACCTTTTCCAAAAATCTTATCTTGGTATTTGGGAAACACTGTAGCTCTCAGCTTCTGTGCTTCTAAAGAGGTGTGCATCAACTTCTAAGATCACTGCACTGCCCTTTTCTCAAGTATTCAATTACCCTTCATTTTCTATCCACAGAAGTAATTTGATTCTCATCTTCACTGTAAGAAGGACCAAAACATCTTCTTCAAAGTTTTCTCAATGTTACAAAGATTGTTACATGCCCCAAATGTGGGGTTTTTTTTTCCCTATGAGACCAGTCAATATATGTAATAATTCTGTTTAATAATAAAGACATAGATTTTATCCTTCTTTCAAGGTCTTTCTCTAACATTAATTTATTTTATGGTTTAGCTATCAGCAGAAATGCTATGCTCAAAAATATGTGTTGATCTATTGCCAAGATTTAATCAAGCTCTAGTACCAGTCACTGTGTAGCTTATTAATCAAGCTGCAAAACGATTTATACTTTATATCCCTGCTTGGGTGTGCAGCTGTGTCAGTTTATAAATGTAGGTCCCAGGATATTCAAATTGGTGGAAAGTTAAGCAACTCATTTAGCAGAAATTCTCAAATTTGGTGTAGGTAATTTTCTGTGTGTTGTAGTAACTCTCCATCTATTTATCAGCAAGTCAGCAGCCATGTCTCACGCTGATGCTATTGAGCTTCCTCTAAGAGAAGCCTGCTCTGCGTGTCCTTAGAAATATCATTTCATGCAGTTTCTGCAACAACAGATTAATAACTTTGACTAAAACTTTAAGTTTTCAAATGAAATATTATCTTCTCTGCTAAACTATAGAAGTTCTATACAATTTTTGTCATGCCAACAGCCAGTGCCTTTTGACATTCGATGAAACACCCTTAGGTGAGGCTCTGTGATGGTCAATCTTGAAATGATATTGTTACTGCTTAGGAAGTAATACATTCATTTGGCCACCACTGAGGTGAAAGATACACTGAAATTCCTTTCATGTTATTTAATTTATAGGTACACTGTATCCAAATTCTACATTGCTATATGAAGCAGAACTGAGTAATTTTAAAAAGAAAGATAACTTTTTTTCCCCCCCTAAGTTTCCCCCATTGCATTAGCAAGCAGCACTTGGTTGTGTTAACAGAGAGTGACATCACCTTGTCTCTGGCAGAAAGTCAGATTAAGATACATCAGCCTTATCTTCAGGTTCTCCTCCTGCCATTTGTTCTTCCCCATCATCAGTTCATAGCCACATTCAGCCATCAATAAACTATTTGTGCATCTGTGCTATGAATTGGGCAGCTAAAATAACCAGGGCTTAAAGTGAGCCATCAAATAAAAAGAAATCTCTCAAAAGGAAAGTGATTAATAAGTGATAGTACTGAGAGGGCCAAATGAGGAGAGGCATGCTAGGTCCCCAAGTCCTAGCACAGGGGACATTTTGGTCACTGAAGGCAAATGCACTACAATTTGAGAGAGTGATTTGCCATTGGAATGGGCTGCCCAGGGAGGTGATTGAGCTGCTGTCCCTGGAGGTGTTCAAGAAAAGACTGGATGAGGCACTTAGTGCCATGGTGTAGTTGACTGGCTAGGGCTGGGTGCTAGGTTGGACTGGATGATCTTGGAGGTCTCTTGCAACCTGGTTGATTCTATGATTCATTGATTCTATGAATTTTGGTGATGAATTCTGCAGTTTCACAACATAGAGTAGTTTCCTCTCTGCACCTTGCCCCACAAAATACCTACAGTAGCATACATCATTTCCCAACAAGCCTTTGAACAACACCAAAGGAGGCTAAACCAAAACCAGTGATCTCACATTAAAGGTCTTTGTCTCCCACCAGTAACTGCTGAAAATATCCAATTTCCACCTTACACCATTTTCCCACAAGATGCAAGCAATAATGAATGCTCTCCATCTACACATACATGTAAAACGTTCCAAAGACAGTTTTATAGCTGATAGCCTGATGAGTAGCCTTTCTCATTAAAATGCAATTTAGTTTTTTCATGGTAAAAAAATGAAGCTTCTACAGTTTTATGTTCAAAATGAAACTTACCAGTTAAAAATCTTATTAACAAAGATTTATTTCTCAGCTAGGATGAAAGCATAAAATGAGACCTGTAAGGGCTACAGTCTATGCCAAATTTTTGAACTCCTGGAGACATTCTGAATTTGTAAAAGGCAAAAAATGGACTTTATTTAAGCTCTCAGGAACACATCTGGCTTTAGTGAACACTCAGGAAGATTACTGTGACCATTGGTTTTAATCTAAGAGTTAAAAAAGGAAGATATGATTTTTTGGTGATACTCAGGTTATTTGATTAGCAATGATGTGCAAAGCCAGATCTTATTCATCTTAGAGGACAATATGATAGCAATTGCTTATGCATAATTTTTGTTGTCAGATGGCAACTACCTCCTAAAATATCATGTAAAGTAGTATAAAAATACTCAGAAAATCAGTTTAAGAAGTAAGTAAAATCAGAAGATTGGTTGTTGGGCTTTCCTGAAGGCAGGGTTTTTTTTTTTTAATCACAGTATACTCCTGATTTTGCCAGACCAGGTTAAAGTAAATCACATTGATAATTGCTTTGATTTTTAGCAATAAAAAGTTCTACTTGACTTCTTGATGCCTACTTCACAACCTTCTGTGACAAATTAATTTTAGACAGATAATAAGCATTAATTGGGCCATATTTAATCACACTTTCATCTAATAAGGCAATATAGACAAGCCTTATTATCTCAATCTTTACTCGTCTTCAATTCTAAGTGTCCTATAAATATCTACTATCCAGTTTACATTGACATAGGGTCAATTTTACAAGCTGTGTGGAATTACATACAAGAGAATAACACAGATTCTGATTTTGAAGCAAAACTCAAATTTTTGGACTGTCTTCTGATTTTTTCCCACTTCAATTTCTATCTTTGAAAGTTCAGCCTGGAAAATAGGCTCAGGTATTATGTCCGGTACAAAAGATTTGAAACTGAAGTTTAAATAACTGTCCTAGTGATTAAGGATGAGTGCAATCAGCCCTTTCCCTGATGGGAGCACTACGACTCTTTCATTTAACACAGCAAGACACTTTTTCCCCCCCTTGCCTTATCTTGCCTTGCCTTTCTTTTCCTTGTCTTGTCTTGCCTTTCCTTGCCTTGCCTTTCATGGAATCATGAAATCATAGAACCAATCAGGGTTGGAAGGGATCACAAGGATCATCTAGTTCCATGGCCATGGCCAGGGACACCCTACCCTAGATCAGGCTGGCCACAGCCTCATCCAGCCTGGCCTTAAACACCGCCAGGAATGGGACCTCAAACACCTCCTTGGGTAACTCATTCCAGGCTCTCATCACTCTCATGATGAACAATTTCCTCCTCACAACCAGTCTGAATTTCCCCACCTCCAGTTTTGCTCCATTCCTCCTAGTCCTGTCACTCCCTGGCAGCCTAGAAAGTCCCTCACCAGATTTTTTGCAGGCCCCCTTCAGATCCTGAAAGGCCACAGGAAGGTCACCTCAGTGCCTCCTCTTCTCCAGACTCAACAGCCCCAACTCCTTCAGTCTGTCCTCACAGCAGAGCTGCTCCAGCCCTCTGATCATCCCAGTGGTCCTTCTCTGGACATGCTCCAGCATCTCCACATCCCTCTTGTAATAGGGACTCCAGAATTGGATGCAGTACTCCAGGTGGGGTCTCAGCAGAGCAGAGTAGAGGGGGAGAATCACCTCCCTCACCCTGCTGGCCACACTTCTGATGCAGCCCAGGCTCTGGTTGGCTTTCTGGGCTGCAAGTGCACACTGCTGGCTCATGTTGAGCTTCTCATCCAGCAGCACCCCAAGTCTCTCTCCTCAGGGCTGCTCTCCAGCCACTCACTGCCCAGCCTGGATTTGTGCTTGGAATTGCCTCGACCCAATTGCAGGACCTTTGCTCTTAGTTCAGTCCATTACATATACAGCCAGTGATCCCCCAAACAGCAATGAATATGAATCATTTTCAGAACGTGCCAAGACCATACTGTCAACATAAATAGCAGGTGTGCATAGAGGAATGAGCTCATTTGGGGGAATGATACAACACAAAACATTGTCCCAAAGTTTTAACATTCCAAATGAGTTTACAAAAAAAAAGGAAAAAAAAATCAAAAATAATCATGCCTCAAAATGTTAATTTCCCTGAGTAGCACTCAGAACGCATTAAAAATGTTCGGGTTATTAATATTAATTAAACAATTAATACTACTATAATTAATTAATTACACAGTGCCTGGAGTCCTGGAAAAGGATCTTTATGTGTCTGAATAATAAGAAGATGATATTCTACTCTTGCAGTGCAGAAGGAATTTTAAAAGATTGCAACTTTTTGAATATTCTTAGCGCTTTGATTCTTCTGCAGAGTTAGTTTTTAACATGCATTTGGTTTTTGCAGCCACAGGATGGCATTCACTGCTGTGCAGAAGGTCAATGAAATGTAAGCTGAGCCTAGGAAGAATATTTTCCATCTGCGAAAGGGAACATTTAATCAAAAATGATTAGTGTAATTTTACTGCTTTCTACTGATGACAACCATTTATTCAAGAATGTAGTATCAAAACCCTGCCATTCATGGGCTTTAAGGTTCATGTCCTTACTGTATGGACACCAAGGAGCTCAACAAATACTTATCTTGCCTGACTTTGGTAAGCTGAGACCCTTTCAAAACACAGACCAGCAATTACAGCTTGCTGGTATCACCAGCAACTGTGTAAAGCAGTTGGGTTTCACTTCCATGGTTTATGGAGTCACAGAAACTCTTTAATGGATTTATACAGGCTCATAATTTACTGTTTATTTTCCCATTAGGGCAGTATAAGGAGTGGGTGTTGACACATGGCATATCAAAGGGAGGACAGTTGGACTGAATGCATGGCCAAGGTGACCTATAATTGGATTGCAAATGTCAAAGAGTGTGGTTGAAAAGCCAGGTACATCAACCCACACATACTTTTCCCTGTTGTGAAATGAAAGTTAAGAGCAGGGAAAATCAGCTACAAGTAGTTAGGATTTATAGAGTTGGGGTTGAAGTCAGTGGTAAGCAGTATCCAATTAATTTGAGTAGAGATGTCTAATGCCACTAGTAAAGCTACTGGATTTAGAGTGATGAGCAAGAATGTCAGACTGAGAGACAAGATGGTAATGCTATTAACCTTTTTGAGATTGTCCCATTGATAATGTCACCTGGGGGACAATAAAACACTGAATAAGAAAATATGCCCAAACTGGTAGTGAATGATTGATATGTGGGAGAAGAATAACTTTTCTGATTTCAGTTTACGGGCCTCCAATTAGCCCTCACTAGATGAAGGGAGCAGAAGAGGGGAAGCAGAAGGAGTCCCTCTAATGAGTTGCTTTGTTGGTTTGTAGAAGAAGAGATTGAACAAGGAAAGTTTTAGTTGGTGTTCTGCTTTTGAGATTGTCTCAGGAGATGTAAAAGGGGTTGGGTACTTTGTTGGAAGTAGCTGTGAGAAAGCTCCTGATTTATGGGAGCTCTTAAACAGCAGCGAGTGCATCCTGTCAGGATCAGTACAGGGAGATCAGGCACGTCAGCCCCATGCACTAATCCCCATGGTTAGATGCTGGGGCCAGAACCCCAGGTGCTTGTTCACGATGTGCAGCCCTAGTTGGCAACATCTACAGATGCTACTGCTGCTTCCTCTGACCAACTATATAAAAACACTTGTTCTGCAAAAGTGCATCCAGTTTCAGAAAGGGGGATAAGAAAAGCAGGTCTAATCCACGGATTACTGCTCTGACAAAATGTCTAAGTCTCATTTGCAGGCTCAGCGAGGCAAAGGTAGTTTGTCAATCAAATGAAGTTTAAGACACATTTCCTGTTTTGCCACCGTATGTCTGGCAAATGTGTGCTCAACAACCTTGAGAAAATGGAGCATGGATGTGTGGTTCATTCAATTACTACTGTTTAGGCATCCAACGTCCAGAGTAGCTCTCACAGAAACTGGAGTGAGTTTCAAGTTAGAAGTCCTGAGGTTACTCTCAGTCCATACTCCAGCATAGAGGAGAGGGAAGTGACACCAAATTAGCCTTGCAAGAACTGAACAAGGTACTGAAAATGCAGCCCACGGCTCCAAGTAGGGTCATTTGCTCTGTCAAGAAGCAGGATAAATGACTGCCTCATGCTGAGCACTACGCTGCAGCAGCAGGGATTTCTTTCAGGAGCTCAGCAGCTTTTTGGAAGTTGGACATCATATCACTGGTGTGATCCATCACCAGGCACCCTCCTAGCACTGCAGAAAAACAAAATCTGCCAAACACTTTTAAACATCTTCTTATTAGGAATGCCACAGCTTTCAGCTGATACTTTCACACTGAGAGTCGGATATTATGAGGATTAAATGCCAGAAGGGAAGGCATTTAAAGCAAATATTATTTCACTTTTTAAAATGCTGTTCCCTGGCTGAGGTGCTACAGTTAAGATTGCACTCAGGAGGTATCCAGCAGTTTGCTACAAAAAATAGAGAAGCATCCTTAACTGCATACATACTTGGTAAATGCCAATTGAAATAAAAAAGACAAAACTTGGACTTTACTATTAAATTTAATTCCACAAATACGGTCAAAGCTACACAGAGACAGTTCAAGCAGGTCCATCTGAACAACAGAGCTTTGGTGAGGAGGATAAGGACTATATGAAAAGGAACCTCGTGCATCATTTAATATTTTCATTCCTGCTGCTATACATTAGGGTCTTGCTGAGGCCAAGCTAATGCACTTGTCTGCCTGCCTGCTGCATCGCTTTCAGTTAACAGAGGCCACGTCATTTTGGCATACTTTGATGTATCACATAATAAAGCATCATCTCTGCTTAGCTAAAGTATGTATTCTAAAACTTATCACAGAATCACAGAACTTTAGAGGTTGGAAGGGACCTCCAGAGATCACCGAGTCCAACCTCCCTGCCAAGCAGGATTCCCTAGGGTAGTCTGCACAGGAATGCCTCCAGGCAGGTTTTGTATGTCTCCAGAAAAGGAGACTCCATAACCCCTCTGGGCAGCCTGTTCCAGTGCTCTGTCACCCCCACTGTAAAGAAGTTTCTCCTCATGATGAGGTGAAACCTTCTACATTCCAGTTTGTATCTGTCGCTCCTTGTCTTGTTGCTGCTGACAGTGGAAAGAGATTGACCCCATCCATTTGACACCCACCCCTCAGATATTTGTATACCTTGATCAGATCTCCTCTAAGTCTTCTCTCTTCCAGACTAAACAGCCCCAGGTTTCTCAGTCTTTCACTGTAGGGGAGATGCTCAAGTCCCCCAGTCACCCTTGTGGCTCTCTGCTGGACTCTTTCCAGCCCGTCCCTGTCTCTCCTGGGGAACAGAGTGAACTGGGGAGTCCAAAACTGGACACAGTATTCCAGGTGTGGTCTCACTAGGGCAGAGTAGAGGGGGAGACTTTGCAGATTATTTTTGAGTGTTCTTTTAAAACTTGTTCTTATTTTTATTTAACGTGTGGCAATATAAACCTTCGTGTTTAAATTCTGTCTTGCAAAGTGTTAACCCCCATGGGGGAGGTCTGAACCTGACCCCAGGTCCTCCTGACTCCTTCCTAGGGGTGGTCTGAACCTGACCCCAGATGTAGTGGTTAGCCCACTGTCCAGCTCCCTGTAAAAACAGAGGAACATCCTGTTTCTTTCTTCTTTTTGCCCTTCCTGCCTGCCAGCAGCATCCTTGTTCCTACTGCTCCTGTTTCTTCCACGTGGCCATCCTACCACATGGTGGACAACTCCTTCCTCTATCTACCTCCATCCATTGCCATCAATCTGCTTGTATATATATTTTTTTGTCTTGCTACCCTTCCCTATACCTCTTTGCAACTCCCTTACCTTAAATACCTTTTATTTATTGTTGAAGTTTTTCTTTTAACTTCCAAATCAGAGCAAGACTATTCTTTGGGTGTTTTACCCTATTCCTCTCTACATCTAGAATAGAATAGAATAGAATAGAATAGAATAGAATAGAATAGAATAGAACAGAATAGAATCAACCAGGTTGGAAGAGACCTCAAAGATCATCCAGTCCAACCTATCCCCCAGCCTTTCTTTCCCAAATGGGGGGAGAGGGGAAGGCATCCTATTATCATATTGGTTCTGTTAGCTATATTTTGAGTCTCTGGGAAGCTTAAACTAGAACCAATACATCCATGCTTTTTATTTTTTTCCCCCAATTGAGTCTTTAAAACAGCTCTTTGGCCTCGAGGGTTATGAACACATCTTTATTTATACAGCATCTTAAAAATTGGATGGGAGAACACTGGAAGGAAACAAGATTCACAGGGAACCCCATATACATTTCAGTCTGTGACAGAAAGTATTAAGCTATTTGTTGGCATCTGGATTAAAGATAACATGCTGGTCTTCAGAAAAGCCAAAGCCATAAAGTGACAGACTGCTATTAGCAATATTTGCATTTTTTACTTTCCCATGGAATGTCAGAAAAGAGAATGAGTTAATTTTTATTCTGATACTTCTGCTCTCAGTCATTCATGTTAATCCTTGCCTTTGAATATTCCTTGCCAAAGAAAGTATTGTTTTTTGCCAAAACATAAAATGTACTCTAGAACTGCTATGATAACATTTTCAACGTCTCCGTATCATGAGAGATTAACAAACAGCAATATTACATTTCAGAATGAGGAGATTAATATGTTTCCTGACAACCAAAATTTGTTAGGCTGGGAAAAGAAAATTGCTGCTTTTGAGGGCAGATTTCATAATACTTGATGCTTCAGGGTCTTTGTACTTTTCTGTTTAAGTCATATCTTCATAAAAAGCAAAATAATTGTTTGGTCTCTGATTACCATCAAGCAGGAGTCAGATAAGAAAAGCATTAGGACTCTTATGTTCCATGATAACATAGTTAGAAAGGAAAAAAAGGTGTCAAATATGCTTATTAAACTGATTCTCAAGCTGATTAGAGGTTTCCTTATCTCTAGGTGTCGAGAAAATACTTTAATTTGTGTCATGTTACAAATTACACTGAACACTCTGATCTTATTTCAGTACATTTCACATAATGCTGCACTTTTGTCACAACAAATCACTTAAAAAATAAAATACAATAAACAACATTTTTTCAGACATTCTGTATGACATTTTCCTACCCTTTCCAGTATGTCTTTTTGCTCAAACTGAATGTGGCAGAGGGATAGGGTGGAAATCTGGGAATATGAATGATCAGATAAAGAGGACAAGTACATAATATTGAAATATATTAAAGGCTATGGTAAGAAGACTGTAAGGGATGTGATGAGCCTTGAAGAAAATGTGTATTCAAAGGGGATACAGTCTCAAGTTGTGCCAGGGGAGGTATAGGCTGGATGTTAGGAGGAAGCTCTTGCCAGAGAGAATGATTTGCCATTGGAATGGGCTGCCCAGGGAGGTGGTGGAGTCACCGTCTCTGGAGGTGTTCAAGAAAAGACTGGATGAGGCACTTAGTGCCATGGTCCAGTTGACTGGACAGGGCTGGGTGCTAGGTTGGATTGGATGATCTTGGAGGTCTCTTCCAACCTGGCTGATTCTGTAAGAGGCTGCATGAATTTGTGGGGCAAGTTTTGGGGAATGAAGAGTTTTCAGTACATCACATATACTGGAAATTATGAGGCCCTGGACAATACGAGCGTTAATAAGGTGAAGACAAAAGTTAACTAAAAAGTCAGAGAAAGCAGCACTGATAAAACCCAGGTGATGTTACTCTACAATGACAGTATGGCTCAGGGGATTAGACCTCAAGAATATAAATGATCTTCATCATAATGAAGGAAAGAGACCTGTAGGGAAGGTAGCAAAACTTAACAGAACTTTCAAAAGGAGAGTTGGTCCAGTTTTCGCCTTGCAGAGAAGCTGCCTGTGAACTGAACTATTCTCAAGTGAGGGTGACCTGGGAAATGGACTGCTTAAAATGCAGTCCCATCAACCAGCCCCAGACAAACTCTATGAACACTGCAACAGCCTATGACCAAAGACCATGTCTCGATCCAACCCAAAGTCCACTGAAGCCAAAGAAATGGGAGATTTAGTGTTGGGATCTCTTCATGATGTGTTGCAGTGTGGTTGGATTTGGTCTCTATAAACTGTGTCAGTAAGTCACTGTAAAAACATCCCAGAATTAACTTTTTCCTTTTTTATAGAGATAACAAGCATGGATTCTGAACAGCTGACTATAGATCATCCTGGGAGAAAGGACAAATGGATGCAAATCTTATTCAAGGGCATGTTTCTAAATGATGGATTAATTAAAAGGCATAGTGAAATTTCTTACGCCCAGGAAGGATTAGGTACAGATACAATGCATTCCTAACAGAGGAAAAAAGATGCTCCCCTGCCTTAAATCCAACACTCACTCTGGTCTTAAGCAAGAAGTCAGAAAACTGAGACCTTCACAAAAAGTGTATGTGCATGCACGTATGTGTGCTTAAACACTTAAGACATACATTAAAAGTCTGGCAGCTGATGGGTATTGCAAATGCTACAGAAAACATGATATAGCACTAAAGCAGACATGCTTCAGATAACACAAAGGCTCTGTATATCTAAAATAGACTCAAAGCATGTGAAAGATTTCCTGCTGTTTCTGCAGAAGATTAAAACTTTGGTACATTCATAAAACAAATGTGAAGACTTAGCAAAGCAGCGTGCCCTTCACAATGACTCTTTGTCTCGCCAAGCACGGAGCCTGGCAAAGGAGACACCCTGAAAGCTGTATCTGACCAGTTTGGGCCTGGTAGGTGGGCTCCAGCCCATTAGGAAAAAAAAAAAAAAAAGAGCTACAGATCTTAAGAAACATTCAGTGAAGAAAAAACCTGTTAACCCTGAGCTAATCTGTGAGCTAATCCCTCAGCAAGAAAGCAACATTAGACCAAACGCTGAAATTCTGGCAGAAAAGGACTTGGTATAGATTAAGCACAGAACTTGCCTACACAAGCTTAGCTTCAGGAACGATTTATAGCACAAGGAGACCATTAACATATCCCTCTCCATTTCAACAGCATTTAACACATGGGTGCAGAGTGACTTTTCAAACCTCACAATAATGTTTGTTGTTTTCAACAACACTTTTTCACCCCATTTACATTGATCTAATGCTCTGACACCTCATACTTCTGCAAAGAGCAGGAAAAAAAACCTCCCAGGTTTTGTGTACATAGAAATTGCTTTTCTCTCATGTGCTCACTCAGTCATTTCCAGGACTGTTTAGGGAAATGCAGCCATGGGTGCTGATGTCTAATTCTCTTGTCATGGGGATTACTATGGATAACTCCAAGAAAATTACTGCCACTGAAGCCACATTGAGCACACCACTCAGGGTAAGCAAAGGAACTCAACTAGCCCTCAGGATAATAAATAAGACTCTCCTCCCCACAGTGCCATCACATATGTCTCAACATAATGCTAGTTAACAGAAAGTTCACTTTGTTTCACCACTTCATTTCACAACTGCATGATGCTAAATTCCGTGAGATTTTAATTAGGTCCAGAGGATGAAGGAAATGCTGATGCACCTTACGGCTACCAGGAGATGCTCAGAACCTTGCAGCATGGCAGCTTGCAGGCTGGATTTGCTTCCTGGCACAATTCCAGTTTCTCTGTTATGTCTTTAAAACAATTGGAAAGCACCTGATAAGACAACACACAAAGCCTATATGCTGAGCATCTGCTTCTGTGCTTGCATGCAATGAGGTGCTTAAAGTCGAGACCTGCTTCTAGGCTGCTGTGGGTCCAAAAGGGAAATCCTAAAAGAGGCAGTGGGTGCCCAGGATGAAAAAAGCTGACAGTGCTGTGCTTTGCAGATTTTAATTTCTTCATTTCATGACCCAATGGTTCAGGTCAGTGATTCATGAAATTTGTAAAACAAGCTTCCTCCCCTCTGCAAATGTATGCAAATCATTCCTTAACTAAGGCAAAGCTCCAGGCAGTAAGAATGTGATTTTTCCAAAGAGATACAGCAACTGTTGTAGGCAGCAGTGTGTGATCCAAAACCCTAACCTTGGACAACTCTGATCTTGCTGTGCTCTTCAAAACGTGAACATGAATTGCTACATGCAAAATCATCTGTAGCTTTATATTGAGTCAACTTTTCATCTAAATGGCCAATAGATTTTTAAACTTGGATCATAATACCAATTGTTCCTTGCCCATTTCTAGCAGACTCACTGTCTGGTGAAACGTGATTCTGTGTGAAACGTGATGTTGTGGAAAATACACTTGGGGTAGTGTGTAATTTTAAGCAGTGTACCTGTCATTATACAACAACGAACAGGGAAAATTAAACCTCTTCCATGAACTAAGGAGTAGTTATATTATAAACAAGTTGTACTTTTTATTTAATGCCCAAATTAATACCATTTTACAGCACCTCTATAAAAGATAAACTGTACAACAAAAGATACAACATATTTGACTAATTTCTGTAATTTATGGCAAAACTCCAAAGTTTTGCATATTGAGTTATGAGGGTTTCTGATTTTGGAACTTCATTAAGCATAGAAAAGAGGATTGCTTTTTTTTTTTGTTACTACTGTCCTGAATCAGTAGAATGGAATAATCAAACAAGTGTGAGATTTTAGTACTGTACTAAGTTCTGCCATTTGAGAACTTTTATACAGCTTGAGATTAGCTGGATGTCACCAGCAGTCTCCAAGAGAGACCATAGTCAGATACTTGGACATAAATGATACACTTAATTGAGCTGTCAGGATTGTGTTTATCCTTGATCTCATCCTGATGTTTGCATGTCCAAAACATTTTGAAGAGAAACAATCCAATCTAGAGAGAGTTTGAAGAATGAGATGAATGATATCTAAAAAAGTAAAGACTGCTATCAACCATAAGCACAAGGCAAAAAGCAAACAAAGCATCCTCAGGGTTGACTCAAAGTCTACAAATTCACCAAAGCATGCTGTTCAGTGGAGCTACATCCAGCTGGTGGCTGGTCACAAGTGGTGTTCCTCCAGGTTCAGTGTTGGGACTACTCTTTAACATCTTTATTGATCATCTTGATGAAGACATAGAGTGTGTCATCAGGAATTTAGCAATGACACCAAGTTGGATGGCAGTGTTGATCTTCAAGAGGGTAGGCAGGCTCTATAGGGCGACTTGGATAGATTGGATCAATGGGCCAGTGTTAATGGCATGAGCTTTAACAAGGCCAAGTGCCCGAATGAATAGACTGGAATAATCAAACAAGTGTGAGATTTTAGTACTGGACTAAGCCCTGCCATTTAAGAACTTCTATACAGTTTGAGATTAGCTGGATATCACCAGCAGTCTCTAGGAAAGACCAAAGTCAGTTACATAGACATAAATGATACACTTAATTAAGCTGTCAGGAGTCTGTTCATCCTTGGTATCATCCTGGTGTTTGCATGTCCAAAACATTTTGAAGACAAGCAATCTAATCTAGAGAGAGTTTGAAGAATGAGATGAATGATATCTAAACCAGTAAAGACTGCTATCAACCGTAAGCACAAGGCAAAAAGCAAACAAAGCATCCTCAGGGTTGACTCAAAGTCTACACATTCTGTGGAAATGTCAGAGTTAATCTTTGCACATCCAGTCTCTTAAGGCTATTGCTATTTCATTGAATAACTTAAGCTGAGGGTCACCAAGACTATTTGATATCTGTGGACCCATTCTTGCCCCTTGCCTTCACTATATATTATGTCATGAGAATTGTGTGTATATTTCCTATTGGCTTAACACAGAATATTAAGGAATTTAAATACACATTTTTTAATTAAATATTTAAACTTATTATCATTTTATGTAGCATTTTGTTTTTTTTTTTAATTCAATAAGAAAACAGAAAAAAAAATTCCACATGCTTGAAAAAAATGCAAGTAAACTCAGTTTTCCCAGTGCTTAAGCTTTGTTGTCTGTGTTACTTCTCAAGTCGCTATCTAAAATAAAGGGGCATCTGAAAGCTATTGCAATTTGCAATAACCAAAGAGAATAATCCATAGACATGTCATGCCTTAAGTATTTTGCAGTTTAAAACTCCTCTTCATATCTCTTGCACAGAGGCCACTCAGTTAACAACTGAACTAGTAATGTTTTCAGAGATGCACTTGATAATTTTTCATCTTTTTGGACCGTATTAGTTAGAGACAAAAGTCTGATTGGGGATACCACTTATCACTGCAGACAGAAGAATCACACCAGGAGTTTTCCTGTATTTTGTTGTGTAAGGCTTTCTGCCTGAACACACTTGAGAAGCAGTGTGCAATGTCATATGCAAATCTGTCTCTGAAACAGTTTCAACCTCTGGTCATCTCTTGCCTTTGGAAGGTTGTTGCTTACTCCTGAAAATAGCAACTTGATGAGAAAAAATAAAAGTAATTGTGAGGGGAAGGGAGCAAGCACAGCCCAAGCATAACTAGAAAGCTGATGCAGAATAACAGCTCTCAAAAAACACAGGGCACAGCATGGAATTCTGCTATGTGAGATGAGCAAGTTCAGCATGTCCCTTCTTTGCTAGATCCACCACCACACTGACCTATCCCTGCAGGTGGCTGCACCCTCTGCTGATCTATCCCTGGTGACGTAGTAGAAGAACATGCTTTTAATTTTCCTTTAAACTGTTTATTTTCTTCCCTTTCTCTTATTTTTTTCCTTCTTATTTTTTTTATTTTAGTTTTTTTTCACCCAACTTTGAAGTTGACATTCAAGTTCCATGTTCTACCACTCAAAGTTTATATCATGATAGAGCTTTCATTGCTTGTTGTTTATTCTTATTTAGAAATTCTCCTTTTCATACTTAACCGTTCTACTAACAATCCTTTCAGGTGCCCTCAAAATCATAAATAGTTCTCTTATTTCCAGCCAGCACTTTAAAGCTCAAGCTGGAAACAAGAGGCTGTTTACCTTTTTGTTTTGTTTTGTTTTTACATTTCCCTTGCATCATCTGCTAGGCTTCAGTGTTAAAAAGGGGAAAGCATGTGCCTTTGGAGCCGTGCAGTCCACAAACAAAATGTTCAATCAGACACACTGCCTCATTTTTACCCTATCACCAGCATGTCACCATGAAAAAATGCAGCTTTTTCTGCCAAATGTGGGCAATGCTAAAGATCCATGAAACAAATGCTTACACAGATTCGTAATCCAGGATTTAAGCAATCAATGTTCTCTAGAGCACTATTCAGCTACATAAACCAAATGAACTTCAGCTTTTGTACTCCTCCTGGAAAAATATACAGGAGCATATTGCCACAGGGCTGCCATTCTTCAAAACCAGCTACAGTTTCTCACAAATGACACACTGACTTTAGGCATCACCATTAGCAAAGGCTACAGACTAATTCAATAGGCTCAAAAGCAAAACAAGGTTAAATCTATTAAGGTCTTGGGAGATGCTTGAGGAAAAGAGGAAGATGGCGGAGAACACAGTACTGATCCAGTGCTGAACCACCATGTAATGAGTTAGGAACTTCCCCTTCTCCCCAGTTAAATTTTACCAGACCAGCTTAGATGGCTTGGAAGTAAGATAAAGCTGTATTTTACAGCAAAGCTAAAATTACAGCATATATACAAAATACATTTACATGTATTTACAATTACACACAAAAAGGTCAAAGAAAGCCTAGAGGGGGCCAATGCCACCCTCTCTCTCTCCAGATAGAAAAAAAACCCAGCAAGGCTTACGTGCTATCTGGTCATTCACGGTTAGTGGAGGAGATCAGAGAGAAGTGAACAGAGCCAGTATCCAAGGGCCAAGAAAGAGACATTGTTTAAGTATTCACTTTTTATATCAGTTAGCAAACCAATGAATGACATAGATTTGATTGTTGTTGTTCTTTTATAACCAATGCTCTGCTCATTCAGATTCTGTACAAATTTCTCTTATTAGAATATTCCAATCAACCTTAAACTACCACACACCACCACGGTGTTTATGGGGGAAACTGAAAGGCAGTGCTGCTTTTAATGATTTGACTCTCTCCCCCCTATAAACTGTGGTCATAGTTTCCAATAGCGATTTTCCCTGTGATATTCCAGATCAAATTCCAAGTGGAATAAAATGACAGTCTCTCCATCAAAATTCCCCTCACAATTACAACTTCCCATTAAGCAAATGGAAATGTGAATTCTCTTTAGAAGGCTACAATTACAGGCGATTATTATGTTTCCCTCTAATTGCTGCATATAAATACATACCATGTAACAGAGTTTATTCTATCCTCTTAGTGTACTTACAGTAAATAGAAACCAATATGCTTCATTCAGCTCATGCATTTTGACACTCACATCAGATTTACCAATTTATCTTAATTACAACCCCTTGCACTGTTACTGACATCCTTCTCAGAGCTATGCTCAAGCATCACAGCAGGAAGATTGATGAGGCTTGTGTATACTGATTTGCGACACAAGCAAGACACTTGAGGGGCACTGTTACCATTCTGATAGTGCTAAGCTGGCTAAAAATTAGCTGCACTAAGCCAACACTCTGCTCTCACTTCTCCTCCTCATTAATTATGGTACATGACTTGGACCTCCAAAAGCTAAAGCTGTTGAAACAGCATTTTTACACCTATTGTCCTCAGCTGCTGAAGTTCTGACCATGCCTATTAGCACCTCTTTTATTCTTTAGAGAGGCTTTGAATAGACAAGTTTGCCACCATGACAAATGCTGAAGAAGATAATTTCTGAATGAATCTACAGCGGTAAATTTAAATGTAGTTTAACAGGAAGAAGAGGAACAGGAGGATACTATGCACATGATTTTTAAAACTGACTGAAGGACTGAAGAGCCTGCACCACATGCTCTCATCAAAGAGACACTAAATTGCCTCAGCACTTTAAAAGCACCGACTCATTATATGCTGTTATCAAGAGGATGAAGAGGTCATCTCTTGCTACAGATAATTTATCACTCCAATCATGAAGTTTCAGAGACTGTTTCTAGAATTGCACATTGAAGCCTGTAACTCTTTTAGCTCATTCTTTTGCTAAATACAGGTCTTGCCCCAGCAATCTCCAGCAAACTGAACTCCCCAGCAGTGAATGCATTTTGCAGAGACTTGCTGTGTTGAACGTAGTAGTAACTCAGCATCTACAACAGAGCACGCAGAAACCACTCAGGATGAGAAAGTGTGCACTCAAAGCCTCTTTCCAGGCTGAACATTCACATCTATGAACTGTAGCCTGGATTCAACAATCCCTTCCCATCAAGCCGCACAAGTACACTGGAGTTATTCTTATTCTGAACACCTCAAAATCAGCTGACACAGGACAAGGATGTAGACCCTGCATGAAATGGTTTCATTTTTATGTTTATAACCAGACCTCCATCACTCCAGCAGCTGTTTGCATAAAATCACATAACAAAACCACTAGAGTTTGTAAAGCTGTCAGACCAGGATTAGGAGGCATTGACAAAAATTATGGGCAGAAAAATAGTCATGTTATTTTCTCTGTTCTCCCACAGCTCAAACTTCTCTAATATTTCCCATTTCTAGCTTCTTTTTTGGAAACAATACAAAAGTAGATGTTAACATGCATAATTATTAGAAGATATAATGAGAAGGAACTAAAGGAAAGAAAAAAGGAATTCTGTGTGCAAATATTGAAGAATAAAGACAGATCACTTAAACCCTGCAATTGCATCTCCCTGCAAAACACATTGATATTTTCATTTACTTGCAAAGTAAGAACATAACTCTCAGAATTACTTTCCTTATTTCACATGGATATTAAAATATCTCATCCCAGTTACAGAATGTTTGAGTAAGTCTGTGAAATAAACCAAATGCTTTTGGCTTGCTTCATGTGAGAATGCAATCAAGTGGTCATTTTCCTCCCATTTCAGTCAGAACAATTTGAATAGGAAGAATCCTCTAAAGCAAGAGACCATCCAGTATAAAATCCAGTGACATCCAATTTAAACATAAGCAGAGAAAGTCTACTAATGAGCACTGAATAAAACCTGCAGCCTTGCAAGACATTAAAGATGAGTGCAAAGAAAAATTAAGCCTTCAACTTGAGCGCTGAAAAAAAGTAGCATTTACAATGTCACAAAAATCAATGAAAAAATCTGGCATAAGAAATACTTTTTTTTTTGTCTTCCCAGAAAGTCTAAAATAATAAAAGAAACTCTCACCCACCCCAAACAGCAGCACCAAAACAAACAAAAAGACTCAATTTTCATAAAGGGGAGTTTATTTCTGATTCCTCAGGTATCTTTTAACTCAGTTCCTGCACTCACCGTGGCACATACCCTTTGGTAAGTGCCCGTGGCAGGGGGGTTGGAACTACATGATCCTTGTGGTCCCTTCCAACCCTGACTGATTCTATGATTCTATGATACAGCTGAAGGCTGTGTGGCCATCCAGCAAGACCTGGACAGACTGGAGAGCTGGGCACAGAGGAACCAAATGAGGTGCAACAAGGACAAATGCAGAGTCCTGCATCTGGGGAGGAATAATAAAATGCACCAGTACAGACTGGGAGATGATCTGCTGGAGAGCAGCCCTGTGGAGAGGGATCTCAGAGACCTGGTGGATATCAAGTTAACTATAGGACAGCAATGTGCCCTTGTGGCCAAGAAGGCCAATGGGATCTTGGGGAGTGTATTAAGAAGAGTGTGTCCAGCACATCAAGGGAGGTTGTCCTTCCCCTCTACTCTGCCCTGGTGAGACCTCATCTTGAGTACTGCCTTGAGTTTTAGCCTCCCCAGTTTCGGAGGGACAGGGATCTGCTGGAGAGGGTCCAGTGGAGGGCTATAAGGATGATTAGGGGACTGCAGGACATGTCTTATGAGGAGAGGCTGAGAGACCCTGGACTTTTTAGCCTGGAGAAGTCTGAGAGGGGATTTAATAAATGTTTATAAACATCTGAAGGCTGGTCAGGAGGCAGGGACAGGCTCTACTCACTTGCTCCCTGTGATAGGGCAAGGAGCAATGGGTGTCAGTCACAGCACAAGATATTCCACCTCAACACAAGGGGGAACTTCTTTACTGTAAGGGTCACAGAGCACTGGACCAGGCTCCCCAGAGAGGCTGTGGAGTCTCCTTCTCTGGAGACTTTCAAGGCCTGTCTGGATGTGTTCCTCTGTGATCTGTGCTAGATTGTGTGGTCCTGCACTGGCAGTGGAGTTGGACTCAATGATCTCCTTGGGTCCCTTCCAACCTAAACCATTCTATGATTCTATGAACACCCACCATCTTATTCCATCTTGTTTCCCTAACAACTTTTGCTAAAGAGGTAGAAATACTGTTTGTGATGGAATGTGCGCAGCAAGTACTGGCTGGTATGGATATAACATCCCTGTCAAATTCAGGTAGGGAAAAGACAGGCTTATTAAAAATAATTAAGAAGTTGTATCTAGTGCCTCACACACACACTGCGAAAGAGGAGCAAGGGTTGCCAGGTCAACCACGAATCAGAGCTTTTCAAAGGGAATTAACTTTGCTCTCTTTTATATCAGACAGCCTACTGGAAGAAGGGTATGAAGTGAAGCCAGAAGGGAAATACTGTACTACTGGGAGACCACGGTTGCCTCGACAATTAAGACCTCCCCAGGGGGTTAATCATGCACAGAGACAGGCAGGCATTTTAGAAAATGCTTTCTGAGTATGCCACAAGCATGAGCAAAGCTTGGCCTACCTGGATCCTGATCCCCAGCAGCTTATCTGCTCTGATGGCCAGGAACGCACTTCCCAAGAGGCAGCAATGGTCGGTGTTTCATCAGCAGCTCCAAGGGTCAATTTGGCTATCAGAGTCGTGTTGCTGTCACAGTTTCTTGCACACTATGTCCAGGTGGGCTTAATAACAGTGTGGTTCTCCCCTACTTCCCTAGACACCCCACTCTGGGGTTTCTCTGCATCTTGCCTTCTGTTTCTGTGACAGTTTGGGTGTTCCCTGCCTCCCCCACTTTAGAAATACCCAGACTAGTCTCAGCCGGCTCTGGGAATATAAATGAAGCTATTGATTTACAGCTAGCACAATATACAAGCAGATATTTACAATATATATATACAGTTATAGACAGAAATAGACAAGGTAAAAGGTAATACAGAAACACAACTCCCCTTCCAGAAACCTGAGTCCCCAGGAGGGGCTCTCAACCACCCCTGCCCTTTCCCCCTGCCCCTCTCAACCTTACCCCAGTCCCAAGGAAGAATGGAGGTTCAGCCAAGAGGTTAAGAAGCAAAGGTGAGTTAGGCCAAATGGAAGGTGAGGTTAGGGAGATGCAGCTCAGTCAGCAGCCCAAGGCGGAGAGTGAGACAAAATGTCGAGAGTGTTATCTAATGTTTTCATTTCTTCTTCCCAAACTCCTCAGTGAGACTTCTGAGGGAAGTGGACATCACCACTGTTTTCCTTTCACAGCCTATGATCTAGTTCTTCTCACCAAAACATTCTACCCTGCTTCAAACTAGCACAGCTTCCTTCCCCATTCACAAACTTGAAGCATCTAAAGACTTCAATTTCCCTCAAGTCCCATCTTCGGTCCTCAAAATCCTGTGGATGGTTATTTTTCCAGCCAAGATAAAATTTGTGTGAAAGAATATATTAACTTACACTGATGATTAAAGCTTAATTCCTCCAAGTAATTTTTTTTTTATTTTTACTATTAATAGCAACACTTCTTGGAGGTCTCTTCCAACCTGCTTGATTCTATGATTCTATGATTCTCCATCTGTGTATGGGAACCCTCTGGTAAAAGTGTATTTGATAGGTTTCACTAAGGTCTCTGTGGAGAACACATAAATCCAAAAGAGACTTACAGACCTAAGATTCTCATTAATAGATAAATTTCAAAATCAATGACTATTTCATTTAGTTTGCAATATTCTCTGGCAGCATAAACTGGAAAGCCTGCAATTAGTAGAACACAGGATTACTTTACTAACTTTCTGACTTAATAATTCTAGGGGAAAATTCTTTTACTTCCCTCCATTTTATTTATGGCCTGGAATGTGTAAGAATCTACAGCGAATTATCAAGGGAAAAAAACCCATGAAAACCCACCACAAATATGTGTAGCAATAAATTAACCCCTTTTCTTCTGTGTTCTGCACTAACTAAAATCATTTGGGATATCTAGCAAACACAAAATAAACATGAAATATGCTCAGACCAGGATCACATTGGGAGCTCTTTTGTCCAGATGTTTTTTAGCTTATGTAGATTTTGTGCTAGTTTGAGCCTAGCTAGAATGTTTTGGTGAGAAGAACTAGATTACAGGCTGTGGAAGGAAAACAAGGGTAATGTCTACTTCACTCATAGGCTTGCTGAGAGATACAAGAAGAGGAATGAAAACATAGATAAGGCACTCAGCTTCTCCTGCACAGGAGCTCTGAGCTGCATCTCTCTCTGTAACCTCACTCTCTGTTTCTCTGACTAATCCATTTTGCTTCCTAACCCCCTGGCCGAACCTCCATTCTTCCTTGGGACTGGGGCAAGGTTGAGAGGGGTAGGGGGAAGGTGAAGGGGCAGTTGGGAGCCCTTCCTGGGGACTCAGGTTTCTGGGAGGGGAGTTGTGTTTCTGTATTACCTTTTACCTTGTCTATTTCTGTCTATAACTGTATATACTGTAAATATCTGCTTGTATATTGTGCTAAGCTGTAAATAATAAGCTTCATTCAATTTCCAGAGCCTGCTGAGTCTAGTCTGGGTGATTTCCAAAGTGTGTGTGGGGGGGGGGGGGGGGGGGGGGGGCAGGTAACACCCAAACTATAAAATCTTTGAAGATAATTTCCTTAAAATACATAGCAGGGATTATTTTTTAGGTGGTACAACTTCTTATTTAATTTTTTTTTCACTTGTACCAACGCAAGTCAAGAATTGCTTATTTTGCAAACAGACAAAGAAAAGAGAATCAAGGATTCCAAGTCCCTTCCAACCTAAACTACTCTATGATACTATGACTCTACAATTCTGTGATTCACAGGTTCACAGAATACCACGTTGGAAGGGACCAAGGATCTTTTACCCAAAGGAAAATAAAAAGCACAGCAATGTGAACAAAACCACATCTGGTAAAAGCAGTAGTTTACAAGTTTATCACTCTCTGTCTAATGTATGTGAGCAACTTGTAAACAAAAACATTCACTTAAGGCCCAAGGGAATAGAATCATAGAATGGTTTAGGTTGGAAGGGACCTCAAGGATCATCCAGTTCCAACCCTCTGCCATAGGAAGGGGCACCTATCGCTAGAACAGGTCATAGGATCACAGGATGTTAGGGGTTGGAAGGGACCCAAAAAGATCATCAAGTCCAACTCCCCTGCTGGAGCACAACAATACAATTTAACACAGATCACAGAGGAACACATCCAGACAGGCCTTGAAAGCCTCCAGAGAAGAAACCTCCAGGACCTCCCTGGGGAGCCTGTTCCAGTGCTCTGGGACCCTTACAGTAAAGAAGTTCCCCCTTGTGTTAAGGCAGTCACTCAAGGCCTCATCCAACCTGGCCTTGAACATCTCCAGGGAGAGAGAGCATTCACAACCTCCCTGGGCAACTTGTTCCACTGTTTCACCACCCTCACTGTAAAGAACTTCTTCCTAACATCTAGTTTAAATCTCCCCTCTGCCACTTTAACTCATTACCCCTTGTTCTGTCATTACAAGACCTTTTCAATAGTCCCTCACCAACCTTCCTGTAGGTCCCCTTCAGTTTAGGTAATCTTTTTAGATGGCAATTTTAAGTCTGAAAATTGTCATTGCTAGTCCCAGTGAATGAACGCTAAGAAATTATTCTCTGATCCTGATGAGGCAGTAAATGTGAGCAAGGTCACAATTTGTTTTCATCCAAAAGACAGCCTGCATGTTAGGTTTGAAATGCAAAAAAATGTAAACACACTTAACCTGAGAGACTGAAACTCTTGCAGGGTTGGGGTGATTCTGGCAATTTAAATTTTTTTGTCTTTAAATCTTGCTCTGGATATTCTAAACTTCTGTCACAAATAAAAGGGCTGCAATGAGAGATTTAACTGAAGCAGATTAGAGGTGGAAAACAGGTGTTGTGAATATGTGCTCAGTTTTTTTCTTGTGCTTGTGAAGTGCAAAATGTATTATTTGTTCTGTATAATCAGGCAATTCCCAGCTTTGTGTGAGTCTGTCATACACTGAGAGAAGAGAGAATACCTCTCTCCTGGAACAGGAAGAAGTGATTTTATAATACAAAACTCAGTTAACCTTTTAACATATCTCTTCTAACTTCATCTTACCTCCAAAAAATGCTCTGCTTGCTGCTCCCGATCCAATTTTCTTGACGTTGTTGTAATAAGACCTGCGGAAAAAAGCATATTTGATTGTCAATAGATGCTGAAAAATATGTCTCCATCGAGCAGAAAAAAAACAAATTCACTTCTCAAATACTCAATGGAAGAAAAAAAAAATCTATTTGAAGCTGTATCAGACACAGATTTCCTGACATCTGTCAAGCAAGTTCTTTCTCAGTGCAGCCATTGTGACTTTCTGACTAACAATGAATCTTTAGGAAAAAAAGCTGTGAGAAAAGTAACTAAAAAAGAGTAAGCTGTGCATCTAGAGTTAACACACTACATTTATTAGTGAATTAAAAAAAAACCTTACTAAAGAATTACTATTTGTCTTATGATTAAGTGCTTCAATGAATCATTTGCATTTGACTGAAATCCTTCTGTAAAAGACCTCATTAAAGATTTCAGAGTTCTCAAACAATTAATGGGATAGGATGCTGATTACTTCCACGCCAAGAATACTTGACAAAGGTTATTTCTGTAATAACCACTTGTATACATAATGATTTCCAAATGTAATCATTTCTAATGCATTAAAGTTTTTGTACTACAATTTCATCAATTTGTTCCACACTCAAATTGAGGCTTTAAAATAAAGTACCCTTTTACAGGAGGATGATGAAGATCTCTTTTTTTCTTCTTCTTTTTTTTTTTTTTTTCTTTTAAAGCAATATACTTCACAAATGATTAACCTCTTGGGAGATTTATGCCAAGGAAAAAAAAAATTAAACAGTTCCAAGTTGCCTGAAGAAAAATGACGCATATCTTCTATGAACGCAGCTTAGGTTTCTGTTTCTTTTATTTTCTTCTCACTGGAGATTTAAAGGGCAGATTTGACTTTTCACTCATACAAAAGATTGGCTTTTTTAACACGAAAATGCATCATGTGCTTCTTTTGTGAGAGATTCCGATGAGAATAAAGGGATGAACTTTTCCTAGGGACAAACCCGGAGACAATGTCAGTGGAAAAAGTCATTCTTAAGAATTCTAGGTTTGTAAGCTTATCAAGTAAGACAAAAAAATAGATACTCCCTGGATTACCTATTGAGTAAGAAGAAGAAGCTCCCAAGTGACCTCATTGTGGCCTTCTCAGCCTACTAACCACAGTCCTTCTATACCGTAACCACTATTACTGCTACTACTACCATTACTACTATTACGACTACTGCTGCTTCTCCTCACAAAACTGTATTACTAAAGGCCTTTGTTTTATTGTTTGGGGTTTTTTTTCTCCTTTTTTTTTCTTTTCAGTGTGCAGCCTTTTAAACTGCAGTAATGGTCAAAATTCCTTCAGACCTGAATTTCCATCTAAAAGAGGTGTATGAACATATGACTCTACGACAGCACTGCCTATAACACAGCAGAGCTTAACAGATTTAGCATCCTTACTTAAGAGGTGATCCTAAGTGGCAGGTAACCAGACCATCATGACCAGTTCTGTTGACCTCATCTTGAAGTATGGTGCTAGCAAAATTAGTAGGTTTTTAATTTAAAGACAAGTCTACACATATCTGCCAGTTCTGGCCAGTTTCACTAGGTTGTTAAAATGCTCTAGAAATAATTGGTCACAGATATTCACAGCCATGGGGCCTCCAGATTCCATCCCAGTCTCCAAGGAATCTCTACCATCTGACACTTGTGTTGGCCCCATTGCAGTCTCATGGCTGTTCACTCCCATGGACATTTCTGAAATCATGGATAGATCACACTATAGACCATTAGTATTTAAAATATGGCTATACACAGAGTCAGATCTCAGCTACTTAGCATCATAGAATCATAGAATTAACCAGGTTGGAAGAGACCTCCAAGATCAGCCAGTCCAACTTATCACCCAGCCCTATCCAATCAACTAGACCATGGCACTAAGTGCCTCAGCCAGGCTTTTCTTGAAGACCCCCAGGGACGGTGCCTCCACCACCTCCCTGGGCAGCCCATTCCAATGGGAAATCACTCTCTCTGGCAAGAACTTCCTCCTAATATCCAGCCTATACCTACCCTGGCACAACTTGAGACTGTGTCCCCTTGTTCTATTGCTGGTTGCCTGGGAGAAGAGGCCACCCCCCACCTGGCTACAATGCCCTTTCAGGTAGTTGTAGACAGTATTAGGTTAGTATTTATTTAATTATAGTCATGCATTGGTATTGATGTTAATCTGGTCCTTTCAGATTATAATAACTGCATTTCAAGACATTCTGTTTAAGACCAATCATCAAAACTGAAAAAAAAAAAGAGCAATTATACTCCATTTATGTCTAAGATTACTCAGAGCTTTACTACTCCAGTCACAAAGAAATTAATTTCACGGGTTTTATGAAAACCTTGCTGTGTATTTCACTCCTGTATTCAGTACTCCATCTCCTAGATACATAATAATAGTAATAGTTAGCAGGATGTAGAACATTTTTTTTAGCTACAGGGACAACTGAGAGAAACTTGGCTTTTCACAGAAGATTGCATCTGAGTTTCAGTTGTCTAAATGTATTAAATCGTCATACTCTGTTATGGTGTAAAGAAATTATCTAAAGAAAATAACTCACAGAGAAAAATAAACCAAAGAAATGACATTAGGCTGCACTGCTGTTTATGGTATAAAATCACAAGGGGCCGATGATGAAAAATTACCTTTCCCCCCCCCCCCCATCTTCAATGTGTGCCGTAGCTCTTCTAGACACAGTCATCTGGACAACTGTCTAAAGCCAGCTGGGAAATACAGCACAGATTTATCACAAAATAGTCAAAACCACTAACAAGCTTCAGAAGTCACAGCACACCTCTCAAATGGTTTCTCTCCAATTTCCAGGGAAACATCATGATCCTGCTAAGGGCAGGAGATATTTATAACTGTGATGGCTCTTTAAGAACAGCCATGAAAGTGAAGAGGAAAAGTGGATCCAATAGAAAAGTTATTTACAACAAAACCACAAGCAAGGTTATGTGATTTTGTTGCCAGTATTTCACATTTTTCTTTGACTTTCTGAGTTAAAACATCTTTCTGTGCATCCTGGCACATCTGTTCCTCAGGCCATATAAATGAACTGTTTGGTGAAACTTCAGAACACTGCTTGACACCACATTTCAGCTTGGAGGTAACCACACGTTCTTCTATAACTTGCTTTTTGACAATACCTGTTACTTTAGCTATTGAAGCACTCTTTACATCTTAATAAATAAACAATTACTGTTCTCCTTTCACTACAGAGTTCAGTGAAAAAGCTCACCCCATACAACATATCTTGTTATACTGCAGGACATGGTGACAAGTCCTGGCTGACACCAACTGGGAAATATACTCCAGCATATCAGCATAGACTGAACAGGATCATCATCCTTTACTGAGTAACTCCCCCCTAAAAGGAAATTCTGCATATAGATGGAGAAGAAGTCCTGTGTTCAGTTCTGGGCCCCCCAGTTTAGGAGGGACATTGAGATGCTTGAGCATCTCCAGAGAAAGGCAACAAGGCTGGTGAGAGGCCTTGAGCACAGCCCTACAAGGAGAGGCTGAGGGAGCTGGGATTGGTTAGCCTGGAGAAGAGGAGGCTCAGGGGGGACCTTGTTGCTGTCTACAACTACCTGAGGGGTGGTTGTAGCCAGGAGGAGGTTGCTCTCTTCTCTCAGGTGGCCAGCACCAGAACAAGAGGACACAGCCTCAAGCTACGCCAGGGGAGATTTAGGCTGGAGGTGAGGAGAAAGTTCTTCACTGAGAGAGTCATTGGACACTGGAATGGGCTGCCCGGGGAGGTGGTGGAGTTGCCGTCCCTGGAGCTGTTCAAGGCAAGGTTGGACGTGGCACTTGGTGCCATGGTCTAGCCTTGAGCTCTGTGCTAAAGGGTTGGACTTGATGATCTGTGAGGTCTCTTCCAACCCTGATGATACTGTGATACTGTGAAGAAATATAAGTATCTTTCACCCTATCATCTAGAATGGAGAACCAGAGATTTGGCCTGGACAAGGCAGACCTGCCTTCCAGCCTATCTGCAGCCATTATGACACAGAAGAAAGGACAGGACCAAGACTAAGCAATCCTGACACTCTAAACAATACAATCTTTAAGTCTAGACAATCTTTTTGGGAACAAATCACTAGTTACTAACACCCAGCTGCGAACAAGACATCTGAGCAACACTTAGCACTAATTCTTGGAATAATGCTTTTAGCACACTGCACAAGTGAAAAACAGGAAAAGAACTTTGGTGAAAGAGATCAAAATCCATGTGAGTTACTTCACATGTGCAATGAACAAAGCATGCAGTTACTAAAGTGCAAACGAGGGAACATAACTTAAGAGTAAATGGTAAGTTGGTCACAGGTCTGTTGTCTTAGAATTAATACCAGGTATGCACACGGATGTGTGTGTCTGGGTGTGTCTAGATGACTGGATTACCATAAAATCAGCAATACTTATGAATTCAATACTATGACTAATGTTCTATCATTTAGGGGTTTTTTTTTGGCAGAAAACTTCAGCTTTGCTAACAATAAAGCCAGCAAATCTAAAAGAGAGAGCAGCAATTTGTTGGTTCTATTTTGTCAGCTAAGGTGTGCTTTGTTATCCACAAGTGGCATAATGTTCTGTCTCAAAATGAGTTCTTTTGTGCTATAAACAGTAGCTCTGTTTGGAAGTGTAAACACGTGGCTGTGCTAAACGTCTGTGGCTGAGGAATACCCAGAAGTACACATCAGTCTCTGATGATCTGCAGGTAATAAGCTCAATCTAGTGCAATTTCACTGCAATCAAAGAGGCTTTGTAAATTTTTGTTAGCAAAGAATCTCTCTCAAGTGACTGCCATCTTTGCATTTTTATTTTTAGTCAAGAATATATGAAAAAGCAAGGAAAGTTATTATTTAACACAAACAAAGCAAGGCAAACAGCTTTATATTCAAATGTAATTTAAGGCCAACATCTTTCACTTCAGAAGATTCAGTGTCTGTATTTCTATTTGCATATCCAAATTAGTCCTTCCTTGGAAGGCTGTGATACTGCCATGTAATCTTACCAGAGCTCCAAAATTTAATTGGAATTCTGACATTTTTTTTCCAATCTTTATCAAAGTTTGCTTTGTGTGCTACTGAAGATACAAATATACTTTATAGGATGCCTAAGGCTAGCAGAGATGTTTATGGCTATTTTTATTATTGACAAGAAACGTGGGGTAATATGCAAGCAAGGTTAAGAATCTTGAGAAATCCAGACAGAGGAAAGGCAAATAGCTACTTTCCAAATCTTTGGTCAATCTGAAGCAGATCAAAGTGAAGGGTGACTACTGAGCACAGGGGAAGTAATGCCAAAACTGCACTAGTAGGAATTGTCACCTGAGGATCATGTATTTATTGGACAACACTGTTTATAAATTCCATAAATTATCAGCTAGGAAGCCAGTGCAGACTATGCACATAAGCCTTAAGTTATATACTGGAAAAGTTAGGCATTTCTTAGTTTTCTTAACAGTTTTGTTCTGGAAAACTCAAGGCATTTGCTAGCTTTGCTGTTGCAGACAGAAAGGGTGATGGCACCTGGACAAATGTGAACCTTCCTGCTAGCTCTACTTTCAATGCTTTAGAGTGGTCAGTTGCTAATTAGGATTTTCCATCTGATTAATCCATGCTTTGCTGGCTTTCTTTCACAGAAAGCTCCTCATACCTATAAAACCTCTGCACTTCTGTGTGTGCTTAAGTCAATAGATGATGCTGTACACATATGTACACACACAGAATCATAGAATCAACCAGGTTGGAAGAGACCTCCAAGATCATCCAGTCCAACCTAGCACCCAGCCCCAGACAATTAACTAGACCGTGGCACTAAGTGCCTCAGCCAGGCTTTTCTTGAACACCTCTAGGGACAGTGACTCCACCACCTCCCTGGGCAGCCCATTCCAATGGCAAATCACTCTCTCTGGCAAGAACTTCCTCCTAATATCCCTAACATCCAGCCTAGACCTCCCCTAGCACAACTTGAGACTGTGTCCCCTTGTTCTGTTGCTGCTTGCCTGGGAGAAGAGATCAACCCCCACCTGGCTACAGCCTCCCTTCAGGTAGTTGTAGACAGCAATGAGGTCACCTCTGAAACTCCTCTTCTCCAGGCTAAACAGCCCCAGCTCCCTCAGCCTCTCCTCATAGGGCATGTATGGGTGTGACATTTTATGTATGTCAAATGGCACAAATGTTAAAGAATTATCCTAAGCCACACATATTTACAGAGGTATATTTAGCTCTGAGGTTTACTGATGCTCATTCTTTCAATATATATGCATTATTTGAAATATTTGCATTAGAAACTACTTAAAGCCTTTAGTCACAGAGGAAAAATCCACCAAGGTCTGTCAAATGCAAGGGCTGTGGCAGGGAACATCTCTAAGTGCTGGACAGTTTGAACAGCGCTACCCAGAGGGAAACACTGATGTGGGTTTGCCTCTTCTGATACTTATTCTTTACACATCCAGATCAACCCACAGCTGGAGGAGTGATAGTGAACTAAACTGACCTTTGGCTTAGAAGAACTTCACATATTTTTCAATACGATGGCGCTTAGGGACCAAAAATCAGTTTGCCACAGGCTATTTTCTAAGAGAGATTGAATTTCCCTAATATGTCTATAAAGCCAGGGAGAGTTCAATAGCCTTCTCCTTATGAAATGAAATTATTTTCGCTCAACCTGTGGAGGGACAACCTTACCTGAGCTTTGTCCTGAAATACAGCTTAAAATCTAACAGAATCTGGTATGGAAAGACAGCATATTTTACTCCTGACACTGCAAGTGCTGCAGATTTTCTGGTACAAAGATTTTTTTTTTAAAATAAACTATTTTATTCATCTTTCATTTCCAAATTTTGTTTAGATGAAATATGAAAAGAGTAGATATCAGGTAGTAAGCAGGCTAAAGTGAAAGAAGCCAAATACATTCCTTTGCTTTAAGCTGAAGGTCTGTCAAGTGCCTTCACAGATTTTAGGGAGTAGGAAAGCAGCACCTTCTCATTCTGCAGCAAAAGACTAACAAGATACAATTTACTGCACATATCACTGTCCATTATCAAATTGTATTTTTTTTTCCCCTGTTATGCATATTCATAAAAAAAACTTCTGGATGAAAAAAATCCAAGTGTGAGATAAGTTAGAAGGATGACTAAAGGCTTCAGGTTATTACACTGAGTTTGACTGAAATCTCATGGTGTATTGCTTAGCCGCAACTTTGAGCAATACATGTTTTATACCCACTCCACTCCCGGTGTTCAACCACAACGGTCAGGAAGAACAGGACCATACATGGCAGAGCTTATACATCATATCCACACAGAGATGGTCTGGTTGGATTATTGGGGGTCTCATATCAAAGCTCTCTATACCAAAGTTGCTGGGGGGAAACTGTTTCCTCATTATCAATCCTGAAAGAAAACAGTTTTGAAGTGGGAACAGGAATATAGAACTAGCTTTCTCTGAAGCGTTCCTACACCTTGCAAGATGCTTTGAACATCCTGCAACACTGATGATACCTCTTCGCAGTCCAAAGTAGATGTGGTTCCCAATGTGCCTTTCTCAAATACTGAAAGGGACAAGGAAAGAAAAAGAAAACCATATGAAGGTATCAAAGCAAACATTCTGCAGAGTTATCTTTGGAAAGCTCCGCCAGGGGAGAAAAATGCTTTGGGTTTGCTAAAAATGCAGGCCTTTTAACCCAACAAGTTAAACAGACAAAAGGAGCAAGTAAAACAAACACTGCTTTTCCAAAAGTGCACCATAAATTCAGTGCCTGGTTATAGTCACTGATCGTTCAGCTGAGCCCCTAGGCTGAACTTGCAGAAATTCATATGGGAATGTATGAGTTTACTGATGAGTTTATGACAGATCTCAAATATTTATTAACAGTACACACACAAAGGTATGAATGCAGCCTTTCCACAACTATGTTGAACACAGAAAAGAGAACACATCTGTTGAACAAATATAACCATCAGCTGTCAACTGCCCTGCTACTCTTTGAAAGGAAATTTAGGACTTTAGATGGAAAAAAAAAGAGGTGGGGGTCAGACACAGTAAAAAGCATTAGGATTTCTACCCTATAGTCAGGAATGTATAAGTATTGTGTATTCCCAACCACAGAAATGTTGAAATGAATAGCAATAACCAGGGTAATTTTATTACCCAAGGCAGTGAGAGGTGTTGTGAACACTCTTAACAGCACATTCATCTCTTGCAATAAATTAGGGATCGACAAAATGAAATTGAATTTCAAAGATAAATGATAGAAAACAATGTGCATTTTACTTGATGTAAACAAACATATCAGTTTATGTAATTACACATGTACACCTCTAATTTAGAAAGACTGTATTCTAATCTAAATGAATGACACTTCATTCAACGAGAAAGAGAACCCACCAGGCCAGCCTGGAGGACTGCTGCCCTATTGTTTTCCCTGAGGTGACAATGAGTGTGAAATAACCTTCTTCAAATAGGCATTAAAAGCGATTGCTTTTAAAAACAGTTACACTTTCTAATGTGTGGTTTTGTTTGCAAAAAAATAAAGGAGAAGCTGAAACTAAACTTTTTAAATTCCTCTTTGGCTGTCTGTTCTGTTTCTTGTTAGAGTTCCCTCAGCTTATTGCTGAAAATATCAAAGCACTGCACAAAATGCACAGCAAACATTTACTTCAGTGAAGAATTTGGATTATACTTTCATTGAATGGCAGACTCTGGCCTTTATTCTGTTCCTAAAATCTGTTTAAAATGACAATATGATGTGCCAGCCTGGAGGAACAGGAGACTCAGAGGGACTCCCTTTCATCACTTCACAACTCAGCCAGCACAGTCCTCAGTATCTGCAGGCAAAGCCACCGTTCTCCTAAATAGTACTCTCCATTTTAGAAGTGGCCAGGTTTTCTGTTCACTTATTTCTCCTGGAAGGCTATTTGGGAACATGCTTACACGGCAGAAAGCCTCAGTTTCCAGACAGACTGCATTTATAAGTGATTTGCATCTTCATTTTGGCCAGCTAAACAAACCAAGCAACTCTGGCGTCTTCTCACCTTATGAGTTTGCCATTGCCCTTCTTGCATTGCAATTCTAGCCCTCATCCCTCCTAAGCCTGATGGATGCAGGCTGATGACTTTACAGCCCCAGTATAGCAGCCTCCCTACTGCCACTACACAAGTGGAGGTGTGTCTATCAGAGTGGCAATTTCACTAGTCCCCAAATGCAACTAATTACTTTGTATTCTTCAACCTCCCAGGGATCCTTTCTTTCTATTTCCCCGTCCCTTCCTGTTTGGATGATAGCTGCTAACTCTGGATCAGAGCAAACTCCCAGTGTTGAAGCCAGTATCATTGGAGAAACCATTAAACAAGACCATTTGTCTTGTCAATACTTGAAATAATCTGTTAATGTGTGCCCTTCAGCATGCAAATTCCTCTTTCAAGACTCATCATTTTTATTTCCTCTCTAGCCAGACCCATATGCACATATCAGTTGGACTATTAATCTCCATGTTTCTGTACCTCATAAATTCTGCAGTGCAACCATATCAAATGCATTACTGAAGTCCATGTAGATGGCCACAGAGGATTTCTTAGAACACCATTTATCTTATCAATGACATCGAGATTGGCTGATATGATTCACTTCTGGCAAACCCATGAGCATTTTTATCCCATTTTCTATTTATTTCCATGTTTTTAATGATACTGTCCTTCAAAAAAAAAAAAATCCAAAAGTCTTGCAGATAAGAGGTCAGACAAATAGTTCTGTGGCTGCAAGGCTTATTTCTTTACCCTGTCTTCCTGCCCTTAACATTGGCATTTTATTTGTTGTCTCCCAATGTATGCTTCAAATCCCTGTTTTGATAACATCCCTCCATAGTTATTTGCTACAGGAGCTCATTTGTGGTGCCATTTCTTTCACATTTCTAGAGTGGACATTATCAAAGAGTGAATTTGGTTTGTCCTGAAAAAAGCCAAATCCCAAGTATCTGTCTGTAGATTCACACCTCATCATGACACGACAGACAAACCATAAAGTGACTGTTGTCACTTTGGACCATAAATAGCTTCAGGCATCTCAGTGAAGTGTCTGACCTCAGGTGAGATGAAGTTACTGCTCAAACTGCAACACTAAAAAAGCCTACCCTCAAAAGCAATTCCTTAGCAACAGGTGGTAGAAACGCCATCAAACACAGACTGCAATTCACAGTTACAACTATTAAATGAAAAGGCTAACAATACTCAATGTGTTCAAGCTGCACTGGCTCCTCTAGCACATTTGATGGACAATTTCTTCACACTGCCACTGTAGCCTGAGCCACTTCTTAGGGCTGCAATGCTCTGAAACAACTAAGCAAACAACCTCAAGGAACTTAGCTGTCCTGTAACACTTCACACAGAAGTTCCTAGTTTGTAGGATAAGAAGGTTTTTCAAGTTCAAATTCTTTCTTTAGGCTCAGAAGGGTACATAAGAATAGAAACAGCATTCATGTCTTCTTTTATTTTCTTCCCTTAAAAGGTGCAGTGCCACTTAAAAACCTAATTGCTAATACGGTGTCTCAGCACAGATTTTAATGTCCCCCTGCATCGCTTCCATTTTCAGGAAGAAATTACAGAATTTTATTTGGGTTATAATTAGCATATAATTATTACTGGCAGGAATAGCTATAAATACATATAACTGGTGGCTAGTTTAGTAACCAGCACACATAATCATTATACAATTTTCTTCAATTTTTTTTTTTATTCTGTGCACAAAGGCCTCATAATTCTGCAAAAGCAATGCCTCAGCCTAACTAGATTCTGGGTTTAATTTATGCTAATTAATTTCACTATTTGCAGGAAAGAAGACTTATATAACATCCCTGGCAGGGGGGTAGGTGGTGCCATTTTCTGGGGAAAGGGGCTATGCAAATAAACTCTGCACCTTGGGCCTGAGTGCATTGTGAACTGCTGTACATCTCTTCCTCTGGCATATTGTGAAGTAGTGACAAAGGAAGGAAAAAAAATAATTAGAACAAGTCTCTAGTGTATGCTCATGTATAACATATGCCTAGGTCACAACATGATGAAGTCTTGATATTTTCTTTTCTCAGTTGTAGAAGAGGTGTGGAGGGTGCATAGGGCACTGCTGTCAGTTTTTCCTCCGAATATGGACACTCTCACTGACTTGTAAAGAGAAGTGATTTTTGTGCTGTTCCCTACTGGGCTCAAAAGAAAGGCGTTGATCCCTCATTACCAGCAATTGTCTCCAGCTCAGCAAAGAGGCAGCACTAGGAGGACAACCTTAAGCTAGCTGCAGATTCCCCAGGTCAAGGCAATCTCATCTCCATTTCTAATAGAAAAAAAAAAGATTAATCATCCAGATGACCTTCCTGATCCATAGGCAGAATGCAGAGCTGTGGAAGGAAGCCTCATAGAAAAGATAGATGGCCTTGATTCATGTCATGCAACTTACAGATAGACCTTAGCACTATCAAGATCCAATGCCCTTTCCAAGGTGGTTTCCTGCCTAAGAAACCACACTGAGACACATGTGCTCAGTTTCCAGCTCTGTCTTGGTCTGTAACCTTACATGAGACATTTTATGTCACCATGCTTCAATTGCCCCTTCCATAAAACTGAGATAATTGATATCTTCCTTTGTAAAGCACCTTGTCACCTATAAAGGAGAAAAATGACTTGTATAAAAGTAAGATAATATTACTACCAACATTATAAAGCTCAGCCATAACAGCACTAAAGATTTTCCAAAATTCATTAAGTAAATAATTTATTTAAAGCCTGCAACGAATCCCTTTGCTTTCCAGGGTATTCTGTTCTTTTTTTTTTTTCACTTCTCTGTGCATTAAGCTGTTATCAATAGGTAAAATACAGCATTAGCTCTCCACCTCGGCAGATCAGCACATAACAAATAGCACACATTTACAGTAAAACCAGAGCATGGGCAGTAGCTGTGTTTCTCTGCAAAGCCACTCTAGTACCTCTCAGCCTTGCCAAACTGCTGTCAGAGCAGAGAGGCAGGAGTGGGTCCTTGGTACCAGGAAATCTTCAGCCAAGGAAGAGAAGCGGAAGCAGTTATTAGTGAAGAAAGAGCTCACTCTTGCTTTGACACCAGATGAGAGGTAGCATCCTCAGGCTGAGTCCTGTACACTTGCACAGGCAGATGGAGCGGAGGAAGGGCAAACAGACGCCATGTTCTGTTGCTCAGTCGGGAGTCTCAGCAGCATCCCAAGCACTGTCCCTGCTGGCTGCTTTTAAACAATGACACTGATGTATTTATAACTCCCACAGTGACTGGGGAAGAACCTGAAGGGCTAGGATGAGAGTATAGAAGGGATGAAGGAATGAGATGTGCACTGGGGGAGGATGTCTATGTGCATCAATCCCAGCAGAGAGGACTGAAAGCAGAGCATGCTAAGCAAGCCCTTGCCACTGACAGGCTAACAACAGCAAGGGCTAGCCATCACCTGATGACTTATGACGGAGTGGTGCTACTACAAGGGTCGATTTTGGAACAGAAGACACATTCAGAGGCTGTGACAAGCTGGTGTAGGAAGTATTGCAGATGCAGGGGCAATCACCACTTGCATTTTACTTTCTCCTGCCTGAAGCATAGCCCTGCTGTTTTGGTCCATCACTGCTTATACACTTCCCCTTTCTATTTTCTACCTGTTGTGCTATCAATGGGTAAAATACAGCATTTCATCTGACCCTTTCTTCAGTGGATCAGCTTGCAACAAACAGCAAAAATGCACAGTAAAACTGTAATATGAAGAGAAGCTGCTTTTCTCTGCAAGTAAGAGAATATTCAACTTTTGGTTAGTGCATAAGTTTTCATGTTCCACTTCTTCACCCTTTGAGGGCCTCAGATAGTAACATTCACCTAGATGAGAGAGGGATGTGTGCAACTTGAAGCAGATCTAACCTATGCTTCTCTCCTGGTCAAACAAATGGGGCTCTGAGGCCCTTCCAGACCTGCATGGCAGAACTCTGAGCACAGGGACCAATGGAAGCTACTCCTCAACTCAACCTTTAGTCCTTCTAGTTGAGTAAATCAAGTCTTGTTAGCTACCTTTCTCAGAAATATTAAGATGAATATAGATGAATGAACAATGTGTTTGGAATATGTATGGAATGAAAATGTGTGTTAAAGCACCGAGAGAAACAACAGGCAGATTTAGAAGAATGGTCTGTATTGATAAATCAGGGTGATGACTAACAGCAGGCAAACAGGTGATCTCTGGGGAATGTGCTATTTGTAATCTAGGCAGAAGCCTCTTAAAAGGTCCTGTGTTTTGGAAATAAAAGTTTAAAAGGGACGTTGAGATGCTTGAGCGTGTCCAGAGAAGGGCGACGAGGCTGGGGAGAGGCCTTGAGCACAGCCCTACGAGGAGAGGCTGAGGGAGCTGGGATTGGTTAGCCTGGAGAAGAGGAGGCTCAGGAGAGACCTTATTGCTGTCTACAACTACCTGAGGGGTGGTTGTGGCCAGGAGGAGGTTGCTCTCTTCTCTCAGGTGGCCAGCGCCAGAACGAGAGGACACAGCCTCAGGCTGCGCCAGGGGAGATTTAGGCTTGAGGTGAGGAGAAAGTTCTTCACTGAGAGAGTCATTGGACACTGGAATGGGCTGCCCGGGGAGGTGGTGGAGTCGCCGTCCCTGGGGCTGTTCAAGGCAAGGTTGGACGTGGCACTTGGTGCCATGGTCTAGCCTTGAGCTCTGTGGTAAAGGGTTGGACTTGATGATCTGTGAGGTCTCTTCCAACCCTGATGATACTGTGATACTGTGATAAACTTGGCAACAAGTTTACAGCATGTCACATATACTATCATCCTCAGATAAACACAGACAATATTCCTACAGATATCCAAGAGGAGGAGATGAAGAAAGCTAGCAATTATTTACAGAGATAAAAGCAAGCAAGAATGCGATGCAAAGATAACTGTTAATTTATAAATGCTTTTAAAGACCTGTCCAAAATTCAGTTTCTTGTCAGTCAAAAAGAACCCAAAAGACACAGTGAGGATATCAGTTTCCCACACAACGCTTGGATGTGTAGGGTAGGAGGGTGTGAACAGGTAAAACTAACTTACAGAGCAAGCTAAATGTAATAAAAAGTCTTTCTCCCTTCAGAAGGTCTCACACTGGGGTTTGTTACACTTAGCTGTGACACACTTAGAATCATAGAATTATAGAATCATAGAATCAACCAGGTTGGAAGAGACCTCCAAGATCAGCCAGTCCAACCTAGCACCCAGCCCTATCCAATCAACTAGACCATGGCACTAAGTGCCTCAGCCAGGCTTTTCTTGGAGACCCCCAGGGATGGTGCCTCCACCACCTCCCTGGGCAGCCCATTCCAATGCCAATCACTCTCTCTGTGAAGAACTTCTTCCTAATATCCAGCCTATACCTACCCTGGCACAACTTGAGACTGTGTTCCCTTGTTCTATTGCTGGTTACCTGGGAGAAGAGGCCACCCCCCATCTGGCTACAATGCCCCTTCAGGTAGTTGTAGACAGTAATAAGATCACCCCTGAGCCTCCTCTTCTCCAGGCTAAACAGGCCCAGCTCCCTCAGCCTCTCATCATAGGATTTGTGCTTTAATCTAGGCGACTTCTTTATAAAATGGATGCCACATTTCACTCTCCTGCTGACCACAAGCTGAGGAGAACCATGAGGCTAATACACACACTCATTGTGAAACCTATTCTGTGCTAACCTATCATGACTCAAAAGCTGGTTGTTATTGCACTCCTGGATACAAAGGCTCTGAAGCAGAGTGGGATGCTTGGTGTGCTAATTTGCATCTCATTACCCAGCATGCTCTTCCTCCTCAGAGCTATTTTCATAGTGGCATTGTTGTCCGAGGCCTGGGAACAAGTGCAAAGATTTGGTGACTTCGGATGCATGCAGTTCTTTTCTACTTGCTCTGCTCCCCCTTTATAATGAAAGGCTTTTACAAAGTGGTGAAAATGAATCAATTTTCCATTTTTTAAGGCTGCATGGATGGGATTTTTTCAGTAGTTTAAGCTATCAGGAGCAAATCTTGAATAACAAATAAGATTACAGAAATGTGAGCCTAATGTTCCTCTCTACAACGTGCTCAAGCATGAAGGTTTTGATCGGAGACTAAGAAATTAGATTTAACTTCCTTCTGATTTGAGTTTCATTTGTACAAAGAACCTATTCCAGCAAAATGTGATTGCAAGCTCATTATTCAGTGAAGGGCAAGTATCTTCAATTGCAATCCAGCAAGATCAGCAGCTTTCTCTGTGTGTTACAAGCTTCAACGAAGAGAACTGAACATACTGGCTTCTGTCATTGTCTACTTCTAAGACTGTGATGATTTCATCCTGTCCAATTCATTTTAAAAGCTGTAGCTTCCAATTAAAAGCATAAGTTGTCAGCCAGAATAAGTGTCTATCATTTGAGCCAGAGCAGTTTTGGTTTCTGGCAGTTTTACTGCATCAAAGGGTTGATTTACAGATCAGTTACTTTTCTTTCTTTTTTTTTTTTTCAATACCAAAGGGAATAAAATTGCCTCAAACAAGGGGACTCAAAACAACAGCAGATTACTTAATTTTTCCATAGGCTTTGGTTTGTTTAATAAAATGTGAGATAAAATTAATTTCTTTGTGGCTTTTTAATTTTCAACAAGCTCTTAAAAGGATTAAAAAACAATTAAAATCCAGGAACAGAGAACGGAATCATAGAATCACAGAATGGTTTAGGATGAGGGGACCTCAAAGGTCATCTAGTCCCAACCCCATGCCATAGGCAGGGACACCTCCCACTAGAACAGGTCACTCAAGGCGACCCTCTAAGACCCTGAACATCACGGTTTTTAACAACATCTAGCACACAATGATTACATTGTACTTCATAAATATCAACTGATTCAGTGCCAAACCTGTGTGAGGTATGAGGTTAACTCCTCCACAGGTTAAACAGATTTCTCCCATTTTACAGATAGAGTATCTTACCCGTGAAACTAGATGTTGAAAACTGGTGTGAACTATAGCAGAAGCTCATTTCAAACTCTCATCTTCACTCTGTCAGGTTTGTATTTTAAGTATGTAAGCAAATTAGAGACTTCTTGGGATTAAAAAAAGGACAAGTATAGGTAGAAATAATGTACAAATACATGACAGAAAGTCTCTGGAAAAGGCAAAATCACAAGTTTCTGGGGTTTTAAGACTAAGACAGTACCTCCTTAAAACATGCAGAGCATTTGCTCCTTGGGCTTCATGTGACTGAAGGCTGAGTGAGCATTTCACAGCAGGATACTTTGACGATGCTTTTAAGTGTTTGTGCTGCATAACACTTGATGAATCAATTAAGCATCCTCACTCCCCCAAATGATCCATTTTACAAGCAGTATTCTTTTTACAGCAACAGCACAGCCCTAGGTCTAGAAACTGGTCTTGTAAGGTCACAAGAATTACAAACCAAAATTTATATCTAGTAACAGTGACACAGCGAGCTGAGTGCACTGCTGGAGCACCTGGACAATCCTGATAGCTACTGCACACAATGGTGATGGTGCTAGAAAAACAGAGATGTGTGGAGAGCTACAGCTGCTTTTTTGTCTTCCAGAGGTGATGCTTGTAGATGTGGGCAAAAATGAATTGAGGCAGCAACAATGCAAAGTAACAAAATAACAATCAGAAAGTTCATTAAAAAGTGATATGACCAACAGTTCATTAAAAGTTCACTAAGAAATCCTGTGGCTGTAAATAATTTTGCTTTGTCAGTCAAAGGAATTCAAACAAGTAAGGTTCTGTGCATTTTCAGAACATGGATTTTTCCAAGAGTCAGGAAGCACTCAACCCAGCCATGCTCGAGAAACAATTCTCAAAGCCAAGGGTCACTACAGGTTCCATGAATCAGAATAGGACCCGGGTTAGCCAGTACGGGTTCATCCCTGCAGCCCACCTGGCTGACAAACACCCTTGGACAGTCAAAGGAGAGAAGCAGGCACTTATTAAGCATGATTTTTATGGTTCATTTTAAATATCCAAGCCAAGAACAGATAAAATGAAGTGTCAGTCACTATAAGGCAGTATACAAAACTAGCTCAGGTGCAGATGTGTCCTAGGATATGAAACCCAGCAGGCAGGTAAGGGAGGCAGAATGGGACTATCTCTCTAGGTCCTCCTGGATTTTGAGCTATCAGAGAGGCCGCATGGCATAACTTAGAGCACCCTCCAAATACTGGGAATCAGATCTGCATCCTTCCCATCATTGATATTTCTACTGGAGACTCTGCCAGATGTCCCCTTTCAACGTCTATGTGCAAGAAGGGACCTCTCCTGTCCTGCAGCTGAGACGGTTTCCTTATTCTCCAGCCACTGGAGTCCAAGGAGGGAGATAGCACCTGTGACCCCTATTTCTACTGCTGAGATAAATTCAACTTTCCATTCCATTTTTATTTCTAGGCCACGACAGCATGATAGATTAAAAACAAAAATAGCTGAGCATTCAGTCTGGAAGCTCCTGCAGTGCTGCACTTCCAGCCTGCCAGACCCTCCTGACTCCAACTATGCCAGTTATTGATTTTTGTACCAAAACATTTACACTGGCACAACACTCACTAAGTGCAATTATATGAGTATAAAGGTGCTTTATACTAGCGCAGATTATGAGATAAACAAGCTCATTTGTACCCCTGAAACTGCATTCAGTTCAGGGTATTTGTACTGCTTTAATGGCACCAGCATAGTTAAAGCAATACAACTTGTGTTTACAGACAAGACCTCAGCCTAATGGTAATTAACACAGACATTTCCAGCCATCCTGAGCAGCTGAGGTTCATATTAGAAATAGCAACTGACCCATAACAATTTGCAACAGCACCAGAAACCTCTATAAAACAGCTCCACCTTCAATTGCTTTTGCCACATTTGCAGGAAGGATGTTTATTATGTCCCTTTTAGCAGAAGCCTCCGAGGGCTAAAAGTTGCTAGTAGCCACTTTTCTTTTGCATCTGGACAGCAAAACAAAAAAAATCATCAATTCAGCCACTGACATTTTACTGTGAAAGAGCTAAGCCAGCACAAAAATGCTGATAAAGGTGGCGGTTAACCCTGTGCTACCCTTATTGTTCTTTATTCACCAGATCTGAGTGCTTGAGTAGCTCACAGAGCGCGGGAGAAAGGGGCTCTACCATCTGTTGCTAAGGCTGACATCACCCCTGTTTGCTCAAACATCGCTCCTCGGGGCTGTGTTTGCATCATTAATCAACCCTGGCTCTGCACTGGCTCATTCAGCAGGGTCTCGGCTGTCAGCTCTCGAGCACCTCGCTGCAAAAAGGACCTGCCAGAGAGTTTTGCCTCACTTGGAGAGAGATTTGGATATACATCAAGATTACTTTGGATGGAGTATTTGTCAACTCATCCTGGGAGAAACTGTGCCCTGCACGGAACATAACTTGACAGTGGCAGAAAAAAACAACTTCAGAAACCCATCCTCCTCTTCTATAAGTACCTCCATGGGTTAAAGCTAACTCCAAACACGGAAAACCAGATTGTGCTTTCTGTTGAGACTGGATTTGCCAAGGGGCTGCTGAACCCGTCAGTGTGATAATGGATACACATTTTGCTCAGCTTCATACTCTCAGTTTCTTTATCTGTTTTCTCTGAGTAATAGTAGAACAATCTCATGGGAAACTACAAGGAACTTTGTGTCCAGAAAAAAATGAGGTTTAATAAAACATGGGCTGCCAGTGCAGATGGGTGGGAACGCTGTTGCTGGACAGTCAGAGAACCGAGGCACAAAAGGACTTAGTGACTTGCTTGAGGTTAAACACACAGATATGCAGGAGCAAGGAAAGACCAAAGTGCTGCTGCAAACATTGCAGTAGCACAGACACCAACTTGACACACAGAGTCCTCATTTGCAATCATCTTCTTCTATTTTCCCAAATGTCTGAGTGGGTCATGCAACATTGGAAGTCATGTTTAAAATATGTATGATATAAGTATGAAACAGTGACACAGAAATTGATCAGGAATCCAGAAATAAGCAAAATTTCCATGTGGAGCTGTGGTTTTGGTTGATTGTTGGTTTTGTTTTTTTTTTCCTTAGAGTTGAAGACAGGAACACAAGTACAAGGGATTTTTACAGGTCTGTAATTGAAAAAGTATTAATACTTTAAATGTGAAGCATCAGATGGGTCTCACTTTGAAACTAAGACATCTAAATATAAGTATCTGCATAGGACATAGAGAACACATCAGTACATGTTCAGCTGGGTTACACATAAGCATCTAGGGCTCTGGGTACTTCCTCTGGTTCCTAGCCATTGCAGTGGAGGGATACAACTCTCCTGCAGGTCCTGCAGATTCCAGAGCTTCTCATTTAGCACTCCATGCCCATGTCTGGAGTGCTTTTTTCCCAGTTTGAGGGAGAAAAACAAAATGTTATTTTGCTTGCATATTCCTACAACTTGATGATAAGGACAAATTATTGAAGAACAACCTAGGTTCCTACTTTCAGTGACCTTAATTTCATTATCATCTTATATGGCCTATTTTCCAGACCCTACCTGACATCAAGCTGTGCTCGTTAATATCTTCCTACAGTGCTCAGCACCAGTGACAGTGTCTCTCCCAAGTGTTTTCAACAAAATTAAGCATCAAATGAAGTGCTTCTCTCACTGAATCTCAGCTTTGAAACAGTTGTGTATTCTTGGGAAAAAAGCCCACACCTGTCCACTACAGTGTTTTTTCATTTCCATATTTTTCCCCTGAAATTGGTAGTTTGGATTTGGGAATACCACTGTGCTGTCTAATAGTCTCTATTCATGCCTTGATGCAGGCGAAGTTCCCACAGCCCTCCTATCTCCGATTCCCAAAGGGACAAAAGCTGCTGCTCAGAGGAAGCTGTCTGAGTAGGTTGCCTGACCTAGAGGACTGGCAGCTGTAGAAAAGACACTGCAATTGCCATTCCAAGCAGAGAAAGAAGTGGTGTAAATTTTGATCTTTCACCCCAAAACCTCAAGTTTGTATACAGCATTTTTTCATCAAGAAAAAAAAAAAACAACCGAGAAGATTCAGACTCTTCTATGCTTTATATACAGTGATATAGCACTCTGTGGCATGTCACCAACTGCAAATCCTCCTGTTACAAAAGGTGTCTTGGCTGACATACATCCAGTTTCTGTACTACTGTGCTGACTGCACAATATGTGCAATCTGAGAAGAACTAAGAAGCTGAGTTAGACCCTAACTAGCTCTTGAATAAATGGGTGCTCAGGGCTGCAAGCAGATATATCAGTTTTCCTGTTCTTCTCAATACACTGCCACTGAAGACATCAGAACTTGAGTGAGAAGGCCTTGTGCTTTTTCTCTGCTCTCCTAACTCAGTTGAAAAAGAAAGGAGTTGGCTTTGGACAGAGGTCCAAGTGGTGCTATGTTCGTTCTTGCTCCATGCTGCCCTTTCTACAGAGATGATACCATCAGAATATGAACCTTAAATGAAGTTGCTTGATAGTTCTACAGTAAGACATCTAACAGGGTAAAAAACCACAACCTTTCTGACAACTTTACAAAATGGTAGCACCATCCTGTCACAGAAGAAGGATTAATATCTCAACTGATATGATGCCAAATACTACATCAGATGAAAGTCTGCTTGTCAAGTTTTTGCTAAGTAAATCTGGGTGTCCTGTCCAAGCCTGCAATCCAGGTTTCTGATGCAAGAGGCACAGGTGGTGTTCTCAACACTCTGGACTGCCATTCCCTCTTCATTTTCTACAGACAAACCTTTGTGTCTGACTTAGTATGGATGCTTGACTCCAAACGCTGACACTAACTAAGATTAATCCCATCCTTTGTGGCCAGTGGCACGACCACTGAAGCTGTCCTCACTGCTCCTTACACTTCTCCCCTCTCTCTCCTTGCTCATTCAGGTATATTTTATAAGTTCCTGGGCAGCAGCATGCTGGTACTCAGAAATCTTGGTTTCTTCTGGCAATTTAGTCCCAAAGTTTAGCTGTTTATACAGTAAGACTTAATGAGTACAGCTACTTGTGTGAAAACAGAAGCATCTGTGGTTGTGATTATGGCTAAATTCAGCCTGCAACCTCAGCTGTCAATAGTTTGTTATCTTTTGTAAATTATAATAAAATCAAACGCCATCCTCTAATTATGAAGGAATTCTTTTCAGTAGCTGGAAAAAGGTGACCTGCACTTTTTTGGGCAGGAGCATGCTTGCTCTGTGACCTTCCTGTCACCCTAAGCACAACGAAGCAGAAATAATTGGGAAATTCCCTCCGATGTCACCTCTCAGACTGCGCTTGCTGCTTCTCAAGGCTGTCATCGCACTGCCGCCTGCTCGCAGTAATCGCTGCTGGCACAGGACGTGCTCGTACCACGCTGCATTATTAGCAAGCTGTCAGACACCAGCAATGCTGAGCCCCGGTGCCAGCACCGAGAGTTATAGGGGCAATAATGTTGTTTGTTAGGTAAAAATAACTGAACTTCTAGAGTAAAAAAAAAAAACCAACAACAAAGCAAACCAAAACAAAAAACCCCAACCCCAACACAACACAAAATTCTAGTCTTTGGTTGAATGCTGTTTTATTTCTTTCCCCATGCCAAGCACAAGAATTAATTGATGAGGTGGATACAAGAAGATGTTGGAGAGTGGTAATTTATCTGCAGAGTTCTTTCTCTAAGCCTAAAAGGGTTGCCAGGGGGGAGTACCAGCTATGTTTTAATTGCCTTTCATAGGCCAGATAGTGCCAGTAAGCTAAGCTCTGAGTAAGGATTTGAACACAACCTGCACGACAGGGAGAAGAGCTCCAGGAGGCACCATGGCTCAGATACAAATTTTATAGTCTTACTTACTCCCATGCTTCCCTGTCATGTCCACTGCAGTCACCCACTATGGACCCATGCCAGTATCAGAGCTTGGCATGGTTCTTTCTGCTCTGGCTTCCTGGAGAGTCCAGAGGCAGGAGAAGTCACTCATACAGTCCTCGTTCATCTGCTCCCACTATGAAGACAGAGAATTGAGCAGTGATCCCCTGTAAGCCTGGCCCTGTATTTTGAGCAACCAGCAAAGGAGGTGGGGGGGATTCACATGCTCCTATACAAAATATCCATCACAAGTCAAAGTCCAGCTGTCAAACAGTTCATTCCTTTATACTGTCTTCCCCTACATAAGGAACAGCCTCTCAGTTCAGTTTTCAACCTAACACCTCATTCAAATCTCTCCTGGAGCCCATAAAAAAAATCTGTGAAAGGCAAGCAGTAAATACTTCAAGAAGAACAACTCCAAGTTATTTCCTCTTACTAACTTCTCAGCGTATCCTCTCCTTCACTTCCCCTGTTTCTCTTGGAAACCCAGGATGCAGGAACACCACCAATTTGCAGCAGTGACGACTGTTCATGTATCACAAAGACAATAGGATAATAAAACAATTTATGAGTAAGTTGAAACGCTTAACAGCTGACCTCCTCTCTGTGCTGATGAAATCAATAGCCAGAATTTCCCTTCCTATAGCTGTAGCTTAGCAGCTTTGTTACTGTACCTCACTGCACACTGCCTGCATCTGTTCACGCATGTGGAGTGCAGGGCACGTAGCATGGGATGGCCTCTTTCCAAAGGATATTCACCAGATTAAATGGAAATAAAATATAGACACGTATTTCCTGCTCTCTCCAAGTGACCGAATGCAAGATTCATTTACAGAGACGGCCTAGGAAACTTCACACAATCTGTGTCACTTCCAGCACCGAGGGAGAAATATATTTCTGAAACATTTATTTCTAAGACAAATGGTCAACACTTAAAGTTTCAAAGCAGCATTTTAGCCATTGCTGTTTTTATTAGGAGACCAGTTTCATACATCACCATTTTGATCTTGAAGTCCTATTTTACTGAAATGAGTAAAGGTTGGGTAGGTTCTGGATCTGTAATAGACAAATGGTAATTCCTCTCCCCCAAACATCTCTAAGAAAAAAGAGACTGAACAGTACACCAGACTTGGGTGAGCCAAACCTTGAGTTTTGGCTCTGCCATATCAGTTCTCGGAAGCTGCTTGGCAAAGGGATAAATGATCAGCTTCCTGCACCCATTTTGTGAAATCTCATCACAGTTCTCAGCATAGGAGTAAGATTCAGTGTGCTGATGAGGTTTCTGCCTTCACAAATCAGAGCCAAAGGCCAAGAAGAGTAATCACCAGGCTTGCATTGCTGAGCTGCACAGGGCTCCATTCTCTTCTACATCCACGCAATGTCCACACAAACATCTCAGTCAAATTATTGCTAGAAACTAGAAAAGATCACAGCCTGGAATGGCAGCAGTGCATCAGCATGCTGGCAATGTTTCCCTCTAAGCCAGCTTGCCAAGGAAACAAATTCACACCTGAAGGAATTGCAGGCAGTTGAAGTTGAGGCTGAGTTATTATGATCTTAAGCATAAGAGACGAAGACATATTTTAATATCTACTTTTTCTTTTGAAAACACAGCAATTTGAGGTGCTGTGAATGGAGGTACCTTAAAGAAGCCAAGTTTTAAGAAGACTGAAGAACACCATCTTCTGAAATCAGATCCCTGTTCATTGTTTCTTTTGGGGTGCCCCTAAAGTAACATTTCCATATTGAACTATATCCATAATCACTCTGAATTTAACTAATGGCTTTAAAATAAGGCTAGATAGTAACTGCATGCTTAAATTTGGAGGCAGTCCTATCTTGCTAAATTTATCTTTTCATTCTGAGGTCAGGTACAGATTTTACTAGATAGTGTCCCTCTCATTAATCACTGAATGTATGTTTGTGTCTGTTGTCTGATGCTTTGCAACCACATAGTCACATCTCTGGTTACAGATCCCTGGCTCACTGGGAAGGATTATCTACAGCTGAAAATCAACTACTACACAAGAGGAGGCTTACCACTAAAGACACTTCTGGACATTCAGTTCTATGAGAGGCCCAGACTAGAGTCACCACCTCTGCAGGCAATGAAAAAAAATTGAAATAAATCCCTAGCTGTCAGAGTAGAAGGAGACACAAAAGTTGAAAGCTCCTGAGTGATCTTTATGGACACTGAGGCAATAGGAAAGTGTGGCTGCTGCTGCTGTTTAGATAATCTGGGAAGCACATAAAATGGGACATAGTGGGGGAGAAAAGCTGTAACTATTGCTGCTTTTCAAGGAGAAAACAGAGGAATCTAAACAAGAATAATGTGAATACACATACATGAAATAATGAGCTCTGAGGCTAATATCTTTATAGGTCTTTGGGGGGAATATATTAGGCTTCTCTGTTAAGCAAGGGTGGGAGAAAAGCTACAAGAAGCCATAGCTGCGGTAGCCTCTTCACACATGAGGTAGCTCATGGATTAGGGAAGATCTAACTCTCCTATTAAGAAAATTTTAGAAGCATCTGTATTTGATACACTTGTCAGAACATGATAGGTCCAGTTAGTCAGTGATCAGGATGACAACTGCATCAGTTTCTCCTTCGGTTGGGTAGCTCCAAGGAGTAATCAAAGCTGCTGTCAACTAGAAGCCATCATTTGAATTTGGGAATCAAGCACATCTTTTCTCAGTAGCTGCACAAGCACCCTGTTCCATGTCTGTTTGCAAATGAGATATTTTCTCAGCATAAGTTTATCTGAGATCTACACTTCTGCTTACCCATCTGGTCTTGCGAGATAATTCTTGGGTATCTTTTGTTCTTCTTATTCCTAATGCACTCTGCTTGTTTGGTTAAGGAATAATTTATTCTGTCTGCAGAAAAGAATATTAGAGAGATCTATGTTTTCCTCCAAAGATGCTAAGCTATCCTTACAAGAGAGAAAAAAATTAAAAGTAATGAAAAAGCCATATGCCATTAATATATCTTCACACATATACTGTTAACAGAAAAAACAGGGGCTGAATGTCTCATTTTCGCTTGATCAGTTGTTAATGGACAAGATCAGCTTTTAGTGGACAAAATCTGTGTGACACATAAAGTATTTTTTTACTACTAAAGATGGAGTATTAAGAGAAGTTACCAAAAGTCTATCCTAATTTTGGGAAGACAGCTTTCCCTACCTGTGGCTAAGACACAGTTTAGATTGAGGAAAAAGAAACTGGTGTTACCTGGTAACACTTTTAAGAGACCAAAACACGTATTCAGTGTAATATGACGTACAGAGTGGATCAACAGGAGGTATTTACATAAATTTGAATCTGAGATTCCATATCTACACATCTTGTTTTTCAGTCTTCAGAGAGTATTGCCTTCCTCTCAGACATGTAAGGATGTAAAAAAGTGGGTAACCTGTAGTCACATGTGCCAAGTTTCTTGGATTTTTCACAAGGAATTAAAGTAACTTATGTTTGCAGCTATAAATCTGTCACGGCTAGACAAAGTAGCTAGCAATCAGCTGTTCATGGAAAGATACTTTGGAGATCTCTGTTTGAAGTTGTAATTGCCTTTGCAGAAGAAAAAGGTGAAAAAAAGGGGGGAAAAAAAGGCAGACTGGTAAACATATCAGGCTGAGTTATTGCTGATCTGCAAGTCTCCTCTATGCCACTGAACTCTCAATCCCTATTTGCAAAGGGGACAGAACTAGAGGTTAGGAGACACTATTCTATTCTTCCCTCTAAAGAGAAATTAATCCCCATATAGTGCAAAATACAGTGCAGGTAATTCTTACTGATCCAGGTTCAAAGCATGAGATGTGAATTTGAGAAAAGCTGTAGGTGGGTCAGCATATCTCAAGATTGGACTCTGGGGCACTAAACATAAATAAAGAAAACCGATGGAAACACGATTGAACAGAAAATATTATTTCCAATTTGTTGGGGTTTGTAGGGAAACTCTTCAGTATGATTCACTATGCGACAATGTCACCGAAGATAACAGCTCTCATTCTCCAATTTTACACTAGCTAAACTTTGCTGACTCTTTCGTGGCCACTTCTCATTCATGCTATTGTAACTTGGAAGAGAATTAACTCAAGCATCCTAATGAAATTTTAATTAATCATTCAGCGCAAGCCCTCAAGAACATTTTTAACACTGCAGCAAGTGGAAGCAAGCAGACAGAGTAACCAGCTAGGAATGCTCTTAACGCCAAGACAAAGAGACGTGGTGTCGAGCCTGGTTTTGAAAGACTGAAGCAGCCCCAAAGAATACATCACTGACACAGAAAATTACCCAACATTTATGAATAATACAGCATGCTCAAACCTATCACACTACAAACAAAACAGATCAGCGAGCTATCAAGCAGCTGATGAGAAAGGAAGACACGAAGGCAGACAGCCTGAAGTCAGCAAACTGCTGACAACTGCTGTACACGATGGGGCAGGTGAACCGAGGTTTTAAGGAGGTCTAAAGCAAGGGGGGCTGCAAGGGTGTAAGCCACCCTCACTGTCCCAGCTGTTCTTATGACTGGCTTCAACTCCACAGCCACAGCTGACATGCCTCAGCCACCCACAGAATCTGTGAGAAAATCAAGGTATAAGGAGCAAGATATGGCAGTGAAGGAAAAGTCTGATGCTGGAGATTATCTCCAGCAGTGAAGTGGAAGTGACATTGAAAGTAAGCTTCATGGATAAAAGATAAACGCAGTCAAGAAATCCTAAGTACCACTAAAAGGCTCTGTGAACCGATATGTCTATTATGAGAAGCAACATAATTGGCTCTCTTCAAGTCTGAATGTCACTCAAAGAGTTTAGCGAGACAAAGAAGACATAAATCATATCCAGAAGGAGGTTCTTTCCCCAACCCATCGCTGAAATACTAGATAATAGGTCATAATGCTACAATTTAGTGCTCCTGTCAGACAGAATTTTAGGTAAACTAGCACTGCTTTATTTACAGATTCCATCGTCAGGGTCAAATCATCACATCAAATCAAAATTGGTAATGAAACTTAATGGATTCTAGCAATATTAACTAGACGAGGATGTAAAATCCACTTCCCTTCCTCTCTTGTTGACATCCAAGTCAGACAGAAGTCACAGACAGACTTCATAAAGTACCCTTTGTTTAGCTTCTTTTCTGAGGTAACAAGATGACAAGATTGTGTCCCTCGATAAATGCCCTTGATTGCTTTTGCACGCCTGATAAAAATCTTCCATCATTTTAAATAGGTAATTCTGACAAACTTTAACAGAGGAGTACGGTCTCTATAATACTAATTTGATATAACTTGCTATATATTTCACCAAAACTGGTAGATGTAGACAAGAGTGACAGCAATTTCAGGAAAGTGGTGGTGGTTCTACTCATGATGACAGGTACAAGTCTCAGGACTACTGGACTCCAGCACAGGGATGGCCAATTCTAAGCTCATGACTCTCAATTTGGTAATTCTTCAGTTTTATGTTGGCCATTTTATTCAAATTATGGTTCAGTAAGAAACACCAAAGATGGCCCAACAGTAGAGAAGAGGGTTGTGAGAGTCTAAATCCTCTCTCTTGTTCATCAACAAAGATAAAGATTGCATCATGTCTCCCTGACCAACAAAGATGAAGATTGCCTTTGTTAACTTCTGGGACTCAGACTTGCTTGGCTGAAAGCTCAGAGATGCAAACCAACAGACAACACCTTGGAAACTCCTGGACCTCAGCCTGGCTGGAATGCTCAGGATGCCTACATCTTACCTACCCCGAAGAGAAAAGGCTTCTGTGTATTCAGGGTATGGACAGGTACAGCCAGGGAGGGGGCGGAGGCCCTGTGGTGCCGGACCCCGGCGAATGCATGAGAATACACAGGAAGAGTTCCTGGGGAGCTGCACCTGGACACCCGAGCAGACAAGTGTACAAAAGGCAGGAGGAATGCCTGCCAAAGGGTGGCACTCCCACCAGACCACCAAGGGTGCATTTCTACCAGACTACCAGGTGTGCACTTATGCCAGACTACCAAGGGTAGACCTCCACCAGACCACCAAGTGGACCTCCACTAGACTACCAGAGCTGTGCCACCACCAGAAGAACCCCTGATGAACTCCACAGAAGATCATCCCTGTGCCACGCACCCATCTCTCTCTCTCTCCCCCCATTTGTGACTGAGGGTAATATGATCCCAGCTCTTTTCCTTCCCTTCTTCTTCTCTTCTTCTCCATCGTTTTCTTTATCTCTCTCTCTCTCCCCCTTCTCTCTCTCTTCCTCTGTTTTGTCTGACTTTATCCTTTAATAAATAGTTTTGTGGTGATATATGGGTCTCATTTGCACCTTAATTTCACAAGACAGAAATCCATAAGAACAGATCTTGCTCCTCTGGACAGAGATACTGTTAATCTCTGCTCTCTGGACCTTGACAAGGGTCTGGAACCATCCCATCCCAGGTAATGTTCATAACACTGCAATGGAAAAGTTCTCTTGCTCCCTCTGCAAAGATTGCTTTGTATTACTTCTCATCTTCCATTACAGAAAATCATGATTTTTTTTTTCTTTTCACTGAGAGACAGCAAAAAAGAAAGGCTGCAGCAGTCATCAGTGCCTCTTATACAGCACACTGATTTCCTGGAAGAGGAGAAATGCCAACTTGAATCTTCGGGCCACTAAGTTTTCTGGGTAAGTGCTGAAGTCACATCATTACTCCATCAAAGACAGAGCCTCTCTGCCCTTCCTACAGCCATCCTCAGAAATGACAAAGCACAGAGAGCACAACCCTGTCAATGGGTGCTCCTTACACACAGAGAAATCCTCCTACATCAAGCTCATCCAGTTTTATATGTGAATTACAATGCAGGCTGATCAGTCCTGTTGTGACCACAGCGATCCAGGGATGGGAATCTCATGACCTTGGGGTGGCAGGAGCATTCAGTATTAACATAAATGTGCTGAAAAGATGAAAAGGCCTCGGGGTTGTGTGTAATAAAGGATTTTGGGACTGTAACATTAGATTTAGGTATCAAAATTCTAAGTATAATTTTAGGCAATCAAGATGTTTTCTGGATCTGACTCCTGGTGAGTAGTCAATAGAAGCAGATTTCATGTTGCCTAAGTGTGCAATAATTACTTTCCCACAGAGTAACTAGTAGAACATCACTTCACTCTCAAGGGAGCCTGGGTCCAGAAATGCTGGTTTGTTTTTTTTCTAAGAGATCCACATTTGGCTGAGCAGTTCTACTCCAGGTGTTCATTTGACATAAAAAATGCCAAACGCAGTTACATTTCCTGCAGTCTGTAGGAAATACATGCAGATCTGGGGATTATGTTGAAGGGGAAGCAGGCCCTGGATGGTTAGATGCTTACTGGGAGAGCTGGAACAACCACAGGAAGAAGAATGGGACAACAAAAAGGAAAGTTTTACTGTAGAGTCTGAATGCCCCTTCCCAGCATCAGCACTACCCTCAGGTGCAGGGCATGTACTTTGGTCACTCTTGCATACCACAGGTTCATCCACCTCACACACACAACACTACTTGCAAAACTAAACCCAAGCCATTTCCTATGGACAGTTACAAAACTCAAACAAGATGGTCACACAAAAGTCCCCAAAATTATTTTAGTAGTAAAACACTGTGGGGTTTGTTTTTGAATGACAGTACATATTAGGAAGTAAATTCACCCATTGCAGCCCCTACTGTATAGCTCAACCTTTTGGATGTCAGACATGATGACAGGGATGCGAGTAGTCTAGGCTTTAGAAGTCACACTCACTATGATTTAACATTGTTGTTTCCCTAGTATGTGGTCCCTAGATACAGACTCTGAATTCCAAGGGCTTTCTATCTATTTTGTATTCAGTGCTTTACAACACTGTGGTCACATAAAAGTGATGTCAGCAGGGTTCATTCTTCCAGGTCAGAAGATCTGGATCATGGCTTTGTACTGGAAGAGTAGATGGTTCTTGTGTGAAGATACTAGTATCTACCATACAAAACCTTCAATTAATGTGTCTTAAAGCAACTGAAAAAAACCCACATTGTAAACAATGCACCCATCTAAGATTTCCTGCAAAACAAACACATGCTTCAATCATGTTTTACCATTAAAATAGACATGTGCCCCTATACAGATCCAGAACTTCAATTTCTTTGTCCAAACCCAAGTTTCATGGTGTGCATAGTATAAAGGCTCCTTCACCTCCAGGCTAAGACAGAGGATCCCCTTGCCTGGGATGATGATGGGATAGGGACTGTGAGGAGAGCATGATGCCATGGCCAGACAAGGATCACTATTCTTCATATGGATCTAGAAGGCTGATGGCTACAGCAGGTATGAGACAGGACATCAAGACTGTGTGGGGCACAACGCAGCATGTATATTTCAGTGAAATAGATCCTGAACTTCTCAAGAAGTCTGTGATCTGCAACTGCATTGGCACTGGAGGATTCCTGAAGTCCCATATCTGGATGATTTCAAGGCTATGCTGGATGTGGCTCTGGACAACCTGAGGTAGCAGAAAGTGTCCCTGCCCATGGTGGGGGTGGGGGGGTTGGAACTAGATGATCGTTGAGGTCCTTTCCAATCCTTATGACTCAGATTTTGTGAAGCTTGAGGGGCTCCTGCAGCACCAGCAGGACTGACTACTTAGTCCTAGTTCGGCTGCTACTGACAGAGACTGTCACATGTCATCGAAACAGTGGCAATTTTCATAAATAAGGAATTGATTAAAATTATGCAGTCAAATTTTCCTCTTACAGAAAATCTCAGAGAACCCAGGAGATGCCACTGAAAGCAGCTGACAGTGCCTCCTGTGTAGCTCCAGTAAATAACTTAGACTTGAACACATTCAAAACCTCCCTAAGGCTCTGGGCCAGTCTTGCCTCCCTATGTTTTGCAGGACCTCACTAACCCTTTCCACAGCTGTTGCTGCAACTTCTTCTTCAGCTGAGCAGCACTCTGCAGTCCAGCAGAGATCCTGCTGGGGCATACCGGCTGCTCAGGCTGACGTAGTTTCTTTGAAGAGAGATATGGAGAGCTGTTCCTAAATCACAGAGGTAGTAGTAACTCCACAGAGCTAATGTGTGACTTTCATGAGGCCACTGAAGGACTTCACGTTGGAGCAAAACCATAGGCAGATCAAGACAACAGGCTCTAAACCCTTAACACAGGCACCAGAATTAGTCCTACTGCTGTGATACAGATCAAAACTAGTTCACTGCCTGATAAACTCATATAAACATATTAATAAATTCTTTTTGGACTCCAGAATGCTGGGGGAAAAGAAGATAGAACTACTTAGATAAAAAAAGCCATGATACAACTCAGTTTACAACCCTGACCAATTTGCAGTGTAAAGGATTAAACTCTAGACTGCTTTCCTGCACTCCTGAAGTTACCCCATGTCTTTAAAAGCAGGATAAGAACCTGAATCCAGCAACAACCAAAAAGTGTTTACAGGTTATTCCCTAACCATGGCTAGATGTATTGCATCATAAAATGTCAACATCAAAACAATATAGAAAAAATAATTACAGACAGTGTTAGTGTTGTAAGCTGATAAGGACCAGATGGTCTTTTGTATTTATGGTTTGCCTTGTGCATACAAATGCTTTTGGGATCTAATTAGCCTTCTACAAAACTCAAACTGGGTAATTACTATCATTATCCCCTTTTCAAATAAATCTGAAGTCTAAACTGCAATTAAGTTTTTTATGCCACGATTCCTATCCACGCATTTTGCGAATTGTTCTTTGCTATCTCTTCACAAATCTTCTTCCAGTGAGTGACATAAATAAAATGGAAGAGCTTAAAACAGTTTGAAAAAGGGATGGTTTCGTACAAAGAAGAGTTTTCAGTGGGTTAGAACATTCATGATGAACAGGTTGCTGATTTCCTGGGTATTTGAGTCTGCCACCTTTGTGGTTATTGAACCACCCCATATTCCTATTGGCAGCGATCACTAAAAACAAAGAGTGAGGCGCAACGGGCAGAGCTGCTGACAAATGTGTATATGGAGACATATAACTCCTCCTGTACATACAATGATCATCTTTTATATGGCACAAAGTGGCAGTCATTCTAATTAACTTTTGACTTAGGCAACACAAAGGCTGATGATGGGCTATGAAAGAGTAGTGGTGCAAATAATAAGCAAGAATGTCATTTTTATTGGTTTCTTGCCCTCAGGACAGCTAGTCACCTGACAAAGGTAGCATGCTACACAAGAGCATGACAGTATAATAATGCACACCACTGAATTCATTTAATGGAGAATTAATCAAAATCTGTCCAAAAATAGATAGAAGATGAGATTACAATGTTATAAACTAATCACCTTCACCCTCATCTCCAACAAACGATTATATGTCTCAGGACTGCACCGCCATTTCTTCTTCCAAGAAAGAAAGCACTGAGGAAAAAGAAGATGCTAAAAAAACATATTGTCTCTGGTCACCAGAGGAAGGTGATCACATCTGATGCAAATTTCTGTTTTCCTGCTGAAAAATTTTCATTTTATTCTACTGCTTCTGTAAGGATCATTACTAAGCAGTGTATCAAAATCAGTAATAAAAGCAAAGTGAAAGCTCTTATGCTTCAACCCGGACTGGCTTTCTGTAAAATAACCAAACCCCAGTTGTTTTTCTAGATAAAGTTCTGCAAACATGCCCTTCCTCTGCAAACATAAACTGCTTCCTCAAAAGACATTTAAGTTTGGCTGTGCTGTGAACAAAGGTTTAAGCATTTTTAAACACTCCTGAACGCAAGCCAGGTATTTCAGGATATAGGACCACAGGATAATTCAGGCTGGGAAGAACCTCAAGAAGCCCAGTTTGTCACAGTCATCACGGGCCTTGCTGACCCACGATGTGTGGTAAATGTGTACTGTTGTGTGGATGAGGCTCACATTTTCCCTTTTTACTAAACATTTTCATTTTACAACACCAAAACTTGAAGCATTGAAGTCAGAAGATGATCATAGGGTCCTACATCAATATGGAAGGATCCCCAGACATCTAAATTCCCACCACTGCCGCATTTGAGAGCTGACATCTGACATGTGATGAGGAAACAGTTTCATGCTTGGATAAATCTTCATGTGAATAAAGTCAGGCACCCGTTTGATGTCATCTCACTGAAACACTAAGGTTGGAAAAGACCTTTGAGATCATCACGTCCAACCATCATCTAACTCTGCTGGGGGCATTACTACACCATATCCTGGAGTACCATTTCTAGATGGTTTTTAAATACATCCAGGGATGGCAATTCAGCCACTTCCCTGGGCAGCCTTTTCCAGTCTTGGATAACCCTTTTGGAAAAGGAGTTTTCCTTTACATCTAACCTAAACCTCCACTGGAATATCTTGATGCCACTTGCTCTCTCTCTATCAGATGTCACTTGGGAGAACAGACCAACACTCAATTCTCTACAGCCTCCTCTTGGGTAGTTGTAGAGAGCAATTAGGTCTCCCCTCAGCCTCCTATTCTTCAGACTAAACAACCCCAGCTCCCTCAGCTGCTTCACAATCTCATTTAGCTGCAGCAGTGTAGGCAAGTGTGTTTAGAACTTGCCTAAGTACCCAGATAAGAACAGGAAAGTGTGACCATCTTCCCTCTCTTACCTCCTCATTCAGAGATTAATATATGAAAGTGAAATAAATTTTTTCCCTCCTCCTGCCTGATGAGGACCAGAGACCTGAATGCAAGCCTGACTGCAGTGACCTGACAAGAGTTTTCTGTGCCATGGTCTAGCCTTGAGCTCTGTGGTAAAGGGTTGGACTTGATGATCTGCGAGGTCTCTTCCAACCCTGATGATACTGTGATACTGTGATACCTCCTCGTAATGCATCCCTTGCATTGGGAGAAAAATAAGTATATATTAATGGGAGCAGGGGCAGAAAAACAGACTTATCTTTTCCTAGCCGAGTGCCTGTATCACCTGGTTACTGAGTCACTGTCACTCTTTGTGCCCTAATTCTGTAATGATTTCCATGACAACAGAGCTATTTGCTATTTGAATATTGTGAAGTCTGAAAAAAAACCCCAACAACTGACTTCTTTACAGATGATAATGCAAAGAAATATCACAGGTAATATTAAAAGCAAATCTAAAAATGAGAAAGACAGCTACTACTCAGGAAGCAATCATCATCTCTGACTTCAGAAGGCAATTTCCCTGTGTTTGCAGGCTGGCAACAGAAACTGCTTATGTGCATCAAAAGATCTTTCCTGCCATAGTGAGATAAATACATGCTTAGTTGCTGATTTCCTAATCTTCAATTAAAAAGTGCATCATGTCAAAAGGCAGCCTTGCTTGGCTCCTCAGATAACTGTCCACTGTGATTTTTGGGAAGGGGGATGTTTTTACTTGCATACTTGCTGTTTGTGGTACAGTATGCAAACAAACTCATTTTACATGAAAAAGGTTCTTATAACTGGAAATTCATAGCTGAAAAACAGTCTTACTTCCCAGGAGCTGGAGCACTTTGTGATGTGCATGCATCAGAAGCACACGTGCATCCTACAGGGGAGGGAACACATCCCACACATTAAGCTCCAAAGAATTTTGGTTTCTCTAGTGTTTCTTATAGAGGGCACATCTGCCCTACCCTTCTATGTACATTAAGGGCAGAGTTACAGAATCACAGAATTAACCAGGTTGGAAAAGACCTTCAAAATCATAAAGTCCAACCTATCACCTAATACCTTCTAATTAACTAAACCATGGCACTAAGTGCCTCATTCAGTCACCTTTTAAACACCTCCAGGGATGGTGACTCCACTACCTCCCCAGACAGCCTATTCCAATGCCAATCACTCTTTCTGTGAAGAAATTCTTCCTAACATCCAGCCCCAAGGACAGCTTGAGACTCTGTCCTCTTGTTCTATTACTGAATGTCTGCGAGAAGAGGCCAACCCCCACCTGACTACAACCTCTTTCAGGTAGTTGAAAAGAACAGTAAGATCTCCTCTGAGCCTCCTCCAGTTCAGTGCTTCTCCCTCCCCTTTTCTCTCCTATGGCAGAGCTCAGAATGCCACTCCAAGGAATAGAGGCAAAGAGGTTACAGATCGCCTAGACAAGCTGGACACCCACAAATCCATGGACACTCCATGGGATGCACCCAAGAGTGCTGAGGGAGCTGGCTAAAATTATTGCTAAGCTGCTCTCCATCATTTTTGACTCCAGTCTTCAAAAAGGGCCAAGAGAAGGACCCAGGAAACTACAGATCTGGAAAGGTGCTAGAACTGCTTGTTCTGGAGGTCATCCCTAAGTACATGGAGGAAAAGAATAGACAACATGGATTCATGAAGGGAAAGTCATGTTTGACCAATCTGATAAGCCTCCTGTGATTGTACGGCCAGTTGAGTAAATGAGGGGAGAGCTGTGCAAGGCTTTTGACACTGTCTCCTATAACATCCTCAATGGTAAGCTTAGGATGTGTGGGTTAGATGAGTGGACAGTGAGGTGGATTGAAAACTGGATGAATGACACAGTACAGAGAGTTGTGATCAACAGTGCAGGGTCTAGTTAGAGGCCTGTGGCTAGCAGTGTGCCCCAAAGGTCAGTACTGGGTTCAGTCTTGGTCAATATCTTCACCAGTGACCTGAGTGAAGGAACACAGTGTACTCTCAACAAGTTTGCTGATGATACAGAACACACACCAGAAGGCTGTGCTGCAATTCATCAAAACCTGAACAGACTGGAGAGTTGGGCAGAGCTGAAGCTCAACAAAGGCAAGTGTAGAGTCCTACGCCTGGGGAGGAATAACCCCATGCATCAGTAGACATTAGGGGTTGACCTGCTGGAAAGCAGCTCTGCAGAGAAGGCCCTGGAAGAGCTGGTGCACAACAAGTTCACCATGAGCCAGCAAAGTGTCCTTGGTGCCAACAAGGCAAATGGTATTCTGGCATACATTAAGAAAAGTGTGGCCAGCAGGTGGAGGAGTTTCTCCCTCCCCTTTACTATGCCTTGTAAGGCAGCACTAGGGAGAGCTGTGTCTAGATTTGGGCTCTCCAGTTCAAGAAGGACAGGGAACTACTAGAGAGAGTCCAATAGCAGGCTGCGAGGATGCTTAGGGACCTGGAGCACCTCTCTGACGAGGAGAGGCTGTAAGAGCTGGCTCCCTGTAGCCTGAAAAAGTCAAGACTGAGAGGCAAGACTGCTCTTACCTGCTGCTGCAGTGAGCAGCAGAGCACCGAAGCTGAGCTCACAGCCGGACCAGCACCGGCACAGCGTGGCAGATCAGGCACACCGTCAGGTCACTCCCTGCCTAAGCCTGAGTCTTGCCAGAGGGGCAGGCCAGACTGGGGCGGACGGAGCCGCAAGGGTTGTAACTTGGCCCGAAGGCACTTCTGAAAGAGCTGTGTCCACCCAGAGAGAGGTCAAACATAAACACGCAGCTGTCCGGGCTCCTGGCTGCGGGGAGTGCTGGAGTCTCTCACTTCTCATGTTAGGCTGCAGGAACTACAGGTGTGAGCTGTGAGCAGGTTAATGACCTTCTCACTCTAGCGGCTGAGCTGAAGGAGGAAGTCGAAAGGCTGCAGACCATTAGGGGGTGTGAGCAGGAGCTAGACAGGTGGAATCAGACACTACCATCGCACAAACAGTCCCATCAGCCATGCAGAAGTCAAGACCGTGAGAGCTCCTTACCCTCTTGTCAGCTTCCTTGAGGAGGGCATGGATGCGAAAATGCAACGGATGAATGCCTGCTGCGGGACTGGTGCCAACGTCAGAACTTAGGGTTCTTTAAACACAAGCTACTCTACAAGACCCCAGGCCTGTTGACTACAGATAGGAAATGCTTGGCTCTAAGAGGAAAAAGAATCCTGGGTCAAGAACTAGCAGGACTGGTTGACAGGTCTTCATTTACTTTCAAAGGGGGAAGAGGGAAAAACCAGTTTCACTGAAGAAGCTCCTTGGTGCCCGGTGGAATCACACCTCATCTAGTCACTGACCAAAGTGGCTCAGCTTTGGTCACGTGTTGGGTTAGATGACTTCCAAGGGTCCCTTTCAGTCTAAACTCCTCCATGATTTAGTAGATGAAGGCAAATAAAGAGAGGAAAAGCATAGGAAGGAACACATTCATAAGACGTATGCAGAGTAGGAGCGCTTTCTTTTGAGCAGCAGTAGAGGAGAGCAGTGATTGCGCAATATTATCCAGGCTCCCTTTGCATGGGGTACTTAAAGCATGTGGATACACACATGACAGACAGATACACTAAGGAAAGCAGTCTTGGCACTTGTGCACTGGAGGTGCACGGAGGCCAGCAGTGCAGTGTGCACACAGACAGGTACTTTAAGGATAACTGCGTTCTTCCCTCCAGCATAAAACTCAATTGTCCCAGTAATGACATGGCTGGCAGCCAACAGTACTGTGGTGGTTTGCTCCGAACAGTAATTGAGTTGACAGTCCATTTTTTCACTGGGGGTTGAAATATCAAATTTGATCAGATATTAGTACTGATGCTGCTGCATTTTGCCAGCTTGCCAGTTCTTCTGGATGACAGGTGGATTTGTGATCACAGCACCATGACTGAGAGCCACAGCTGTGGCAGGAGATTGCCTTGGTCATGAGTTCAGAAACTTGTGCTGTAGAATATAATATAGTGGAAAAGTGTGAAAACAGGTCAGTCAGGAGTCAGACTGATGAGTGACAGGTGACGTGAATTCATAGAGTCACTGCAAATGTCATAGTCTGTGATGCCTTTGCTGCCGTTTCTCAATCAGACTCCTGCCCCTACTGGACTTATGATGTATTCCTAACGAGAGTGAAACACAGGACAGATAAGGAATATTAGAACACGTGTCTTTTCTGTCACTCTGTTAAACCTGAAGTTGGAAATTACATTTGAACCTTTCCAGTCATTGGTTTTCAGGTTGGGTTTTTTTTCAGTCTTTTTTCCAGTGAAAGACATTCTGCATACAATTTAGTGTTCTTGTTTTCAAGACCATTCTTAGCTTTAGGAGTGTGCTAAAGTGCCTTCTTAAACTGCTTTGTGATATGTGCCTTAACACAGGCTGACATAACTGCTTAGCCATGTAGCAGCTCACCCAAAAAATTCTTAGTACCTGGATGGCTCATTACATCTCTCCTGCAATCTCTGCTGCATGCCAAATGGCTCCTAAGTAAAGTTTAAGGAGTGGTACTTGACCTTCTAATGCCATGTATAGTTCATATCACTTGGGAAGCCATCTTTCTTCTCCTTTATAAAAACCAAGCAATCACACTCTCCTGATGATTAGCAGTGAGCTAAGATCCTCAGCACAAAAGCTTCATGATTTGAAAAGGATGAGAGCAGGTAGTGAGTTCCTAAATAGGTACATCCTGATGATACTTCCTGAACCATGAAATGCATCTTCCTCCATCAGAAGCCACACCTGCTGACACACTGCAAACCTCAGACGGCCCATTTCCAAAGAACTGAGAGGTAAGTGAACACAGTATGTGTGCCTGTCATCCTTTCCTGATAACATTTCTACCATCTTAGACAATTTTAACCTTAATTTAACACAAAGAGAGAATTATCTGTCTAAGCTCCTATGAATATGATGAAAACAAGCAGCCAACTAAAGCATGGTGGCCCACATAACTGCTTCTCTGTGCTCAAACTGTAGCCTTCCTGCAGCTAAGTGGTAATTACAGAATCCATGTGCCAAAAAATGAATTATGAATAGAGGAGTAAGAGGAAACGTGCAACTCATCAGACATCAACACCAGATTATTTTTCTCCCTGGAAGACCATGGTCAGCACAATTACATTTCATGCACTTGCTGCATCCTTGATGCTCCTGTGATTTTTTATCTTTTTTTGGACAGTGTAAACCAAGCGAGACTGAGGGACAGTTAGAAAAAGGAGAAAAAATGCTCAAGTACTCATTCAGTTCAATTCAATTCTAAAATCTCATCTGTTAATCTCTGCAGCTCTGTGTAAGAGCCTATGTGTCACTGTCAGAATACTCAGAATGAGAAGGTGAAGGCAGAGGACTTTAGAGATGTACAGAGAAAGAAGAAAAAAATCTGTTTGCCGAACTTCAATTTACAAGCACCTTTAGTTGCTTGTAAACATTTTGATTAATATTTTCTTGTGACAAGCATGGTTACAGAAAAAAAAGGGGGAAAAAAAGGAATTCTAAGCAGAAAAAAAATATTTTTAATGATAATTCATTATCATCACTCTTAAGCAACACACCTTTCTGACAAACTGCTGCCAAGTATTGAGACCAGTTCATATGTCTTAATTTGGGGATATCAGAGAATCATAGGATCAACCAGGTTGGAAGAGACCTCCAAGATCATCCAGTCCAACCTAGCACCCAGCCCTATCCAATCAACTCAACCACGGTTCTAAGTGCCTCATTCATTTTTTTAACACCTCCAAGGACGGTGACTCCACCACCTCCCTGGGCAGCCCATTCCAATGGCAAATCACTCTCTCTAGGAAGAACTTCCTCCTAAAATCTATCCTAAAAATAATAGTTTATAACAGAGTAATAATGTAATAGGGATAATAATAGGGTAATAGTGTTGTGGAAGTTACATGTCCTGGCTTGCCCAGGCATGATCCCATGGTCCCTTCCCTCTGCTGAGGGGTGGGGAAGCAGAGCACAGGGAGAAGACAAAAGGCTTGGAGAGACCCACTTTGAGGGTCCAGGACTTGCCCAGGCTTGTTCCTCCCAAATAAGGGAAAGCAAGCTCCTGACTTCACCTAATATGGTCAGGTTTGGCAAAGTGCCATTCTAACTGGTGAATTTGGCCAGAAGAGCCATTACATTCGGGCAAAGCAATAAATCGGCCCTGCCACATGCATGCTTTCACTTTTGCTTTGCCTGCTCTGCCCTGCCACATTATGCTCTGCTTTGTCTGCAATGACTTTTGAGACACCGACAGAATTCCCTTGAAGGCTTGGGTACTGTCTGATACTATTTTGTGAATAAATATTCAAAGCCTCTCTCTAAGAAATTCTGTAACTAGACTCTACTGTGCCTTTCTGCCTTAGTAGCAGAAAGGAGCCTCTCAAGTCCCCTGGTGGGCAAGAGGTATAATTGAAACTATGGACCTCTTTCCAGTTTAAAGTTTAATGTTTGTGTTTGCTAGTTATTTCTTAACGTGCTCTAGTTTTGTCTGTTCCCTGTGTGTATAAGTATCCAAACTGCGCATCTTGAACACTGTAAATAAGTTTTCTGTCGAGATTTAATGTCAAGAAACATTTTGCATAGTTATTAGCAACCTTCACCTGGATATCAAAATTAAAATTGATTATTAATTTGGCATTAATTCACAACAAATAGTAGGAAAAGCAATAGTTTGGTTATATGCACAACCAACAGGATCTAATAGTAGTTAATGGTATAATTTAGGAACTAGTTCTTTACCATGAGAGTGGTGGAGCACTAGAACAGGTTGCCCAGAGAGGTGGTTCAGGCTCCAGCCATTCTCAGATTCTATGAAAACCATTAATTACTCAGTTTCCAGCTCAGTAAAACAGCAGGGCTATTGCATCTGAATGACACCAAAGAATGAGTACAACTACCTCCTTCATTTGTGGATCTTCTCTGTACGTACTCTTTTTCAAGGAAACTTTTCCCAGGAAGCATGTTCCCAGGTGATGCTTGCAGGCTCATGGCTCTTCCTGGGCTGGAAACATATTTAAACATGCAAGCTGGGAAAGATGCCCCTTGCTGAAACTCCAGTGTGTGCTCTTAATTCAGCCAGCAGTTCTTCCAGGTACTTAAAGACTCTCCACATCTTCTTAAAGTTCCCAACTTATTCAAATAAAGGAGGGTAGCAAGGTGCAGTGTGCAGTACTAGATCCAACCCCCAAAATATGTGCACCCATAGGGCAACAAATTAATCAGATATAAGAAGAATCTTACACTGAATTTAAACAGGTAAAATGAGAACCAAATCCTATTTACTACTTCTACCAACATTAGATGTTAACAATTTTCTACTGGCCTCACCACTTTTGTAAGGGCTGAAGTTAATTCATGTCCTTCTGGCTCCTGTAGCAGTTAAGGAAAAAAACCTGGGTTTGCATTCCAGAAAATGACAGTCACAAACATCTGCCCCAAGAGGTCTCCTTGGAGGAGACACAATGACACAATTATTACTAATAATCTTGCTTCATTTATCAAGCTGATTTGCTTCAAAGGAATGACTGAGAGGAACTCAGCAGAGTTTCCAAAGGACTTTGAGCTAAAGGGAACACAGAGAAGCCAAGCTGTGCATCAAATGGAGGATGCTGCTAATCCAGAACTGCCAGTGTCAGCTTCCTACTGGTTCAGAGTACAGCTGCTTCTTAACAAATTAAATAGCAAATTTAGCACAAGTTCTAGGGGAACAGAGTACTGATACTGGAGCCAGAGTGCCACATAAGATCCTTTACTAATACCAGTCATTGTTCCCCACACAACATATTCCAGTTTGTCATTTTTTCTCTAACCAATGGACCTTTCATGCCTCAACACAGGATACTTGATGCTACGTGTCCATTCATTTCTCCTGTCTTTTCTATTCACATGTCAATCTACCACTTGCCTACTTATTCTAGTTTTCCCTGGAATTCCAAAGAAGTGCTAAGGTCAAAGCTATGGCAGGCAGAAACCAGCTCTGCCTCAGTGAACTCTCTAGTCAACTCAAGCTGTAATAGAGAAGATCAACTACATATCTCTTATCAGAAGGAGAGCATCTCCGATCACCCTTTTCAATCAGCTCTTACTCTCTTCCAACTGTTACAAGCTTGACAGCATCTGTTACCACCAGTCTGAGACTAGTCTATTCTCCAGTTAGAGCTGGTTTTATGAAATTTTCTAACCTTTCAAACCTTGTCAGCAACCACTCACATTTCACTATTGGACCCTGAATGTGAACTGAAGGACAGGACTGCCTCTGCTTATTCTCTCTCTGCAGACTCTTACAGACCAGCTTCCTTGAAGGAACCAGAGGGTGTCCCTTGAGTCAAAGCCAAAAGACAAAAAAAAAGACTAGGGCTACACAAACCCCTCCAAATGTTTTCCACTAAGAATGCCTGGCAATATGGAGACAAGCCCAGAACAGTAAAGTAACACTGTGTGCTTCAAGCATCAAAGAATAATGCGAAAAGACATTCAACAGGGAATTGTCTAAGAGAGAAGCAAGGGCTGCCAAAGAATTCAGGTTCCTAATGGTCTTACTGCTTTGTGACAGTGACATCTTGAATGAACGTCTTGATTAGATTATATCGTAGTTGGTGTGCAACAAATTTAAGGCAATAGATCTTTGTATTTGCAAGTGCTCCAAACATGAACATCATGAACATATATCACCATGGGTAGCCTGCTACTGAGAGCATGTTGTCTGTACTCCAGCTTCAAGAACTTTCAATCTGTTAGAGCATCACAGAATATATGTCAATATATCCATGGAAAAGGGCCATCATACTTTTTATTACCCTCCCCATATCAGTGCCAGTCTCTTTTGAAGCCAAGGAAGGACGCTTCTTTGAGCATTTGTGTTTCACCATGCCTTCATTTCCATCAAGACACCCGTAACACATATTGCAGTCTGTTGCAGGCTTCTTTATGCCCCGAGGGGAGAGAGGGGTGTGAGCTGTTCAAATCCAAATCCTCACATAAACATGATGCAGCCTTAGAAACTGAGCCCCTTCTGCCAGCGGCAGTCAATGGGGAAGCTATTGCATGCTAAGCTTAGCTTTGTGCAATCAAAGATTGTTTTTCTCCTCCCCAAAAGAGAAATAATGGCTTATACAGAGAAGGGCTGGCAAAAGTAAGTTACTGCAGTATAACTCACCCATGAATCAAAAGAAGAGTGCAACCTATAACCAACTGTGATGTCAAAACACAGAGAAAAGAAAATTAAGTGAACCAGAAACTCAAGAGAAGGAAATCCTCATCATCAACATCACACACCTATTGCAAAGAGTATGTGGTGCTGACAACTCAGCCTGTATTATAGGATGGAAATGTCACATCAGAGGAAAGGCCAGATATATGTGCAAATAGTTTTACTGTACTATTAATGATCATTCACAGAAATTGGCTGATCTAGATTCGTGTTATAAGTGCTCTAATAATAAGTAGTTGCTGCACTGTGATTAGACTGGGAAGACATTGCTTAGAGCAAAAATTAATTCCAATTCTTAACATTCTTGTGTAAGATGTCTTCTTTTGCTTTTCCGGATTTTGTATGGAAATAGTTGGCATTCTGTATCTAAGAATATGCATATGTATATATACACATAAAATGATTTACAGAAGACTTTTATTACACAGCAGTGCAGCTGTGGAAAGTATTACAAGGCATGAATTTAAAGTAAATCAGACCAAGTCATTTGCTGGAAGACCTGTACATTCCTATGAACAGCAGTAGATAAAGTGCATAAAATATCTGAGAAAGAGATCATCTGAATCCCAGAGTTAATAAACTTTTTTAAGTGGACTAACAGGAATTATATCCTTTCCATTACTTGAAAATATTTGACTATAATTTGTCCTACCAAGATAATTTCTACTTCAGAGATAAGATACAGAACAAAATAGGAGGCAAGAGCTGCTTCTACAGCAAAAAGACATCAAATCAATCAGTTCCATGTTGTTCTGAATAATGGCAAAGCTCTGAATTTGGTCCTTATCCCACCGAGAATACCTAAACCAAAGCGGTCTCTTTTTAATTTGTTTCTTGTCACTACCAAAAGAGGTGCTAGTTAAAAAAAAAAGCTTGAGGATTTTCCATGCTGAGCCTTTCAAGGCTCTTAATTTTTACTGTGACATCAATCTCACTCTCATTGCAAGTACTATCATCAAGCAAAGACGATCACTTTTTATAAGCAGTCAAAAAAGGCTTCTGAGGTTTGCCAGAATACAGTTAAGGGGAAACTTTCCCAATTAATAGACTATTTTCCTTTTCTTCTGGAAGATTTAAGGTCATAAAATCTCCTTTAAAAATAGATTAAGGTGAAAAGAAGTCTTTGTGATTATCAGAAAAAATTAATTTGAGAAGAGGTCAATGAGTGCATTCTCAATTCATTATTAGACTACACAGCAGAGGACTGGATGGTCAGACCCCAGCTCTTGCCACAATCGTCTATTGCAAAGTAAAATCAAGTCTTTCATTTCCCCTGTTGTTCCATGTTGCTCAGAGGGCAACGTAACAACACTAGAAACCTCTGCAGATATGTTCTGGCCACCTTTTGCCCTGGTGAGTGATTACTGAAAATACTATAGAGATAGTCTGCTGAAGGATTTATTCAGGCTTGCAAAGTGTTCCCATTTTACCAACGCTTTAATCACCAATTAGTACACACGCTGCTGCTATTAACTTACTACACTTTTATCTACAGTGAATAAAACCCATCAGCCCACTTCTGCTTTGGAGAAAATTAATAGGAATGAGCAGCACAGGACTGGCTGAGCTAAATGGTATCTCTGTTTTTATAAAGGCAACCATGTCACAGGTTAGGCAGAGAGCAGCAAGCAATCCTAGTTTTCAGGGACTGGACAAATTGTTTTAAAATGCTTCAAGGTTGAAAATCTTTTCAAACACATTCCAGACAAGCTCAAGAGATAGCACATCTTTGACACTGTACTGCTGACAATTACAGAGCAATACCAAAGATATGATCTATGTAGACATGATGGTGAACAGAAATTCTAAACCATGGCAGGTGATTTAAGTCTAAGGTACAGGTGGTTCTATTACACCTTCTTCCTTTGTGCAGTGTTTGATTCCTGTCTTATGTGTATGCTGGTCACTGTTTCACCCACGTTTTTATGCATATATCTGACTTTCTGCTTCCAGTCTTGTATCGTCATCCCTCCACTGACTAAATAACAAAACTCATATCCACAAAGAAATCTAATGCTCCATATAGCTGCCAAACAATGTGTAATCAGCATCTTCATCTACAAATTTATGATATTCAACTAGTGCCCTGAGCACTTATTAACTCTGCCACCTTCACTTTAACAGGGATGAGTACCAGATGTTCTGAAGAAGCTACAAGAACATGTACCATCAAAATATGTACTCTGTGCACTGTGGAAATTTCTTCATACCTCCCTGTCAATTAATGGCTGTCTCTGAAGCATGAAGATTTATAATTCTTGGGTTTTTTTTTTTTTCTCTTTACCCTTCCCAGTGCAACTGTGGATATTCTCATTAGCTGGTTTCCCATTAAGCTTTATACCTTGAGGCCACAAGCAGCGCAGGTTCATTATCTGGCATTACTTTTAATTCTGATTGTTCAATGATTGAAAAAAATGAACAGTAAAAACTTCTAAATGCCTTAATGTTATGTGATTCGCTAAAGGTGTTCCTAATGGAAAGTAAAGCTACCTGAAGGGACATTGTAGCCAGGTAGGGGGTGGCCTCTTCTCCCAGGCAACCAGCAATAGAACAAGGGGACACAGTCTCAAGTTGTGCTGGGGAAAGTATAGGCTGGATGTTAGGAGGAAGTTCTTCACAGTGAGAGTGATTGGCATTGGAATTGGCTGCCCAGGGAGGTGGTGGAGTCACCGTCCCTAGAGGTGTTCAAGAAAAGCCTGGCTGAGGCATTTAGTGCCATGGTCTAGTTGACTGGATAGGGCTGGGTGCTAGGTTGGACTGGATGATCTTGGAGGTCTCTTCCAACCTGATTGATTCTATGATTCTATGATTCTTTTCACAAAGAATAAAATACCAGTGGTGGAATAAACCTTACCACTACCAATGACTGTGCCTTAAAATCCTCACATATGCTTTTATGTTCCTAAGTCTTTCACTAAACATTTGTTATGTGGATACAATTTCTCATCCTACATCTTTTCTGAAGATATTTCAAAATCATTTAAAGCCCTAACAGCTTTAGTTTCTTCTTCCTTTTCTATCTTTGCACACAAAGCAACAATTTAAGTCCACATAACAGACCCAACAGATTTGCATTAAAAATACGACTTCAACATAAAAACAAAGAGCCTTTTGACAAGCTCACTTTACAAACTGATGAATATACTGCACCTAACTGTGATGAAATATTTAATACTACCAGCTATTTGCAGTTCACTTATAAAAAAACACTGACAACTCTGAGGAAACTGTGAAAAACATACTAAAGAATTATGCTGATTAATTACAGTTTCAAATGGAAGAGTCCTTCTATTTACCTAACCAACAAGGTTGGCATTAAGAAACTGAACCTGTCCTCCTCTAGCAGGAAGAATGACAGTGGTTTGCTCAACATAGAAGAGAGCCTTCATGCAAGTGCAGCCAGAGAAAATGTCCTACAGGAAAATGTCAAGCCATTTCAGACCACCAGACCCAATGACCAGGGCTTGGAAACCAGTAGCCGATGGTGGAACCCAAGGCCAACTATTCATGCAGGAGAAAGCTTGACAGTATCACAGTATCATCATCATCATCATCAGGGTTGGAAGAGACCTCACAGATCATCAAGTCCAACCCTTTACCACAGAAGTCCAATCCTTTACCACAGAAGTCCAACCCTTTACCACAGTTTTTGGGCTTGTTGAAACAGAATCACACATCGAGGACCTTGATCTTGTTATGAAGGATTGTTTTGCTTATTTTATTTTATTTTATTTTATTTTATTTTATTTTATTTTATTTTATTGCTTTAAAGTTGGTTTGTTTGTTTGTTTTCTTGAGGAAGGGGAAACCACGTAAAAAATAACCTCTGCCAGGCTGAAAACTGCTTATTTTGACTTTGACAATACTCTCCTGTTGTTTCATCCTCACCTGCCTTCACATGCTGTGTACTCCTGACTGTGAAATCCAAGCTATTACACTGAGAACAAAGAACCACAGATGTCTGAGCAAGAAGTAGTAGAATATTTGGTGCAGGTGAGGTCTGCAAAGATTATTTTTTCAGAAGCTTATGCTGATAAGAGTAGCCTTATATATATCCACACACAAAGGTTCCTCTCAGTGTTACGAGATGCAAATTAAACAACAGATGTTATACTGGGAGAGGAAGCTGGAAGTGACACAGACAGAAGGGAAGAACTCAGGATATATAGAAAGAAGTGTCTTAGTATCCAAGGTGAAGAGGCACAGCCAATGTTTTAAAAGAGCAGAGCTAGAAAGGGAGCTTAAATGGAGACTGCAAGGATGACTGAATGCAAAGCTGATTCAAGAGAGGAAGCAAGTAGGAGCCCTCTAATCAAGTACAGGCATGTACAGTACAGATCTCTATAACTTAGCTGTCAGTGAGGAATATCCTTCATCCTCATACAGATGCCTAAACTGGGTCTTGTTTGTTTTCAGTGAATATTCAGGAAATCCTGAGGAATGAGCTGAAATTTCAATATCCATATTTACGGCTTTTAAAAAACTAGGTGACAAAAATTCTACCAAGAAGACTTAAATGGCTCAGCAGTGCAGTTTTTTTAAAACAAGTGCCTGAGAAGCTGCTGGAAACATAGTGGAAATTCAGAAACTTAGTTTCCAACAAGAAGCAATTTTTAGGCAATGGCAGTAAATTCTAAAATAGGAGATTTCTCATAATATGTGCTCAGTGGTACTTTTCACATAAAATTCCCAGGAGTCATCAGAATGTTTATGTAAATGAGGAAAATATACACTAAAACTTTAATGTGATAAAATGAGTCCAACCACTAACTACTACACCAGCTGCTGAGAGCACAAGCATGGCACAAGCTATGATCACATGATATGCAGATTTTATCACACTTACTGTTATTGACCTGGACATACAGCCTGGATATAATGATTTGAATACTGGTAATCTGTCAGTGCCTTCAAATTGCTGATCTGATTTACCTTGTCACATGCCTCATTCCATCGCAGTTAAAACTCGAGGCCGTGAACACAGCCATAACAAACCTGTCATCCACAACTACACAAGAGCTGTATCAAAATGGTGCATCAAACCCTGAGTCCAAATTAACTTTATATCCAAATGAAGACCATGGGCAGATGAAGGCAGGGGGAACATCTGGAAAGTGATGAAAGTTTGTGCCCCAGCAGGATCTGGATGAAAACTGAGGTTTGCAGTCCAGACAATCAGGCAGAAGATTGTCCCAGCTGTTTAACTCAATATACCACCAGGCAGCCCATAGCAATTTTTAACTACAGCGTCTACATAAGGTTGATGAATTGACCCAAGATCTTCACAAAAGGGGTCAAGACTGCAGCAAAACATTATGAGATGATGCGCAGGCCCCCAGGTTATAAACATCCTGGTGTACCCATGTGGATTTCTCAAGAGAAGGTCACAGTGCTTTACACTTATTCAAGTTTCTCATGTGGCTTCTGTTGCCTCAAGAAACTGCAAAGCAAACACTGAGAATAGGAAATTTGTCCTCTGGGATTGGCCACCTCACACTAGGCTTTGAGTAGTGCTGAAACTACCTTACTGTTTGAGGACAAAAAAGGAGGTAAAATCAGCATTTAATCAAACTGCATGTGCCACAGAACACACATCCTTACAGAATGATGACCATGAAATTCCAGCTGTAGGGATCGTACAGTTATCTTATTTACATTATCAACTTCTCAGATCCAAACATTACTATCAGTGAGGAATAAAGCCACACTACACATCTATATAGAGTTTTATGTGCATATAACTCAATTATGTATTTATAATGTAAAATAAAGTACCACAAAATAATATGAAGAACTAACATAACAAAGTCATCAATGTCATTCCTCCATAGTGTCTTTAAATTCTAGCCATAGGCACTTCAACACAAGCACTGAAACATCACTGATTATAAAATCAGAGAGAGATTCAGAGGAGTAAAACTAAATGTACGAATTCACCTGAGTATTATTCACTTATACTGAGAATAAAGCCAGACAATGGATTATTTACACAGGATCAGTTACATAACTGCTAATAGTCAGTTGCCAACAAATGCTACCTGCTTAGAAAGATTATTCAACCTACTGATCTCTGTATTTAACAATGACAGTCTTGCTAGGTGGGTAGGAGTTACTCACTTACATGCTGTATTTCAGAATGGTTGGCCTTTTACTGCTTACCACAAACATAATTAACGATGCCCTGTTTGCAGGAATTTGATGGAAAAGGCTTTGGGGAGAGCTCATAGCAGACTCTGAATACTTAAAGGGGGGCCTACAGGAAAGATGGGAAGAGATTGTTTATCAGGACAGTAGAGATAGGATAAAGGGTAATGGTTTTAAACTGTAAGAAGGTAGATTTATATTAGATTTTAGGAAGAAATTCTCTACTGTGCAGGTGGTGAACACTGGAAGAGGGTTGCCTGGAGCAGTTATGGATGTCCCATCACTGGAATTGTTCAAGAATGTGTTGGATGGGGCTTTGACCAACCTGGTCTAGTGGAAGGTGTCCCTGCCCATGGCAGGGGAGGGTGAAACAAAATGATGCTTCAGGTCCCTTCCAACCCAAACCATTCTATGATTCCACGAAATACAAGAGATCCAGTCTGGCAGCATGTCAGTAGCAAGGCTTCTTTCCTTTGCCCAGGTTTTAGAGGTGCAGACAAGGCTAGATGCTCTTCTTTTTAAGTCTTCTTAACTAAAATGATCATTTCTCCTTGGAAATCCCTAGTGTCCTTCTCAAGTCTTCTTATACAACCTTTATAACCTCCTCATTCCAGTAACTATGGTCTTTGAAAAATCGCAATACTCAGATATTTATCAAACCACTAGATGTGACAACACACCTCTTTTGACACCACTTAGGTCAGGTATTGTCTCAGTCATCCTAAAAATCCTTACTGAATTCCCCTTCCTAAGCATCGTCCAGAGCAAAAAGCCTTCCACCTGCATCACAGTTTGGGGGTTGATTTGTGCACTGTATTACACTGCTGAGCCTGGATATAGATATATAGATATATACACAGACTTGATCTCATCCACAGAAAGTCATCACTGCCTTTAGCACCTTACTATGTCATTCTTTTTATTACACATTTCATTGCTAAAACACCCACATCCAGGGTGAACAGTATGTTCAGAACAACTCATTAATCATCTAATTTAATACAATAATATGGAAAACAAGACCCAAAGATTTTAAGAACTTCTATCCACCTCGTGACCCCAAAGATGGATCAGCAATACCTAAACCCTTCCCAATAGGTATTGTCTTCACTACCTTGCTATTACAGATATTCTCTTATTACTCCACTATTCCTGGGGATGTTTCATGGCCCCTCATGCTTCATCACTGCACTACTTAGCTATTCTTATAGTTTAAAAGTTTCCCCTGAAGTTTAGCCTAGATCTCTCTCATTACCATGGCACTTACTGAGAAAATGAGCTTGGATTTTTCTTTCAATCACAAGTCCAGTGAAAAGGTGTCATATGAAAATTGATGTAAGAAAATCCCTTGGAAGCCTCCAGCCTGAATATCAAGTAAAGGAGAAGAGCAGGAGTGATATGAGCTGTTCAGGCAGCATACACTTACAGACGGGGCAGCAGCATCACCATCTGCTGGAAGAAGCGGATTTAGCTAACGTACCAGTTGCCACCAAAGGAGGAGTGAGAAATGCCTTTGGCAGATATGCAACATAATGAGAGGAACATGGGGATGCCACGTGTTGTCCAGTTCACAAGAAGTGAAAAGCCAAATGGCTTTCCCATGCTACAGAGCAGAATAAACCTGCCCCCATAGTCTTAACAAGAGTGGTTTCAAACGTTTTGTACTTTTATCTATCAATCAAAATGTATAGCCTAATCCTTTTTAAATTCACCTTTCTTCTGGCAAAGGCCATCTGCTGTGGTGGAGGACTTCTGGTCTTCTCTGCCCAAACAGAGCAGATTTCCTGTCACTGCCTTGCAGGGATCAGGCAAGAAGGCACACGTGTGCTTTGGGATCTGCCCATCACTCTGTGAGGAGCCAAGAGCAATGGGAGTGTGAAATGCTGATAATCACCTCGGGAACAGATTGGGCTCCTGCTGAACTGGAATTTAGCACTTCTGCACAAGCACCGCCTGGTCAGATGGTGCTCCCTTGTGCTGTGTCTCTGCATGCACATCCAGGCAGCTAATGCCTACTGTATCTCCCTAATATCTGTTCTCTTCTTCATAATTTCTGTAGTAGCACCAGGGGTCCTGCATGAGGAGGAACAGGAGCCTCCAGGCACAGTTGGAAGTGGAACACCCTGTGGCAGAGCACAGGGGACAGCACTGGGGAGATGTCTCTGAGGCTACTGTGGTGCATCAGGTAAGATGCTGCTCTCCAGAGGGACTCAAGACATCACTGACGACTTCAAAACAAACTGGAGAGAGAGCAGTGTCTCAATGCACTTGGCTGCTAGAATTACTGGCAATAGTTTGACTCTCAGTGCTGTCATTTGAGCCCTTCTGAGGGCTCAGAATAACAGGGCAATGAAGGCAAGTTTCTAACACATTGACTGTGGTAGCCTACCGTGTCATTTTTGGGGTGAGAGTCCAGGCTCTGAGAGGTGCTGAAGAGGGTTAGCATATCAATTAATGTCACCTTTCACCACAGACAAATGGTCTTGAGAGGTGTAGCAAGAGGAGATCCTGCAGGTGCAGCACAGTAACAGCCACTGGACTAGAGCAGCCACTTTTTGCTGGGTTTAGCAGTAAAAAGGGCTGGGAATTCAGGACTGATGGTAGGATGTGAAACACCAAAAAAATGTAATTCTTGCCACACTGTTCACCTCTCCTTCCCTTTTCCAAAGCCAACAAAATGCAGACAGGAAGGAATGTATTTTATCCACAGGACAGCCTCTGTAATTTATCTCAGTGTAGAAACAAAGTGGTGACAAGGCCTCGGGGCCTTGGAGGTATGGAGGATCACTGCTGGTTAGCTTGCTAAGGAGTAGTGCAGGGAGGTTGTCGCCCCTGATGATTTCAGATCAAACCAAACACTGTATGCTAGCTGTCTGTGGGAAAATACAATAATGCATTTGGCTTTGTGTCAGTAGAGATGGCCTTGGCATCTCCTTTGTACAGGGTCTTCTCCCCTCGTGCTCTAGGGACTGGCCCCAATCACAGCCTCAACACGATGCAAGCCAAGCACCAACATCTACCATTTCTTATGATAAGACATCAGTATGACTGACGGATGTGACATACACGAGTGTGTGTCTACGAATCCATTCCCACCCTTAAGATATGACATTGCACTTAAAATATGTTTGTGGTATTAAATAGCTGTAGCTATCAGCAGCCCACATTTTGCAGTCTGGTGAAACCCTGGCTTTGCACTTCAACAGTATCTAATACTGATGTCATTTTAAAGATGCGTTTCTTTTTCTGTTGTAAGAAAAGACCAAACTCTCACTATTTAAGGCCTCCTCCGAGCCCACAGGCAAAGTGATTATCACCACATGCCTGAAATTGCTATGTTTTATTAAAGCTGGCATGTCACATTGCAGCAGGCAGGCTGTCTTGTGAATGACATGGTGGAACTGCAACCATGAGCACTGCCCTGCTCTGCGCATCGCTGCGAAGGCTGAGTAGTTTTCAAATCTAGTACGAAGTGGGATAGTGAACTCCTCTTAGCTCTTACTGCTAATTGCACAAAGCACTATGCTACTGCTTCTAAATAGTTTGGGAACAACTACTGAAGTTCCCAGTTCGTGGCCCCTTATAAATGCCAGGAGATAAGCCTCTGCTTACAGAAAACATCAATGTCCTAACTGTCTAAAAAATAATGATCAATCAAGTTCATGATCCATGCATCATCTACATTTTAGGTGATATATGTACACCTGTGTTATCAACCACTGGTGGTGTTATCCTTCTGAGACCTGTACTGTCATGGTCTCCTGAGCCAGAGTCCAGTCTGGGTGCTATGAGAGCAGAGGAGAGATATGGCAGCACCCAGAATTCCATCACTATCAACATGATGGGTTACAACTGCCCACAGTAGTGTTCTGCAAACTTAGCAGCCACCAGCTAGATCTAGTAGTACCAGAACAAACTTTCTCTCAGGTTACATGTTATGTGGTGGATTGATGCTGGTGTCTAAGAGGATGAAAACCTGGCAAAATGGTCCTAGTCATAATTTCTCAAACTCTCTCTCCTTTTTACTCTTTCACCTTTTCACCTGACTGTTTATCATGCAGCTTTTCTAGTGTCCAGTAAGTCACAAATTCACAGCACTTGCTTCTGTCCTTCTCTCCTGTCATTACTTGTCCTTATGTCACCTGAAAGAACTTAATCATCTTTCAGATACTTATCTTACTGGCAAGGTTGAAGTTGGTCAATGAAGTAAAATAAAACAAAAAACTGGGGGTTAACAAAGACAGAGAGACAAAGACACAAATCAGATGATCACTGATACAGTCAGGCTATAAGAAATCACTGTGTGATAGAAATGTTCTTGATTTATACTAGCAACAATGTCCTTCCCATCAGATGTTCTTCTTTTTTTTCTTTTCAGAAAGCAGACATAACTGATTTGAGAGATGGAGAGCATAAGGCTTCCTTCCAAATGTTGTCACCATATTTCTTTAATACAGAGGTTTGGGTGCATTTAGAAAAATCTTACAGAGCAACACTTCCAAGAAGGGATCTCCAGAGGGTGTTAATTTTAAAAGCAAATATTATATTATAATGGATTTCACAACAAAAAAACTACTGGATATAAACTTTGAGTATTCAGCGCTACAAAAAAGCAGAATTCCAGGAAACAGACCTAGTGTACAAGCATTTAGGCCTAGACTTCCAGTTGCTCTGCGGCTCTGCAGTCTCAAGTTGTTGCAAGGGAGGTATAGGCTGGATGTTAGGAAGAAGTTCTTCACAGAGAGAGTGACTTGCCATTGGAATGGGCTGCCCAGGGAGGTGGAGTCACCGTCCCTGGAGGAGTTCAAAAAAAGACTGGATGAGGCACTTAGTGCCGTGGTCTAGCTGACTGGCTAGGGCTGGGTGCTAGGTTGGACTGGATGATCTTGGAGGTCTCTTCCAACCTGGTTGATTCTATGATTCTATACAGTTGCTGAATACAGTGAAAATGGTACTTACCATTACAAGCCTGGCTGAAGAGCCCCTTGTGTTCATTTCACAAGGGCCTGGCTACAAAGTGCTGGGCCCTGTGGCAAGTCAGGATTAAGTGGCTTATTCATTTAGGACATAGAAAGCTGATGCCAGTATTCTTACCTTGTTATTTCATGGTTAAAAGGGCTCTGAATGGCAGACATCTTTATCTGGAAGTAATATACCTGGCACTATTTTCAATAGTGAATACTCAGAATGGCTTTTCTTATTTCTTCAACCCCATTAACTAGGTGTGACATCAAGCCACGCCAAGCAACAACACTTGTGACAGAATTAGGAATTACAAACAGACTTTAAAACCCTCAAACTTGCAAACAAAGTGATGTAGAAAGCTCAGGTAGCGCCCCACTACATGTATCATTTCGGATTAGAGTTGACTTGCAGGGGTATTTAGGTCTCCAAATACCCGGAGAGATATAAGAGGATTCTCAAATGCATTAAACATAAAATAGCAATCAAGTGTCTAAGGCCTTTAAGCACTGAAGGAGCACCTTTGAAAACATGGATTTTAGGCTTTTCTGGGATTTTTACTCACTATCCTTTAGCTGAGCGCAGTACTGTACTGCAAAAGAGAAATCTCTTCTGAGGAGGTATCACTGATTTTCAAATTAACACTCTGTCCTGTTCATGAGGCAACATAATAGCAACAATGATCATGATGCTACTGTAAACAGGCTACCAAATATTAAATGATTTTCAGCACAAATCTCTACTGCCCTCATGAAATTGCCATATATTGCTGTCCTAAACATACCAAGGAACCAGATAAGGGACTTGAGTGTTCCCACACATCTGGGAAAGAGATTTCAAGAGCAGGAAAAGGCAAAGAACTAAATGATCTTTCAGCTGGACAGAAAATACATAAAAAACATGCAGCTGTTTATACATTCAAGCAATATCAAATGTCTGCCGCTGAGGAAAGGTCTTTACATGTGGTAAGACTGATTCAGCCTTTCCAATGCAGGTCCCTAGAAGCTGGGCTGATATCAATGGTGCCAGGCAGCTGGGGTTTCAGCACCTGCAATGGCCATTTACAGGCTATGCAGCACTGATGAAAGATGAACCTTGCAGTCAGATGTCTGTAGACAGATAAAAGGGTCTACCAGTGGGACTACAGGTTTCTCCATCATCTTTCATACAAATAAACAGACCTTCAACCCCAAACTTCTGCCCAAGAAGAGCTTCTTCTATGAAAAGAGATAAATGTCAAAAGACTTTGTGACATCAACTTAGGACTTCAGCCTGTGTAGGAGTTGCAACAGAAACAATGGTTGTACCTACAACAGCATCACATTTTGGAAGAGACCAGTGACCAGGACCTGCTGTTTTTCAGGAGTGCCACGAGGCAGCCCAGGGAAAATCAGTGGGTGCAACACTTAGGCAAAGTCAGAAATGGTCAGGATGGGCAACAAAGCTGGTAAAGAGTCTAGAGCACAAGTCTTATGAGGAGTGGCTGAGGAAACTGCAGTTCTTTAGCTTGGCAAAAAGGAGGCTCAGCAGAGACCTTACCACTTTCTACAAAAGGCCTCGAATACCTCATGAGAGGTATGAATTGAACAGTAGGAGAAATGTCTTTGCTTAAAGGGCAGTTAAGCACTGGAACAGGCTTCTCAAGAACTTGTTTGAATCACCATCCCTGGAGGTATTTGAAAGACATGTAGATGTGGTTGTTAGTTTGTGGTTTAATGGTAGACTTAGCAGTGCTAGATTAATAGTTGGACTGGATGATCTTGAACATCTTTTAAAAACAAAAAATTATGCACCAGAACAGGGCTTGACCTGCTGAAAAGCAGCTCCATTGGGAAGGACATTGGATTCCTGGTGGAGAGTAAGTTACCCATGGGACAGCGATGTGCCATTGTGGCCAAGAAGGCCAAAGGTATCCTGGGGACATTGAGAAAAGTGGGGCAGGCAGGTCAAGGGAGGTTCTCCTGCCCTTCTACTCTGCCCTAGTGAGGCCACATCTGGAATATTGTGTCCAGTTCTGGGCTTCTCAGTTTAAGAGGGGCAGGGAAACACTAGGAAATACTAGATGGAGTCCAACAGAGTGCTACAAGAACGCTAAGTGACTGGAACATCTGTCTTAAGAGGAAAAGCTGAGAGACCTGGGACCGTTTAGTCTGGAGAAGACTGAGGGAGGATCTTATTAGTGTTTACAAATATCTGAATGGTGGGTGTCAAGAAGAAGCAGCCAGTCTCTTTTCAGTAGTGCCTTGTGTTAGGACGAGGGGCAACACAAACTGGAATACAGGAAGTTCCACCTTAACATGAGGAAAAGCTTCTTTACTGTGAGAGTGACAGAGGAACAGAACAGGCTACCCAGAAAGATTGTGGAGTCTCCTTCTCTAGAGACTTTCAAAACCCAACAGGACACATTCTTCCTAGATGATCCTGCTTTGGCAGGGGAGTTGGACTCAATGATCTCAAGAGTTCACTTCCAATCCCTGCCTTCTGTGATTCTGTGAGGCTTTCAGAACTGTGGTTTGAATGCATCTCTCTGCATAAACCCATGGATAAGAAGCTTTGCTCAACACACTCCTTGAATTTTTAATCATTCTCTTGAATCCAAACATCAGAGCAGGTGACTAAGTTTGCCACAGTAAATCATCTGAATATGAGCTATGTAATTTTTTTTTAATGTGGAAAAAGCTTGAATAACATTGAGAAAGGTACTGGGGACATTTGAATAATGCTGTGTTACAGCAAGTCAAGCTTGTGGGCAACAGAAAACACAACACTTGGAAAAAGTAAATGGTGTAATGGTGTCAGGAGGAACCTCTTCAACAGAGAGTTCACTGAGTCCCATATGATTCAGCAGTCATTAGTCTGCATCTGTATGTTAACAGAGCAGCTGTTCCACTGCTAATTGCTGCTCCGACAAATTGCTTTTTTCCAATTAAGATTTTATTATTGGATTTATCATCACAAACAGAAATAGATGTATTTCAATTTTAGAAAGATAACAGAATGGTGCAATTATCCACTACTCTTCCAGCCAGGTATACATCAGAACCCCCAATTCTGAGGTTTTACAGGCTCTTCAGAAGCCGAGCAGATATCTAGAGATCTAATCATGCACCTTCTGTGAATGTCTTCCTCCCCACAGATGCCCAGATTAGCCTTTTTAAATTGCTGTTTTTAAAATGCCTGGGTAAAATCCAGGCATTTAAAGCCTTAACTAGAAATACTGATAAATGGCTTGATTTTTAGAAATGTTGAATACTTACAAACCCCATCCTCATTTTCATTTGGTAGTCTTAACGCAGTTGATGCTACAAGGTGAATTAATCTTATGAAAAGAGTTATGGTTTTCTTAGAGTCCTCTACTATAAGGCTTCCTGGCCAAGTGGGAACTAGACTTTTCAATGAAAAGTAATAGATTTTTTTAAACTGAATTCAATACTACTTCAGAAATGTGAGATCTGAAGAACCTCTTAATAAGTGTATACCTCAATGTTCATACAATGCTTCACTATGGTTTGAAATACATTTATCTATGTACAATTTTTTAATGTAGGAACTTTCAGAAACTCAATAAATGCTGTGTTAATCACAGCAGAAGTGTGGTATCCTCAGACGGAAGACAAAGGCTTCACAAGCCTCTGTCCAGTGTCACACTTATGACACCAAGCTGGGGACAGATGTGGCTGGGTTGGAGGGCAGAAGGGCTCTGCAGCGGGACCTTGACCGCCTGCACAGATGGGCAGAGTCCAATGGGATGGCGTTCAATAGCTCCAAGTGCAGGGTGCTGCACTTTGGCCACAACAACCCCATGCAGAGATACAGGCTGGGGTCGGAGTGGCTGGAGAGCAGCCAGACAGAGAGGGATCTGGGGGTGCTGATTGATACCCGCCTGAACATGAGCCAGCAGTGTGCCCAGGTGGCCAAGAGAGCCAATGGCATCCTGGCCTGCATCAGGAATGGTGTGGTGAGCAGGAGCAGGGAGGTCATTCTGCCCCTGTACTCTGCACTGCTTAGACCACACCTTGAGTACTGCGTTCAGTTCTGGGCCCCCCAGTTTAGGAGGGACATTGAGATGCTTGAGCGTGTCCAGAGAAGGGTGACGAGGCTGGGGAGAGGCCTTGAGCACAGCCCTACGAGGAGAGGCTGAGGGAGCTGGGATTGGTTAGCCTGGAGAAGAGGAGGCTCAGGGGTGATCTTATTGCTGTCTACAACTACCTGAGGGGTGGTTGTGGCCAGGAGGAGGTTGCTCTCTTCTCTCAGGTGGCCAGCACCAGAACGAGAGGACACAGCCTCAGGCTGCGCCAGGGGAGATTTAGGCTGGAGGTGAGGAGAAAGTTCTTCACTGAGAGAGTCATTGGACACTGGAATGGGCTGCCTGGGGAGGTGGTGGAGTCGCCATCCCTGGGGCTGTTCAAGGCAGGATTGGAGGTGGCACTTGGTGCCATGGTCTAGCCTTGAGCTCTGTGGTAAAGGGTTGGACCTGATGATCTATGAGGTCTCTTCCAACCTTGGTGATACTGTGATACAGCAAGAACCCAGTTCATGTGGGTGCTTTGATTTGCAATTAGCTGCACTGAAAACAGCACAAGTGCATTTAACTTTGCTGCACTTGAGGAATCTGTTCAAGGGTACTTGGGACCATGAGGATAAATGAAAAAAAAAAAAAAAATCAAAACTCAAGACCACAAAAAATACAACCAACTAGCCACCCAATAAAAAAAAACCCAATCAAACAAACAAAAAAAAAAAAAAAAAAGAAAAAGAGAGAAGACTAAAGCACACAGCAAAAATTAAGAATGTGGCAACTTCACAGACCCACACATGTGATGCTGGGAGGATAACACTTTCAGGACACTGCAGTGGTCTCAGGAGGAGAGGAGAAGAAATTTTCTAAGACTCTTTTTTTTTTCCCCTATGTGCTTTATAAAATCTTTCTAGCTCAGCAAGATAACATAGAAAAATCATGTAATATAAAGAAGCCATCCCAGGCTTTCTGGTCTTTAATTGTGCACTGTATGCCTCTTTCAAAATACTGCTAGCAGGCCTAAAGCTGTGTCTTCACTGGACTGGATGGATAATGGTTATTTCCTCTTCAGAGGAAAGCCAAATGGTTACCAAGAAAATAAAGTATTTATAATCCTTGTAGAAGGATCTGACTTCCAGTTCAGAAATGAGGTGCACAAGTAAACAAAAAGGAATTTCAAGGACACATCTGCTTCATAGCACAGCTTGTGGCAAACAGTAACCAGCAACAATATGCAATGATACTACAACTGCAGTAAGGAAAGCCAGTGCCAGACAGCTGTCTCTGCATCAGTGGTGATTAGGAAATATTATTGCTATATTTATTTTCCTATTAATTGTTTCTATGGTTGATCTCTTCATGAACACAGAACACCCACCCACCACCTTCCTTCCTTCCTTCCTTCCTTCCTTCCTTCCTTCCTTCCTTCCTTCCTTCCTTCCTTCCTTCCTTCCTTCCTTCCTTCCTTCCTTCCTTCCTTCCTTCCTTCCTTTTTCTTTTCAAAACATTGCAAATTTCTAATAAGGTTTCACTGGCTTTTTAGACAGCTGGAAATAACTCTGGCATCAAATTTATAGCTGGAGAAATAAATATTTTAAATACAAACACAGCAATAACCATCCATCTATCAAGCATCAACTTAAGAGTAATGGATTATAGAGAAGAGCCACTTTAGTTAATCGAGTTGGACTTGGTAATACTTTTGTGTTCCATAAATAATACTCTAACAGAAGCTTTACTTTTGGAGATCACTTTGAGCAAATGGTGAAAATGAATCTGTCTTGTTTTCAGAAAGCCTCAAATACAAAGACACACTGATGGCTATCTCTGCCCTTTTAAGCACACTATTAGAAAATGAGTCTCTTTAAAGATTGACCTCCACTAGCCCCAGAAAGAACCCAGCATCTTCAAAATCATCTACTGACTGTCCAAAATAGCAAGGCTAAAAGTGCTAAGTCGGAGAGATGCAAATATGGTTATTTTCTCTACTTAAAAAAAAGCCCAAGCCACTAAAACTTTTGAGGTCTCAGAGCCAATGACTTGGGAATACAACACTCACTAAGGAACTTTGCTGGAGATTATGAGGGCTATGATTAAGTGGTCATGTAAGAATAGCATGCTTGAGCCCTTTTATGTATTTGTTCTCACAAAAATTGCCTGTAATGCATCATATTGAGGTGAAGTGTGACAAGGTCAACAACCTTCTAGAATCTATAGAAAATAAGTTTTCTCAATTAGGCAAAACCTCTGACTCCTTAGAAACATTCCCTTGAACTACCCTTAGAAAAACTATCAATAATGTAATAATAACAGTAAGTTAAAATGATGAAACCATTTCTGGCAGAGGTATCCAGAAAGCTTACATAAAGTGAGTACTCCTGACACCTTCAAACAGCACATGTCCTTCAAGTAGAAGTGTCTGTTATGATGATCAGAAACTCAATGTCATTCAATGATGTGAGTACTGCCAAAGAGGCATTCCCCTGATGGATGGCTACTACAGTGTTGAAGGCTGTAGACAATTAGTAAACAGCACATCACACAAGACAAAATTCTGTCTAAAGTGATTTGGCAAATTTTTACTGTTACAGAAAGTGGTAATGTAGTGTAATAGCCACATCGATCAGATGAGGCATCAGTCATTAGTATCTCATCTAAAAGAAGAAAACATGCTAAAATGGCTAGTCTTTAATTCACCTAACAGGAAAAGATAAACACTTAGGTGATTCTGCTAAGATTTACATCTGTGGTTCCAGGAAATCAAGGTATTTTTGTCTTGATGCTAAAGGTTAACAATAAATCTCATCTTGCTATTCATTTGTCATCCTTCATTCTGAAGTATTCAGCAGCATTTTAAATTACAAATCAGGAGCTCTGCTTATAGTAGAATTCACTTTTACTCTTCACGCTTTATGAGCTCCTAGAACATCAATAGAGAAGTAATGGGAAGAGGCAGCTTGATGTTTTAAAGCCAGCACAGTTCATTTCCTGCCATTGTTACTACTAAATAAATACATAGTCACCCAAGCTCTCCCATCAACAAGCAACCAAAACTCGCCTGAGTTTCTGCAGCTTGCTTTCTTTCACTCAGACTGCAGACTACAGTCAAAATGGAAAGAAACTGAGATTGGGCATAAATAAAATGTCAATCCTTCATGAAAGTTCAGGGTGAACACATCTCTGACTACTTTTCTTGTAAGTTCAGTTATTAGCCACTGCCATGAAAAATGCTAGATACTTTGACAGACCTATTATGAATGCAACTGAGGCTGCACAGAAAGTCTATGCTGTGAGGTTAAAACTTCTAACAATATAAAAGGATTAATAAAAAAATAATCTCTTCCATGTAATTGGTTCCTGCTTCACAAACTATAGCTTTTATGAACTCTCTGGGGTTAGCCACAAGGACTGCTAAATATCCACAGACAAAAGCCATAAGGATGTATGCATTTTACAATAAACAGTGAGCCTTGCGTGCCAAAGTATGTACATTACAAATTCAAGTAACCCTTATTTTGTCCTTCACTGACTTCTTCTCAGTCTTCCTCCTCCATTTTCACACTGAGTGGACACCAGCAGCTCTGTCCATCTTCAGAAATGCTGGTCAACACTTCTGAACAGAGAGAGCCCATAGGCATGGACCTAGGAAGACACACTGTTTCAGCGAATCCCAGCTATCACAGAGATGTCTCTCTCCTACTTCTGTTTATGCCATAAGCAGCTTCAAAGCTCTGACACACACTGATTTGGCCCCCTTTTGAAAATGTAACCAGTGGAATAATTTGCAGCAGCAATAAATAACATATCTATGGACACAACTAAGGACTTTTTCTTATGATTTACCAGAGAGATAAAAAGAAATCAGAAAACCACGTCAGCAGCAGAAGACTTTCTAGGTTTTAATGCAACTGAAAGGTACTGCATCTTCCCACCAGGAAGAATTTATCAAATATGGCCTATTTGATGATGTTCTGAATTATCTTGCAGGAAGCTGCTAGCCCATCTACCTCTTCCAAATTCCACTGTGGAGAGAGTATTGAAGACCCTTCTCCCCTCTGCTGGCTCACCATGTGAGAAAGGCAGAGGTAGCTACCCTTCGATGCAGCAATGCAATTCCTGGCTGTGCTTGCACTTACTTTTGAACCTGATGGCTGCTCTTCTGAGACAAACCCAAATGCCTCACCTAATCCATCACTTCACTGCAAGATGAAATTTCCTAAGAAGCATGCACAAAGACCTCAAATATAATATTTACTTGCTTGATAATGCTTTTAAGAAAATAAATTATTTAACCCATTTCTAGAACACTTTTTTTTGGAAGTGAAAGTGCTGTGTAGTGTGAAGAAAGACCCAACAAATTCCACTTGTAGCTGCATAGGCAGACCACAATAAAAGCTCACCTCCCTCTCCTCCTCTGCCAAGCCACTCTTCCTCCACCAGGGTCAGATTTGTGATTCACAGGACAGTGAACCACTGATTCCAGTGCCCAAATGCTATCAGGAAGTCTGTTCTGGAGAAGGTGCATAGGAGTTCTGCACTCTCATTAGCTTCTGTGAGATTGATTTCCTTTACTTCTGCCTCCTTGCATGACATTGTTCTGGATGCAAGCCTGATGAAAACACAAATGGCCCCGGTGTGGATTCTCTTTATTAAGGATGTATGAGAGGATACACAAATTGTTTAGCTGAAGGAGAATGACTCAATCCCTTCTGACACTAATGTAAAAATCCTTCAAAGTGCAGGTCAGTGGCTTGGTTTATTTAGGAAGACTAACAGCATAATATCAGTTCTTTAAGTTGCAAGTCTTTGGTTTCGCTTTCTTCTCCCCCGCCGCCCCCCCCCCCCCCCCCCCCCAAAAAAAAAAATGTCTTTAATGAAATTCCATTTGCTACTCCATAGAGCTGGATCCCACTAAAATGCTTTTTTTTCAGGAATCCACTCTTGCCACCCTATGAAGCTGCCCCACATAATTACAGCATGCAATGAGATTAAAACCTTTTGAATGTCCTTAACCCCATTACTGGTCTTTGATAGGTTTGAAACAGAAGTACAAAGAAGAGAGAACAGCACATTTTGCATTCCCTTTTGCATTGCACATCACCAAATTTACTTATTAGAAGAATTATGATTTTTTCTAAAAGGAAAAAAATAACCTTGGATGTTTGACTGAACAAAATGTGTGCATTTTCCACCTCTTTAAAGTCAGCCAGAGACCTTCTCATATTCATTTTCTCATGCTTTAGGCAAGTGATATTCAAAAAAATGAAGATTTCATTATGATCTCTTGTATTTTCAGTAATTTGGTTTAACCTCTAGGTTATAGTGACAGCTCTCATGTATTCTGCTTGCAAGGACTATGCAAACTCTCCAGCTGTCTAAGATTATTCACTTATATGAAAGAGAAAAGTTAACACAAAACTTGTATTGTATGAAGTCAAACCATGCCATACTAAGCCAATTCTGAATAGTGAGACAGACAATAAGCAAGGTGGCTGGAATCAAACACACTGTTTGAGTTTACAGACTTATCACTGAACTACAGTGTGCACATTCCTACTCTGCTGCAAATGCAAAGGAACACACAAACTAAATTTAAACTCTCCTCGTGGTGATTTTTGCACTGGAATGCCTCAAGTGGGATTGATGTCCATCACCATGCTCAGCTGAAAAAGAGTTATTTATTAACCACAGCAGCTGTGGTAGTGTCACCAGACAATGTCCTCCTACAAGTGCTGGGAAGAATTGTCCAGGATGACAACATTACAAGCCCTATGATGAGAGGCTGAGGGAGCTGGGGGTGTTTAGCCTGGAAAAGAGGAGGCTCAGGGTTGACCTCATTGCTGTCTACAACTACCTGAAGGGAGGTTGTAGCCACGTGGGGGTCAGTCTCTTCTCCTAGGCAACCAGCAATAGAACAAGGGGACACAGTCCCAAGTTGTGCCAGGGGGAGGTATAGGCTGGATGTTAGGAGGAAGTTGTTGCCAGAGAGAGTGATTGGCATTGGAATGGGCTGTCCAGGCAGGTGGTGGAGTCACTGTCCCTGGAGGTGTTCAAGAAAAGACTGGGTGAGGCACTCAGTGCCATGGTCTAGTTGACTGGCTAGGGCTGGGTGCTAGGTTGGACTGGATGATCTTGGAGTTCTCTTCCAACCTGGTTGATTCTATGATTCTATGATTCATTGCAGTAGGAAAGGACAAGTAAAACAAAAGACATTTCAGGGGAAAAAAAAATCACTACCTAGGTTGTATAGAGGCCAAAGGAAACAGTAATCACAGGATCATAGGATGTTAGGGCTTGGAAGAGACGTCCACAGATCTTGACTCTACCTCCCCCTGCCAAAGCAGGAGCATAGAATCTAGCTCAGGTCACACAGGAATGCTCACACAGGAATGCATCCAGACAGGTCTTGAAAGTCTCCAGAGAAGGACACTCCACAACCTCCCTGGGCAGCCTGTCCAGTGCTCCGTGACCCTTACAGTGAAGTTCTTCCTCATGTTGAATTGCAACTTCCTGTGCTGTAGTTTATATCCACTGCCCTTTGCCCTACCACAGCATGCAACTAAGAAGAGTTTGTGCCCTCCTTCTTGACCCCTTGCCCTCATATATTTATCAACACTGATTAGGAGTTATAAGTCTTCTCTTCACCAGGCCAAAAAGCTCCAGGCACCTCAGCCTCTCCTTCTAGGGAAGTGCTCCAGCCCCTTAATTATCTTCATAGCCCTCTATTGGACTCTTTCAAGTAGATCCTTCTCCCTCTTCAACTGGGGATCCCAAAACTGAACACAATATTCCAGGTAATTAGATAACTTGTGATACAAATGTAGCTTGTTTAAGCACAGGGAGAGAAAAAAAATCCTTGATTAACTAATGAAGGCAGAGGCAGTTCCATCATACTGAGAGAGGAAATAACATTTCTGGACTTGGACTGTCAGTCTACAAACTGTATAAAATGATATAAATAGAAGTGACTTAAATCACCCATTTTAATCATGATTTAAATCAGCAAGCAGGAAACATTCATTTAAATAATCAATCCTAATCTTGGTTTGCAGCTGTACTTTTAAGTTATTTCCCTAAAGTAAGTTTCACTCCAGTCACTCCAGTGGATGGTAATCATTAAAAAACACTGAATTGTAACTAAACTGTAACTATAAGCCAAATTGGAAACCTTATTCTAACCAGAACCCTACACTAAATTTCCACAAACTTTAAAGCAGTTCTTGGCTATGCTAGATTTGTGATTTTTTTTTTTTCCAATTTGCTAGATTATTTTCAGTATTTCATTTTATCTCTTATTCCTTAATCCAGCTGCACTGGGAGCCTAACTAGAATTCAATTATAAAGGCTATAAACAATATTTTAAAATCATGCATTGCTTGTTAAGAAATGACAGATTAAGTATAGGAAAACAAACTAAAATATTTATTAAATCAATAAAATGCTACTCAGAGAATCATAGAATCAACCAGGTTGGAAGAGACCTCCAAGATCATCCAGTCCAACCTAGCACCCAGCCCTAGTCAATCAACTAGACCATGGCACTAAGTGCCTCAGCCAGGCTTTGCTTGAACACCTCCAGGGACGGTGCCTCCACCACCTCCCTGGGCAGCCCATTCCAATGCCAATCACTCTCTCTGTGAAGAACTTCCTCCTAGCATCCAGCCTATACCTCCCCCTGGCACAACTTGAGACTGTATCCCCTTGTTCTGTTGCTGGTTGCCTGGGAGAAGAGACCAACCCCCACCTGGCTACAGCCTCCCTTCAGGTAGTTGTAGACAGCAATGAGATCCCCCTTGAGCCTCCTCTTCTCCAGGCTAAACACCCCCAGCTCCCTCAGCCTCTGTTCATAGGGTTTGTGCTCCAGGCCCCTCACCAGCTTTGTTGCCCTTCTCTGGACATGTTCCAGCACCTCAACATCTCTCTTGAATTGAGGACCCCACAACTGGACACAGCACTCAAGGTGTGGCCTGACCAGTGCTGAGTACAGGGGAAGAATAACCTCCCTTGTCCTGCTGGCCACACTGTTCCTGATCCAGGCCAGGATGCCATTGGCTCTCTTGGCCACCTGGGCACACTGATGGCTCATCTTCAGCTTACTATCTACCATTATTCCGAGGTCCCTTTCTTCCTGGCTGCTCTCCAGCCACTCTGTCCCCATGCTGTAGCGCTGCTAACTGAACTGCTGGCTTCTAGCTACTGTCTCTCTGAAGAGATTTCATGAATCTCCATCTGTGCCTCTTCAATCTAACCTGACATTACAAGATAAAGTCTAATTCCTTGGGTTTTGTGGTTTGGGTCTCTGGTAGCTAAAAAGGACACCAAAATGAACAGGATCCGAAAAAAAAAAAAAAAAAGAAAAGAGAAGAAAACAACAGTAACAACAACACCAAAATACTCCCCCACATATCCCTGCACCCCCCCCCCCAGAAAAAAAAAATCACAAATCAAAACAAAAAACAAACCACCAACTTAAATGAAAAGGCTCCAGATAGCAATTCTTGGTCCCATTTTCTGACTTGGTGACACCACTTACACAAAGACCATTAACAGAATAAACCAGGTTGGAAGAGACCTCCAGGATCATCCAGTCCAACCTAGCACCCAGCCCTAGCCAGTCAACTAGACCATGGCACTAAGTGCCTCAGCCAGGCTTTGCTTGAACACCTCCAGGGACGGTGCCTCCACCACCTCCCTGGGCAGCCCATTCCAATGCCAATCACTCTCTCTGTGAAGAACTTCCTCCTAACATCCAGCCTATACCTCCCCTGGCACAACTTGAGACTGTGTCCCCTTGTTGTGTTGCTGGTTGCCTGGGAGAAGAGACCAACCCCCACCTGGCTACAGCCTCCCTTCAGGTAGTTGTAGACAGCAACTTCAGGTAGCTGTAGGCAGTACTGTCTATTGAAATCACATTTGTCTTGATCGAGTTTAGGAACTGTAGCGCTCTCATCTTCCAAACTGTTTGGGAGAGCAGAGCACAGTACTTGGGAAGGAGAGGTCTGGGTTATCTGTTGCATGGTGAAGGCGAGGAGATCTGTTTGCCAATCATAAAAGGAAAATGGAGGATACTGTAGCTTTGTTCCAGTGCTCAAGAATGTGAGCCCACCTGCCATGTGCCAGGTTTTGGGGAAGGCAGCAGTTTTGTAGCTCTCAGTGTTCAGAGGCAGCAGCAGCCAGGACCAAGTACATCACCTATGTATGGCAAACCAGTTTTGGTGCCTATGGGGAAGATGAAGGTGAAAGGCCCTTTCCAGCCTCCTCCACTGCACAGCAAGTGTCTCTCCTCAGGCAGAGTATCCTCCTGACGGCCAAACAGCACTGACACACAACCAAAGCCATTTAAAATGTGATGTTGTTAATTTTACTTAATGAGGTGCCATACTTCGGGTTGACTATTTACCACTGGAGTTCAATGTACTTAGTATTTTATGTCCCTGCTCTGAGCATTCAGCAAATACAAGCAGTGTAACATGTGAAAGGGCACAAAGGTTATGCAGTCTTGCTTAATGTGTGCTACTGAACAATTACTGCTAGAAAAAGAATTAATTACTTAGCTATGAAAAAACAAAAAGCCAATTCTCTTTCACATTAGTTTTATGTTGGAAATTGGAAATATTTTTGCTGTGTACATACAGTTTTTGCTGTGTTATGGAACGGGCAAGAATTCAAACCAGCTCTACAGCCATTAGTAAGAGAAGACACCAACTATGCCTTATATTGAGCTGCTGCAGGGAAAATGACTGACCTGAGAAAAAACAACAACATACTAAGGGGATTTAGCAAGTTGATGTTTCATGAAAGGTGGATTTGGCTCCAAATTTGGATCTGTGTTGCAAAAAAGAGCCAAATAAAATAAAGCACAATTGCAGAGCATCACTTCAAAATGGAGATTTCATATACGGTTCTCTGCCCACTAACCTTTTCATTAAGTGCATAAGTAATGCAGTTAGAAGGCACAAATTGCAGATCATGGGGTTTTTAAACACAATCCCATGGCGTAAGGGCTCTTTGGAAAATTTAACACATTGTGCTCAGCTACTAATTGTAATACTAGAACATCACAATTGTACTTCTTCTGAAAGGCAGTGGTAATTACTGCCTCTTGTTCTGGAGTGGGACCAGTCAACTCTTTAAATTGTGTTGGATCTAAACCTCTGGGTGGGTTGCAGATCATAAAACACAGAGGAGACAGCAGCATGCTGGAACATTGCCTCTGCTTTTAAGATCTTGATGTCATCACTTATTTTACTTCCAGATCAAAATGTGGTCAGAGATACATAAAGCAGAAGGGATCGGTTCTGACAGTTTAAAAGTCACTTTCAGGATGGCAACTCAGAGATTTAGTAATGGTAAATACTTAAGTTACATTTATCTTTAGTTATTAACTATGCTTATCAATATTCTTTTCCATCTGCACTTCCCATAGAATATTCTGCACTACTAATGGAATAGAAAATTGAATTTTTAATGCAGAGGACTGAAAATGTTGAGTGTTTTTTTGCACACATTCAGAATTATATATACATATATTCAAAACAGAAAATACAGAAATATACCAGATCGCATTTTTTCTCAATCACTTTCCAATTTTCCTTCCTACCTTAACAAAGAAACATAATGTGTGTGTGTTTGTGTGTATGTAGATATGTGGCCAGCAGGACTAGGGAAGTGATTGTCCCCCTGTTCTTGGCACTGCTGGGGTTGCACCTTGAATGTTGTGTTCAGTTTTGGGGCCCTCACTACCAAGAAGGAGACTGAGGTGATGGTGCATGTCCAAAGTGCAGTGAGGTTGGTGAAGAGTCTGGAGAATAGGTGTTACAAGAAGCAACTGAAGGAAGTATGGGTCTTTAGCTTTGTGAAGAAGAAGCTGAAAGGAGACTTTGTTGCTGTCCTCAAATACCCAAAAGGAGGTTGCAGTGAGGTGGAGGAAAGTCTGTTTTCCCAACTAACAAGGGAAAAGACAAGAAGAAACGATCTCAAGTTGCACCAGAGAAGGTTTAGATTTGACAGTGGGAAAAGTTTCTTCACTGAAATGATGGTCAAGCATCGGCATAGGCTGCCTAGGGAAGTGGTAGAGGTATTTTAAAGATGTTTAGCTGTGGTGCTTAATGACATGGTTTAGTGTTGGACTTGGCTGTGCTAAATGGATGGTTGGAATTGATCCTAGTTGTCTTTTCCAACTTAAACAACTGCATCATTCTATATCACAGCATCTCTTTTTCCTCACTTTTCCTATTCAGTCATTAATAATGCCAAGGACCAATTCTATGTTGACTTTTAAGCCACATTATCCTAACTAAAAGAAAGGCGTTACACTGATTTGCAGTCACGGGAGAATTCAGTTTACAGGCACTGTGCTATATTCAAGCTGTTCTTGTACACTATCCCTTTGCAATGATCAAATCAAATTTTACTCCTCGTAAGTAAAAAGCTAAAGAGGTTTAAAACTTAGATTGGAATATACAAATACTTTCTTACCCAAGGGAGACTTAATTACTGATATTTAAAACATTCAGAGATGACCTGCCTTTGTTTCTTTTGCTAGTTCTTGTTTCTTGTGACAAACTGGGACAGCACTGAATAAAGTGATGGTATTTCAGTAAACCACATTATTCCACAGATCCTTGCTTGAGTGGGAAGCTGTGTGCTGAAATCCAAAGGGCCTTGGAATAAATCCCTTCCTATTATGAAACTGAAGAAGTGAGACTCTGAGGGTCTGTCTTCCACTTGATAGGTAGGATGCAATTCAAAGAAGAACTTCCTTCTGTCCAGGCCAACTTTTGCAGTGTAAAAATACAACTTAATAGTAAAGACACTGTAAAGACAACAGCGACAATTTTCCATATTCACTCTTAAAAAACTCGGAGCACCTGACCAGCATTTTTCCCTTTCATCTTCCCAGTAGGTTCATTGTTCCCATCAGGCTCAAGAAATAGAGGAAATTTCCTCTTCAAGGTACAGTTTTAATATCTACAGTTGCACCAGCTGCAGGGTGGACATGACATTATAGACAGCAGTGGCTGTCTCTGAAAAGCACACAGTGCATTTTCCTGAATAAGTGAATTAATGAAAAAAAAATAAAGAATTTGATGAAAAAGACTTCAAAGACTCCACTGTAAGTCCTTCTCTACATACTAAGGGATTAAATGCAGCCTGAAATCCCATCCAGAACTATAAAAAATAGTATTATGTTGCAGCAATTCTTTATGGTGGCAAAAAAACTGTGCACAGAACACTTTAAAATAGGCTTTTAGGAAGCCTTCCAAAAAAAACCCCAGCACGCTCTATTCACTGGATTTACCTGGTTCACTTGTAGACCTCCAATAAGTTTGGGAGCAGTGACATCCTTTACAAAAGCTACACTGATCAGGTTTACCAGTCTGAAATTCCTGGAAGCGTCTTTTCAGATGCTTCTGAAGGATGCTGCTGAACACTCTAGGTTTTGCAGAACTGAATTCTGGGCTGGGGGCAATAATCTTGTTAAAAAGTCCTAAAAAAAAAGTTTGTGACATGAGACTTCAAAACTGGTACCATATAGCAGGGTGGGAACAGCTAGGAACTCCACTTCTGGTTGAAACTGCCTTTGAGAGTAAATGCATGTCAAGGGTTAGGGCTGGGCTGGCCACTATACAAATGATAGATGCTCTCTATTAACCCCTCTTCCTTCCCCAAGGGGAGGAGAAAGGGAATAAGGGAGCAAACTTTATGGATTGGAAAAGAAAATTAAACCAGCTTTAATGAACCAGTAACAAAAATAAAGATAATAAGAAAAAAATAATGAAATTAATGAAATATACACAAATATATACAAATCCAGTAACAAACTCTATACTGGACTCAGCAGCACAAGGAAGCTGGAATCAGGAATGCACAGTTTGAGGACAAAGGCAAAAGAACTATCAGAGTCCTCCTTGGGCACCAGACACTAAAGAAAAGAGATTAAGCCCTGTGTTCCCTCAGCTTTACACTGAATATGAGGTATATGGAATGGAATATCTTGTTGTTAGCTTTTGGTCACCTGTCCTGCCTGCTCATCCCCACAGGTGCAACTTCTACTTCAGACTGTCCCAATATGGAGCACAATATTTAACAGTGACCTTGTTTTCTACAGGAACAAGTATAAGCAAGAGCCTTTTTGCACACCAATCGTAAGTGATAGCTATGAACATCAAGTGTTATCACTTCTAGAAGCAGACAATGTCTGCAAAACTGTGTCACTAACTTCAGAAAGTGCAGTTACTTAGAAGAAATTTAGGTGAAATTTAAAATCAAAATTAGTTCTGTTCTAACTCAAACCAGGTCAATGATCCAGTAAACTTTGATCCAAAATAGTCCTGTAACAGCAGCACAGAAAAGATGCTGTATGTGAAAAGACCTCAAATAATGCCACCATTTATTTGGTCTGTTAAAATACAGTCTCAGAGATAGCATTGTCTTGCACAGCTACCCACCTGTATTTGAAGAAAAAATAAAGGTGTTTAACCTACATGTGGAACAGAGGGAACAACTGAAGTGACTTAACATGCAAAATACATTGTCTATCTTGTCTTGTAGTGAAGAAGTGACTAGAATCTCTAATGAAGATCAGCACACCTCTCTCTTTCATATGCCTAAAATGTCCTACTTTCCTCACGCTGCTGCCTGCACTAGAAATGTCACCCATGCAACCCAGCTTCTCACACCACGCACACTCCATTCTTTTCCAAACACAACTTATCTACAGCAGCAGACTCCGGTTTATTCACCCAAATGTTTTTATTGGATCCTTCTCTCCTTTATCTTCATGCAAACTTGAGTTGAGAATAATGCACATTTGTACTCCATACAAATGTACTTTTCTCACTGGGAGCTGCTGGTACTTTCTCTGCTGGCACTTGGGGAATATTGTTTGAAAGCCTTAGGCAAACTATTTCTTAGATTTAGACATTCCTTTTATATTGAGGAGGTTGCTCCTCTCCTTGAACAGTTCAACAGCTGCAGTATAAGGTGTGTCTTTCAATTGTTGCCTCATAGCAGCTAATAAAAATAAAAATAGAGAACCTAGATAAACATAAGAAGATTAATTAAAATAGCAATAAATAAATAAAGGTATTCAAATGCCTTTTTGATGGGTATGGTAATGAATTCAGAGTATAATGTCTCTTTCTGAGGTACTATACTGAGGCCTTTCTGAAGAAAGCATTTAGCAAAGCTGTTTCTCATAAGTTACAATAAGTGCTACAACTTGTTTCCTAATGCCATTTTAACACCAGACTAGCAAAACAATGCTTACTTTTCATCTTATGCTTGTTTGATTGTTTTTCTGGTAGGACTAAATGACATAGTTTAATATATGACACATCTCCTGTGCCTGTGACAGCTTCTGCAATGAATACAGAATCACAGAATCATAGAATGTCAGGGGGTGGAAGTGACCTCGAAAGAGCATCTGGCCCAGCCCCCCCGCCAGAGCAGGATCACCTAGAGCAGATCGCACTGGAATGCATCCAGATAGTTCTTGAATATCTCCAGAGAGGGAGACTCCACAACCTCCCTGGGCAGCCTGTTCCAGTGTTCTGTTACCCTCACAGTGAAAAAATTCTTCCTCAGGTTCAGATGGAACCTCCTATCCCTGCCTGTGTCTGTATTGCCTATACATGTATCCACGGCCTAAGTGATCCTGTAGTGATTCAGAACTAAAGTGCCACAGATTTAGTTGGCTCTGTAAATGCAACAATCTGTAGAAAGCTCTCTCTCAAACCCCAGATGGCCACAGAGCTACAGCATACATTGAAATAAAGCAGAAAACACAGCAAGTACAGCTTATCTGGCGACACTGTTGACCAAATCAATGCCATTTAACAATGAAATGCCTCGTTTTCTCTCACTTGGTGTTTGTTACAGAACACTGAACAAATAAATTCTGGTTTGTTACAGACCACTAAAGTATACAATGGATGTTTAAAGACTGTCCAGAAACAAATTATTTATAATTAAAAGGTCCTAGAGATTGAGTTGCCCTTCTATTATAAAGAATAAGTGAGGGGAAATGCTTTGATTCCTGCTACACTTCATCTTTCACAATGAAGACCTCAGACTACCTATCTTTTATGTCTGATAGTACAACTGCAAAGATCTTCATTTCCAGATATCCCAACACAGAAAATCCTCAAGCATGTCCTTAACGTAGAGCAAAAACATGCTGGCATGCTCTTTGTGGTGTGCACGCATGTGACAAGGCACTGCAATGACAGACGGAGAAGCAGCCACAGCCTCTGCTAACCCTCCTTCACCTTGTCACTGAGACATTAATCAGGCTCTGCTCCTCTGCAAGATCTTCAAGATGGTTTGGTCAGTGTCAACCCTTGGAAAATGAGAAGTTTGCCCTTTTGTCAAACTCATCTTGAGAGACATCTTCACCAATTATATCCAGGGCTGTTGAGAAGAAAGCTTGAACTCTATGAGATTTGTACGAAGGCACCTGACAGCATAAAAAACGACCAAAGAATTCCCTTCTTTATGTTTCACCATCATCTCTTACATCTTGTTCAAAAGTACTATGCAAAGCTGTATTCTTCATCACTAATCCATCTTCTAACAGGTTACTGTGGAGCTGTGGAAAGCTACCTAGGGTGCTCTGAAGCTGCACTCTTTATTCTTCATAAGCCCAGCAGTCATTTTGATCAACAGATGTACGATGCTGGGACTCTGGTCTTAGACAGTCATTTTAGATTTAAATAGCATGAGGTTGTTCTCAGCATGTCAAGGAAGAGTAGGGAAAACCCACAAAGGACACTACTTCACTGTTCTCAGTACTGTCAACCTAGAGAATTTAGAAGCCATAGGGTTACTCTAACCACAACGATGGTAAGCAGCAAAACACATGGTGTAGGCAGATAAGCTGTCTTCTTTTCGTTGATTTCTGAATACAGTCCCCAGAACTAAGGAAGCTCAGCAGATGTTCTCCATCTCCCTTCTTCAAGCACTTCTCCATCATCAATTTCATTCTGCACCACAGCAGGAGAGAATTGAGCCTGGAGTGGATCTGCTTTTTCTGCACTGTCTGATACAAGTTCACGGTGCTGGGACACTGTGTGTGCTACCATATTGCTTGTGTGTGGTTCTGAAAATTAAAAAGCTTCCCCTCCACTTCTATCACACATCATCCCCACCACCAGGCCTCCTCACTCACCTCCCCTTCCCTGGCTTTCTTCTCCCTGCACCTACATAAACCTCCAAAGATGAGACACTTGCTGGGTGCTATTTCTGAAAATGCTAAGCTCTGGTTCCAGAAGCCTCAACAACAGTAGTTTGTGCAATGTTTGGATCTCAGCCCATACCTTATGCCTACACCTACACATCCATATTTAGTCAGACTCTGCAATGCTCCCCATTTCTATAGTCAAGTGCTGACTGGCTGAATGAGTTTTAGCAGAATATGACTTAAAGCTTTGACACATGCTTCATGTGAGAATGGCAGAAGCTATGTTAACAGGGTCATGTGGCTAAACTCATAAAGTTTAAACAGTGAATATGATATATTTGTCTTGTTGTTAGAATACCATTGTGAGACATATGAAAAAGCTGAGGCTATGTTGCAAAGGAGGTGCCAAGCAGAACTGTTCTACTGTTGTCTATATTGTGCCTCCTTGGGCTGGCACAGAGAATTTCCCTTGTTAAACAAAGTCTGTGCTGTGGAGAGGTCAAAGCAGCTGAGAATCACCTGCTAAAAAAAACCAATGGGTGTAATGGTTGCTTCCCCAAACCTCTGGCTGCTGCATACTCAGAGGGCTCTGCTCTCACCTCTTTCTTCTTTTGACTGCTGCATGTGGCCACCTAACCTCAGCTCTGCTGCCTGCCCCTGCTACACTTTTGCCTGGGAAACACCCCCAAAGTGCAGAAGGCTGAAGACAGCATGATCTATGAGAGCCTTTGCAGCAGAGGCTGCTGGAGAAACCCACACAGCCTATTTATACACTGACAGCTGCAGCAGAGGCAGAACAGACTGAACACTTGCAGACTCAGGAAAACAGCACCTCCTCAATTCAGCAGATCATTGTAATAAACAAAATGTATAGCCTTTTTTGTTCACCTTTAAAGAAAAAGCTTAAACTGATCAATCTGCTCTTCATGATGGCTACAACATGCTCCTCCTTAATGACTTCTGAACAGCCAGCATTTGCTAGTGCCCAGAGCAACTGTGGAGAAAAAATATTGAGACCCCGATCTAAAAAATGACTGGCAATTTTATCTGCTTCAATACCCAAGTGGTGTATGTTTGCAGTCGATTAGTCACTGCAGATTACTTTTCAGCCCACGTGGTAATAGTTGCTTGGGTGTTTTTTTTTTTCACTGAGAACAAGGAAAATCAGGCCAGAATGGTGAAATACGAATCCAATTTTCTCACGTCCTTACAAATATGAAATTGTTCGTTTACACGTAAAAAATGCAGCTGCATATAATGAAACATGTGAAATAAAAGTAAGAATTGGTGCTTTTAAAATTATATTAGGATTCTTTTAACACATAGGGAAACATACAAACAACAACCAATCAAACAAACAAAACTAAAACAAAAAAAAACACCAAACATTGAAAAACCTACCAATGCCTGGCACCACCATTGAAATCTAATCATTAAGTAGCATCAGAAGAATATTCTTTCTCTGAGCACTGTCTTCTAAAAGACAATTTGAGTAATAACCATAGTTGCTATGTAAATTAAACCTTGATAAGTCTTCCCCAACATCATTTTCTCCTGTGTAACCTCTTTAGAAAGACACATGCTCAATTTTACATTTTTCATTAATGCACCAAATCACAGGAGGTTGAAAAAGGTTAAAGATGTTTAATTGTTGGTAGATGGTAATAAGTCAGAAATTATATTCTAGCATGTAGGTGGCTGGCAAAGAGGTTGTATTTTCAGACACATTCCTCCTATTTCTTCTTTTCCCTTTGGAATCTATCATCAAGCTACATTTATATGCCTCACATGACATGTACAGTCAAGAATCAATCTGAAAAGCCAATTCTGAAAGCTTCATGTAATTTCTCATTTTCTGTGACCAAGTAAGGGAAACAAGGCTTCTTCAGTGGAAGAGAATAGATTTGCTATTTTCATTGTTTACACTGTGACAGCCTTCAGAGGCCCCAAATGTGGACCAAGACAGGACTCAGGGCAAGCAAAAGAGGAAAACAAGCTGGATGCCAATATATATGTGTGTGTGTGTTTATGTGTCTACAGATATAAAAAGACCTGGGGGTCTTGGTTGATGAAAAGCTGAACATGAGCCAGCAATGTGTGCATGATGCCCACACAGCACTGTGTCCTGGGCTGCCTCAAGAGATGTGTGGCCAGCAGGGCAAGAGAGGTGATTTTCCCCCTTTACTCTGCTCTCATCAGACCCCACCTGGAGTATTATTAGCAGTACTGTTAGGAAGAAGTTCTTTACAGTCAGGGTGGTGAAACACTGGAACAGGTTGCCCCAGGGAGGCTGCAGATGCTCCCTCCCTGGAGGTGTTCAAGGATAGATTGGAGGAGGCCTTCAGCAATCTCTTCTAGTGGGAGGTGTCCCTGCCTATGGCTGGAGATTTGAACTAGATGTTCTTTGAGGTCCCTTCCAACCTAAACCATTCTATGATTCTATGATTATATATATGTGTATATATATATACACACATATACACACATATACCATTTCACACCTCTCCTTCCAGTCTCTTTACTGAAAGTGATACCAATGAATGTGCAAGACAGGGGATAATAAGAGGACAAAAGAGACAAAGATGTGGCGATTTCCAACTTGAGGCCTCTCCCTCCTTTTTGGTGTTTTTCTAGTCTGGAGCAATATATCCTACAATGCAGGTGGTGAGGCTCTAAATAGTGATATGTCACTTGAACTTTTTCACTAAGACCTTCAAGGACCCATTTGCCCCTCCAGCTAAAACCTGAATAGGAAGAACTGCCTGTTGGAGAGATTTTTCTCTGCACTTTCATTTCAGAGGGATACTGAAGGATTTAGTTGGGTTTTTAGGCTTCTGGCTTATATAAGCTCCAACAAACAGTATGTTGATGATATTTCTCATATAGAAAAAGTTTGTATCTTCCTGGAGATGTTAAATGGATTGGTGAATGCATGAGTATGGGCATTAAATCTTCATGTAAAAACCTGAACAAGAAAAAATGCAATTTAATAGGTACTACAGTACAGTATTTCAGGCACCAATTCAAGTGGCAAATTATACTGTTTGATAACCTTACATCTGCATTCATTTAAAAAGTAAAATACAATATTGACAAGAGCATAAGCACCTTAAAGGCTGCAGAATATATCAAAGGTCATAGAACTGGTTGGCAAAAGTTAAAGGATATTCGACTTACAGGATATTTTGATTTTTTTTCTTTTGCAGATACTGAGTAACACTGCCACATCTGCAAAGCTCTCTGTGAATGGGTACGAGCTTAGATCTTTGTCCTGACTGGCAAAGGCATAGACACGGAAAGTCCTGGGACCTGGCAGGGCCTCCAGACCCAAATTCTCTGTGGAAAACAGAGGCTACCTCAGAGAAATCGGTCCTTTGAGTTTGGGCCCTGAGGAGACTCTGTAATCTCCATACTCCTACCTGAAAAAGTGGGAAATAGTTTTTCCTCTGACTGGTTGTCTCAAAGACCCTTGGAAGCAATGTCATCAGGCATTGCTTCCTTCTCAGAGGGAAGACCAGGCTGAAACAGGGGATTACCATCTAAGAGTATAGCCACAGGAATTAGAAAATCAGTGAGGTAAAGCCCAGGGACAACTCAAATAGTGTCACAGTAGCCTGTTGGCATAGGGCAATACCCAACTGGGCACTGACAGAAAGCAGAGGGGGACAGGTGTGGTACACCAAATCAACCACCTTGCCTGGCATCAGGGACACCTGAACACAAATATCTCAGTGGAAATGGAGGATGGGTGAGAGCAACCACGGCTGAAGTCATGGGCTGTAGCCACAGAGGTGCAGGATGCGAGGCCACCATGGTGCACCTTGAGCACCTCAACAAATGCTGAAGACAGAGCAGCAACAATGCCAAGTGTGACTTTGACTCTGCAAGTTGACTTTTATGATGGAGAGCAGTTACACTGAATGCAGAACGCGTCTCTGTGAAACAAAGTGCTGCAGCATATTACATCCTTCTAAACAATATTATTAAGCTACCATAATAATCACCCTGCTCTTCAATCCAAGGTCTCAAAGCACATTACAGGCAGTAATGAAATAACTCACACAAGACCACTGTGAGGAAGAAGGGCATCATTACTGCTGCTGCTCATAGTCATAAAGATGTGCTTTCAGACACAGAATTTCATTGCAAGACAGTGCACTGCCAAGCACACGGGCATCACCATATACTTCATCCCACTGAAGTCAGGGATTGGTCCTGCCAAGGATTTATTCTTGCTTTTCTGATTCTTAGTACTTCATCTGAAGTTCCAGCTATTTGAGAGTCTTGTGATTACAAGAGACTCTTGGCTTCCATACAAGAAACAAAACGAAAATGATCTCAAGAAAAAAAAAGCTGTGTTTGTGGATCTGAAGTTAGAAATCTGTTCAGTCTATCCTAAGACAGAAGGCAAATGGAAACAACACAAATCTATTTTCTTTTTGTGCTTTAGATACTCACATTCTCCTAAGAAGCTGCAATATCTTCCTAGAGGCTGAGTCAGGATTTCTTTCTGCATGTGGCCACCAGCCCTGCACCACTGGCATTATGTCAGCTGGCTAAGATTAAGTCCTGACCTCTGAGCAGAGGAAGCTGCCCCAAGAGACATTTCCAGATTGTGCAAGAGCCTTATGGCAGAGCTAAAGAGGGAATCCATGTTCTTAATTACCCCACAGTTCACATTAAAGAGGAGTTATTAATCCACAAGTGAGTTAACTGGCAACTTGCTAGAGGAAATGCAATGCAACGTCTTAAGGTTCACTTGTAGCTGAAATTTGGAAGGATCCAGTTCAAACTCATGACTTTCTCACTGCTTTCCAGTGTTGCCTAAATCCAATCTCTCATTTGTGACGCCTCATTTTCCAAAAGCACAATTCTCTCTGACTTATTACATTGGCTTCTGTGCCATCAGTAAGGTTTTGAGACAGGGAGTAAGGAAGAGAGCTTCATCTTGTACATAGGACAGAGATGAATGGCAGGGCAGCAAGATACAGCCCAGACACCAGCACTAGTTCTTTGGTAGGAAAACATGTGACCTCAGTGCTAAGGTGATGGATCACACCTGAATTATTCCTATTCTGGAATATACAACATCCCTCATTGACTGTGACAGATAAATACACATTAGTTGGGTCTGCAATGTGTGCAAATCTGAAATCCATGGTAGTAAAGGGCAAACAAATGGAAGTTCCTAGGAGTGTCTGCTGTTGTTTATAGTAATATCAGAACTTGGGCCTTTATTGCATTTTTCCTTTAAATATATATTGTTGTCCTGGGTTAGGCTAGGATAGGGTTAATTTTACCATCAGTTGGGAGAGGCTGTGCCCCGGGGAAGTCAGCTGAACCAGCCCATGGAGTATTCCATACCACACCATGTCATGTCTGCTATATATGGGGAAGGCTGGCATGAGTAGGAGCAGGGTTTTTTGGCATGGGCAGTGCTGGGTGAGATCATCGGGGTTTATATCACTCCCTTTATACATTACCCTATTTCTATAACTGCTATTCCTGTTGTTTTCTTCGTTCTTTGCATCGTTCTGTTTAACTCTCCTTACCTCAGCCCACAAAGTTTATCATTTTGCTCCTTATTCTTCTTCCCAGACTACTGATGGGAGTGGGGGGGAGCAGCATTTGAGCAGCTGCATGGAGCTGGGCTGTTGGCTGGGACTAAATGGCATAATTGTGGAGTTTAG